>NW_017728906.1:46952512-47023605 GCF_001723895.1 Crocodylus porosus | reverse complement strand
GTGGTTCAAGCACCTACATTGAACACCTTCAGGAGTAAATTGGATGCTTATCTTGCTGGGATCCTATGACCCCAGCTGACTTCCTGCCCTTTGGGAGGGGGGCTGGACTCGATGATCTTCCGAGGTCCCTTCCAGCCCAAATGTCTATGAAATCTATGAAATCTAGGTAGCAGGGGGCAAAATGCCTGCCTCCTCACCTCCACACTGCCTGCCTCCTACCATCCGCCTCCTTACTGCCTCCCCCACTGCCTGCTCCATTACTGCTTCCACCAATATTGGTCCTGCTTTGAGCAGGAGGTTGGACTGAATGCCCTCCTGCAGTCCCTTCCAACTCTTCACTTTCTATGGGTCTATGTATATCTGTCCCTCCACCACCTCCCTCATCATCACCTCTCCCGTCCTACTGCCTGCAGTAGTAGGAGGAGTGAACTTACCATCTTCAAATAATTAGATGCGACACATGGAAAAGTATAATACATTTATAAGCTGCCTGTGTATAGAATCTAATTATTGGGAAGGGTCATTTTATATTCAGGTAAATGTTATAGATAAACAAGAGGGCACGTACAACATACAATTTTAAGTTTGTGTTTAGGGAGGTGGTGTGAGCTAGCTGAGTGATCTTAAGTCAGGCATAAAACAGAACAGGGTGGCACTTTAGAGACTTGACTCACACAATAATACAAAAGTATATGCCTCTGAACTAGTTAGTCTCTACGGTGCCACCCCATCCTGCCTTTAGCCTTACATTTTTGTTTGCAAGCTATTTGATCATTGTTTGCATAGAGTTGATAGCAAGTGTACAAACACACAATGTAATGCGAATTACTCTCTCCTCTGTGTCATATTTTCTCCCCTGGAAGTTACTGCTTAGTGGCACATCATGACCTTGAACAAAAGTAACCCCTGAGCAGCTCTCTGAATTTTTACTAGGGATTCAATTAATGTAAAACCACACTACACAAGTTTGGAAAAAGCTTAACAACCCAATGACACAATCTTTACCAAAATCAGTGAGGAAATCACAATCTTTACTGGAAAAAACATTAGTAACTTCAGTTAGTGATATGGCAAGACAGTCACTAGTTTCAAATTCCCAGATGAATACATCCTTTAGACTACTATGCTAACAACCCTGAATATTAGCAGGAGTGCTTGAGGGTTCTGGAGAAGAGAAGACGGAGAGGGGATTTAACCTTCAACTACCTGAAGGGTGGTCAACAAAGAAGAGGGAGCCAGACTGTTCTCAGTGGTGGCAGATGACAAACAAGGAGTGGTCAGGAGTTGCAGCTTAGGTTAGATATTAGGAAAAACTCTCTCATAAAGAGAGTAGTCAAGTACTGGAACAGGTCACCCAGGGAGGCTGTGGAATTTCCATCCCTGAAAGTTTTTTAAGACCCAGCTAGACAAAGCCTTGGCTGGGATGATTTAGTTGGGGCTGGTCCTGCTTTGAGCAGGGGGATGGACTACATGACCTCCTGAGGTCCCTTCCAACCTTCATTTTCTATGATTGCTGGAACAGTCTATTGACACAGATGCCAGCATAAAATTCTGTGGCAAATATATATATGCAAGCAAGCAGAAAGTCATTGTAGCCAATTACTAAGTTGGGGGAGGAAGAGAAAAAGAAGGGTGGTCTGGTAATGGAGATGGTATCTTCACCACATAGACAGGAACCAATGGAATTGGCAATGAATATAATTTCTCTTTCCCTTTCCTCAAACTCTTGGGTCATTTCAAGGTAAGTAGAGGTGTGCACATGGTCACCAATTACAAGAACAGAATCCAGTTTTGGGAGGGCAGAAAGAGGCTTTGTTAGTTTAAAGCTAATATTTTCTACCATCTCATTGGAAGTACACTGACAATATCAGATGTCATGACAGCCTTTTCTCCTGAGAGGCTCAGAATATGTCACTTTGCACAGCATGAAAGAACACAAATCAAAGCAAACCAACAACCTCAAGAGCATCTGATAAATGCTGAGATAACATAACTTCTGTGGTTACTAATGGAATGAACTATAGTATATACCTCTTAAAATCTGACCAAGCCTTCTGTCTCCGCACAAGAGAACATGGAGAAAAAGAGAGAGGCAGTGAACTGAGAGAATAGAGCAAAAAGGGCTCTCAAAGCAAATTATCATAAAAAAAAGAAATTAAAAAATCCTTAATAGTGAGAAGAAAACCAGCAGAGAAGAACAAAAAAAAGAGAAAAAGATCACTATTTCTGTACTAAATATTATACAAAAAAGAAAAATATATTTTAGAAAGCATATTTAACTCCATGCCAGTATTCCACCAAATAGGGTGAATAGGGTATATGTAACAAGAGTGAGAGCAGGGGTGGCCAAGCTCCGACACATGGCACAAGTAGCACAAGTAACCTGAGTGTGTGGCACACAGCATACAAGGAAAGGATCACAGCACAGTGGCAGATAAGGGGGATCAGAGTGGCATTTGGGAAAGGTCTGGGGCTTAATTTGCAGCACCCATGCCAAAAATGGTTGGTCCCCACTGTTCTAGAGGTTTGCAATAAGGTGTATTTGCCCTTTAGAAGATAATGGTGAGAGCCCTGTTGAAGAAGCCCAGCTGTGAGGCACTTGATAACGTGAGACTGTCTCACCAGGAGCTTTAAGCACCCAGGGAGACAGCAGAAAAGTGGCAAACTCTGAGGGAACAGCATGCAAACAAGAGGCAAGCTGTAAGCAGAACAAGCTTGCTACAAGGAAGCACTAGGATGCTATGCTACAGATAAAGAGCTCCCCTCCTAGTGCTTGGGACACTTTGGTTTTATCTATTTGGTTGGTTGGCTGCTACTTAAAAGACTGGGATCTATTTGGGAGGATTGGCTGGGGAGCTGCCCAGGAATCAAAACCAGTCTGCAAAAACCAGCAGGCAAAGAAATACACTTACAAGGATATAATAGGAAAGAATAAGAAAGCAAAACAGAAGAACATGAAAGGAAAAAAAAAATGAAAAACATCTCCATAATCTCTCCCAGGTTGCTGGAGAGGTTACAGTATGGTGGCAATTACAACAGACTCTTCATTTTATCCATAACATGGAATTATAATGTACATTGAAGTACACTGAAGTATAAAAACAAAAAGGGGTATGTGAGCCAAAAAAGTTTTAAGAGTCAGGAATCTCCCATACTGTCCTCCCTTTGGAGATCAGTAGAGCAATTCAAACTTACCCTCCAGCACAAGGTAGTGTCTTGGCTCACCCCAGAATGTATTTCCTACTCTACAAGCATGTCAGAGCTAAAGCATAACAGTGTTCCTATCCTGCTGCTGGAGTGCCCAGAAACCAAACATATGGAAAATAAAATGAATCGCTGTGCAAACAAACAGTGACCTGTGAAGGTCTTCCAAGGAAGAGGGACAAAAAAACTTTCAGAACAGTCCTTGTAGGTGGATTTGTTAGTATATTTCCTGATACACTAATTCTGCCAGCTCTTCTTTGTGTGAGAACTTCTAAAACCAGGTGAATTCCTATTAACTTCAGTGGGGCTTAAGAGTGCCTGTATGAACAGACTTTTGACTGAAGCAGAACAGAGTCAATGGGTAAGACACAGGATTCATCCCCCTTCTCTCTCCACCCCACACCCAGCCTGTCTCTTACCCACTGACTCCTCAATCTACATGTTCACTGACTGCCTGTCTTGCACGCAGACCAGCCCAACCTCTGCCTTCTTTATTTTTCACTCCATCCAGGAAGAGCTCACACCAACTGCCGAAACTTCCTCAGCCTGGCGAAGGGTTTTTGAACCTGAAAGCTTGCTTAAAAAACTGTTTTCCAACTATTTAAGTTGGTCTAATAAAAGATATCAGATTCACCCAAAGAACCTTTGAGCTTGATTTAAAGCACTGATTTAATTCAATTTAATTAATGAAAATATAGTGTTACCAAAGTAAGTTTTCTACATGTTGCTGCTGATGGGAAATTTGTCCCTGCTCGTTTGGGTCACTGTATTAAGACTAAGAATCAGAAATTCTAGAAAGGAATATTATTCACACTGATGTCGAAAATACCAGCTTTTATTTCAGTTTTGGGAGAAGTTTCACCATTTTCAGTTGACAAAATAACCAACTAAAGTTTGGAAATTCACCAAGCGTGCCTCTCTTCCCCAACAACACCCCCCCACCATTTCCTACAGACTGGAACATTCTTTTTGAAGAGGTCACACAGACCATCTCTATGAAATATGCTGTTATCAAACCTGAAAATCCCCAAAAGCACGAATTTTAGAGAGATTCTCAAATGCTTTTCTTGTGCTTCAACAGTAGGAGATCAATGGTCATCGCTATGCCGTGCCAGTGTTTATAACTTGAAAAGGGCTTTAAGGATTTCTGTGAAACTCACAAGTGGTTTCTGAGCTTTGATATTACAATGTTTTATCATTAGCAATAATCTACCGTAATACAAAACAAACTTCAAAAGACAGCAGTGCTTACATCCCTCAAGAGTAATGGTCAAACTAAAAAGAAAAGAAAAAAAGAATATTTTCCTTACATATTAGAAACTAGGAATTGGAGCCAGAAGCAGTATTAAATTGATCCCTCCCAACAATATCATTCAAATGGATTTCATAAAATTGGATTTTGCTGTACATTTCAACAAACGTTTAACATTTATTTTTTAAATGTTTATTTTCACCATCCATTCAGAAAAGATGGCCTCTGTGACCATTCGCCAAGTTAGATCAGCCTTAAAGAGTTTTAAAATGTCATCCCCAAAAAGTGGGAATGCCAGTTGGATGCACATACTTTCTCATCCAGAACACATCTTCCTCAGATTGCTGGTTACTTGGCCTTTCAGCATTCTGCTAGATCATGGGCTGACAACTTTTTTGGGCAGTGCCAAAAACACACACAACCTCGACCTGCAAGGTGTTGGTGTGCCAGGCGTGGACAGCGATGGAGCTGGAAGTGGCTCAATCCTTGTTGTGGCAGCATAGCCCCTTCCCTATTGTCCACCCTGACACACATGCGCCAAGCAAAATGCCTTTGTATGTCACACCCTGGCACCTGTGGCAGACACTGCCAACTCCTGTGCTAGATTCTTAAGAACCCAGTTCAAATATTAGTAAGGGTCTTTTGAACCCTGGATGACCAAACCGCTAAGTGCTTCAGTGCACTAGGATAGTGACTCTGAGAAGAAATAGACCTTAAAAAACCTAAAAGAAGAAATGAGGTATGTTCCTTGATAGCATGCATGAAATTATGGATAGGGTAAATGAGTTTTGCAAGTAAACGTTGGAAGAGACAATGGAGATTTCAGTCTATTTATGATTCAATGGCCATTCAAGTTTAAGGCAACGATGACCCATGTATTTAAAGTTGTTTTATAAATAAATACAAAGTATTTTTCTTTTGTAACAAAAAGGCATCTCGAGATATGCCCAAGTACCAAGATGACTGATTCAGTGGAAAATATACTACTGCATTTACCCATATCAAAGACTACCCAGAATTTAAGATAACCTGCAATTATTAGATTCTATATACGGGAAACTGATAGATGTTAGAATTTTCCATGCATAGAATCTAATTTCTTGAGAATCATCTTAAATTTGTATCCCTCCAACCAGTGCTGTAGTGGGCAAAGCAGTGGCAGGGAACTGGTGGGGCAGGGGGGGCAGTCAAGCAACTAGACTTGCCAACCAACACCTTGCCCCTCCACTACCAGTGTCCCACCTCCCCCATAGCCTCAGGCTCATTTCCCCCTCCCAGCTGCAGGGCCCAGCCAGAGCTGCTGCTGCTACCAGGTTGGGCTGGGACCATGACACATGCTCCAGGCTGAAGTGAGGACAAAGGTGGCAAGCACTGGAGCATGGGTAAGTGGTAGGTGGGGGGGGGGAGGAAGGGCAAGATGGGGTATGAGAGATAGGAGAAACAGGTAGAAGAAAGGTAGGCAGCTGCCGCTGCTCTGACCACAACACTGAGTCAGGGCTGGAGCTACAGCAGCTGCTTGTCCCCTAGCTACCTTGTATTCAATGCCAAGATGAGGGGCTCCCCGCAAACACACAAGTTAAATGGAGGAGGGAACTTTGTCTTGGAATCAAGAAAATACGGTAATCATCTCACCTAGGAAAAAGGCAGGGAAAAACTAAATGAGAAGTGATTTCTTTACACACTCCCTCATTCCTGTACTTGTAATACCAACCCTCCTTGTCCCTCCCAGTAGCAGGTTGATCTCAGCTGGACTGCCTCAGACACAGTAAATTGAGAAATGCTTCTCTCAGCAGCGTATATTTTCACCCACCTACTATCCCTTCATTCCTCTCTCAAGCTTGAGCAAAGGGATAGGCAGAGACATCAAAGCATCCCCTTCAGTGACAAGCTCCCTCCTTAACTTTTCACCCCTTTGTCTAAGAACCATAACCTATGGAATTTGAGATGCATGTTCAAGAGAAGTGGCTTGTAGTGAAACTCAGATAGGGAACTCAAGGAATCATAATGTTACCATTCAACACCTGCATAAGCAAAAAAATAAGGCTGTCACTAGCACAAAAAACAAATCTGTTGCCTCCAACTCCTTAAAGGGGACTGGGGAATGATGAACCAACCTTATAGAGCTGTAGTCAAAACTAAATTAAACAACTCTTTTAGACAAGAGCTACCTACACTTTAGGACAGTCATAAATAAATTATACAGAAATTTTAAAACAAACAATTCTGAAGCTGCACTCACCCCAGCAGGGGGAACATCATCTAATTATCTGCAAGCACCCAACCAGCCCTAAGTTCCAACTCATTGCTTACTCTTGTCAGAGACCTTGACTTCTAAAATATGGGAAATCTATGTCTCTTTAAAATTTAATTTCTGTCAAAGTCCCCAGAACTGTTAGTATTCTACCCAACTGATATAGGTCTTCACTAAACAGTGAAGCTCCTAATTTCATTAACACAAAAAAGACAGGTCTTAAAATGGTTGCTTGGCAAGCCTAAAGCTTGAGTCATTATTTGGCATGTGCTAGATATAAACTGCAATACTCACAACCATATTAAAGGCTTCACCAAAGTTTTATGGTCTGCCTCCATGGTCTTGACAATGAAGATTGTGCATACTGGTGGGTGCATTCCTGTGTCTGGCAATCTCCTTGCTCATGTCAGACATTTAAATTCTCTCGCCAGTTCTTTCCTCTCAAGTCAGTTATTAAAACCTTGCAAAACTATAAAAAGGAGATAAGATGCACCCATTTATTCTTCCACCCAGAATGCATTCTGAAAACTGCACCATCAGCAGACAGTCACCCATCCACCGATCGCATACTACATAGTCATAATTTTAGCTTGGTATACATGCATTTAATTACTGGAGACCTAATGGGATGAAACCAAGAACCATTAAGGTCTTATCAGGGAAAACGTTCTTTCTGTCAGCAAGATGTAGTAAGCATTGAATACCCTTCCCTGTAGACACAGTGGAAGCCAAACCCCCCACGGCAGCAGCTCTCTCTCAACCTTTTTTGACTCAAGATGCCTCGGAAAAATATCAGCTCTTAGGTTTTCACTCATTTTTTGACTACAGAAAGGTAATACAGCAATTTTTTTGCTGCAAAGAACTCAAAACCACAAAAGGTCAGAAGCTTTTAACACCATAAATTGCCATTTGAAATCTCTGGGCTTACCTTGTGACTCATGCTTGCACACTTAACAGTACTAACACTGTATGGCACCCCATGGAACCACTGAAAGGATCTCAAGGCACCCCGCTTGAGCATCACTGCCCTACAGATTCCTTTTGTTCTAAGTTGAAAACCCTAGAAAACTTTCTTGAAAGAATAATGCTGCACTGATAGAGAAACTGGATGATATATTAGATGTTCCAGATGAAGGAAAAAAACTATGACAACAATTATTTGATAAAATACATCTCCAGAAAAAACTATCTTCATTAAACTATAATGATTAACTACCACTAAAAAGATTTTGTTAAATTAACGTAGGTGGCATTTCAACAACCCACATACCCAAGACAAACCACTGTTATAGTTAGGACCACTTTAGAACTTTTTTTTAATCTTTAAGTATTTGCATTGCTCCCATCCTCAATATTCTGTTCATAATGTTGACTCGCATTACGTCAATGTCTTCTAAAAATCAAAGTTACAAGCATATAAGAATGTCTTGGATATTACAAAAGCCATTCATTCCCTGGTGTAAAAATTGGGGTGGGGGGGGGGATTTTTTTTTTTTTTTTTAAACAAATAGTGTGGTCCTACTTCTCATTGAATGACTTAACATGTATACGGATATATAATATAGCATATGCTTAAACATTTACCATAAGCATATGACAAAGTAATGAATTATTATGTGTTCAAACATAAGACATACTAGCTTCTTAAAATATTGCTTATGTATTTTAAAGCCATTTTGCTGATAAGTTAATTACAAGAACTACAGGTTAGCACTAAGCCTGAATTTATCATTATTGAAAGCATTTAGCTTACCATAATTGGGTTTTGGACTTCTGAAGACTAAGCAATACTTAAACAGCAAAGTCATGCATATAGCACAATGTTCTATTCATTATTTTACAACCTTCTTTTATTGAAAAAAAATCATGGGCCTTTACTATATGCTTGATTGCAAACTTCAGTCTTAAGCGATTAAAGAAAAACAAACGCCAAACAGCACATTAAAATAACACTACTTGGACAGAGTAATTAAAATGTAGTGTGTTCCACACTGAGTACATTCTCTAAGCCAGAAATAGCCTTCCAAATATCTACTCTTTCCTCTTTCTTTAAGTCCCTCTTTAAAACCTGCCTCCAGGAATTCTACTCAACTTGTCACCCACTCCTTCCTCCTCCAAAAGCTGTTATCTTATCTTTTCTTTGTTTTCTTTATTCAAAGTGACACTCTCTGGGGAATGGTACACATCTTGCTTTATGGGAAGAGCCTTGTAAGCTTATGGTTCTACACTAAACATTGACAAATATTCTTATATACAGTTCAGTTTACCACATATTTCCAATACTGATATCTGTTTAAAGATGGCTTAGTTGTGTCTGTACAAGTTACAGTCACTGCAGAACTAGCATTGTAGACATACCCTGAGTTTAAATGATGTCACCTGCCACAGTAGCAAATGTAAAAAGGCAACCCCAATGAAGCTGGGTCTTTAATCAGTCAAACTAGAAAGCGGAGATTGTAAAGCACGAACATAACTTACTCCATACCCCAATGAGCATTTCACAAGTGCTTTTCTGCAGCTTCTAAATAATTTGAAGGTGCATCTTCCAGATGTGTATGGAACAGGCAACAGCTGCTTGGCTATGCTGGACTACTTTCAATTCATACCCAAACCGTCCATAGACAGATATGTACTGAAATACCACATAAAATAAAGATCAATTGTCCACTCTTACATACCAATCATCTCCTTTTTATCCTACTGGTTTCCTTAGAAACATCAGGAAAAATTACCAAATTACAAGCTACAGTAAAGGTTGAAGAAAGATTTTGGATTTTGCCATCCTCTGATCTCTACCTGATAACATACCAAATATATTTTCATGGGAATTAAGATGGTAAATAAAACTTCAGACTTCCACTGATTAAAAACCAACCCTAATAGGGCTTAGATTCACCAGTCCTAAATGTGTAGACTCAGAAACTTCTGGTAGTGAACAGTATGCGAGACAGAGTAAGTAAGACTGGCCTATTTCTTCTATTTTTGTATATATTAAATGGGTATAATTCAAACAAAATTACAACCAGATAAATGAAAAACAGAAAAAAAATTATAATTATTTAACCATCCTACAGGACTATATAAAAAAAAAAAAGAAAGGAAGTGAAGAAGACTACTTCATTATGGGCAAAAAAACGCAGTATACGGATATAGCTAACTTAGAAAAAACATTTAGGCTGAAAAGTTAAGTCAATCAAGAGACAGAAAAGTCCAATCAGAGGCATGATCCAAAAGCTCCGCTATAAAACTTGTCTGCTTTGTTTTGTGTGCACAATGGATTGTCAAAGTGGATCCCTGTTTCATTCACCACGCACACCAAATCAGCAAGCTAAAAATCCAAATCTATGTTTGGTTCTTTCACTGTAAATCCAAATAGAGTCCACTGACTTCAACTCCAGTGAGAATTACAACTGCATATTACCAAAAAACCAAGGCACCAATCCAGAGAATCCATTTAACTCACTGCATAAATTTGCCTTAGCCAGATTTGTTTCCAATCTGTTACCTTCCTGTCTTTGAGTATAGTATTTCAAATATAAAATTTTGATTTGGATAGCGAGAACAAAGCCAAGTAGCCACAGTGTAGCCTTCTTTCTCCTTTAAAATTACTGCTCTTGCAAGCAAAAATAAATAAATAAATTACAACAATAATTATTACACTAAAGTTGTAATGGGAAGGGAAACAGGGATTTTTGTTTAAAGAGTGATTAATAACTTTAACTGCTTTGACAGCCAATTTTTATTGAAGATTCTGGAAAGCAATGGTCCATTGGCAGCATTTTTGCCTAGAGGAGTATGGCAGTTCTTTATCTAGTACTTGATCATGCAGGATCCAACTACTTTGTGTATGTTTCCATTTCATAAGTAAGAACAATGACCAATTAAGTTTATAAAAAAAATTAATATTTTTGTTTCTCTTTTCCTGAACCATATTTGAGGACTTCTAAAGTCAGAACAATTTCTGTTCACTTTGTGGTCACAGATAGCTAAGGCTATAAGAAGAGAAATCTTGTATCAGACTATCTCCATATTATAATGACACTGTTGTAGTCAGCAGGAAAACTGATGGGTTATATTGTATTACCTGGGTAACTTCAATATATAGATATTATATTTAGTAGGGAATGGAAGAAAAAGGAGCTCATTAAGGGTGAAATCCTGCCCCTACCAAAGTAATAAATCTGCCATTGATGAAAACAATGTCTCCCCCAAAGTAAGAAAAAGGCAGGGCATCTAACAAAGTAGGCTGTCCTCTACAAAAGCTTCAGCCTCTCTGAATACCTTGCCTTGCCTTCTGCCAGACTTAACTAACACAGGTAACAACTTCCGTCTTTCTAAGATTGGGGCTATTTAAAACAATCAGTACAAACGAATGCAAAAGTTTAAAAACTATGCTTGAGGCTTTAGGTTTATCTGCCTCGAAATAAAGCGTTTCAACATACATTTTATGCATCTCAGTAACTTCCCAGACACCTTATGTAAACAAGCCCAGGTTAGAAAAAGATGAATTTATGCCACAAATCATTTAATGCCCATTCACCAAAATGAAACTGCCCAAAAGTAGGATATTTTGCCTTTATCTAAAACCTGCAGAAATAAGTATATTGGCAAGAACTAAAAGTTCTTTTACACAGCATTTTTCTGCATGGATTACAAGAAGCAATAACCGGTCAGATCAACACTGCACTACAATCTCTAACACACACTCTACTCTAAGACTTGTAAATTTCAAGCTGCTGATGTGGAGTTCGAAAATTATCTCTAACCCTTGGCCCGTAAGAACATCCACCTTCACAGCAAAGTCCGAATCCTATGCAGAACAATTTTAATCACATTTCTAGTAACTTGAGACAAACTGTGCCTTCTGTCATTACGGTCATTGTGCAATAGCTTTATCTTTTGCTTGAGGTAAAAGTCCATTCATATTGAGCAAGAAATACTGTCAAGTCCTCAAGTCAACTGAATGACACTAAAAAAAAAGAAGAACCAAGCTATGGCTTAGAAATCAATGGTACATTTGATTGCGCAAAAAATCAGACTTTAACTTGAGCGGAAAAACGATGCAACCAAATGGAAACCTATCTTTATGTCTGACAGTAGTAGACATTAGGCATTTTAACACTGGAGCAACTTCCAGTATACTATATGTATGCATACTCTTCTATGAAAAAAGATTATTTGGCCTTCAGTTTTACTTCAATGAGGTCTGCTCACAGCCCAAATTCAATATCTGCATTTCCAGTATAGGAGAGCTCTTTCCACAGAAATCATTTAGACATAAATCAGCATTATGATTTCACTACAGAAGAATCAACACAGCTTGAATGTAAGCCTTAAGAGAGAAAGCCCTTTCTTACATCAGTCCTATGAACAAATCAACAAAGTTTGCAACAAATAAATAAATAGATGAATAAATAAATGGATGGATGGATGGAACTGTAAACTCTTTGGCGTAGGAACTGTCCCCTAGTACAATGAGGTCTCAATCTGAGATGTGCCCTCGCAGCCCCACCACTATCACAAATACTACAAGATAAAATGATAGCCCTCACCACCATTCTACCTGAAGGGAATTTGAAGACAATTCATCATTTTAAATAAAATGATATGTAACTGGAACACCAGCCTTACATGATTACCTCAGCTGTGACCGTAGGAATTGATTCGTTTAAAAATTTTCAAAGTCCGACCCACTAATACATGTTCATATATAATACTTGCACCAGACATTTGTAAAAAGACTTCAAAGATCCATCTCAGTGCTCAGAGGAAGAAATAAATCTAGTCTCTGAAATGTTCTATGAAGAACAAAATTTCTTGAAAACTATACAACTATACTGGTCTTTAATGATTTAATCTTACCTCTGCAGAGGCATGATGCACTATGTTCTCTACTTTCATGGCCCAAGTATTCCAGCTATTAGAATCAGAAGCTGAAATAACTCCAATGAGTTCTGGTAAGCGTGTGACTAATAAATACAGAAATGAAACTAATATTCCTAGAACAAAACTATCATATTAGTTTAATTTTCTAGTTATATGCAGTAAAGTATGAAGTCCAGAGGTTTGGGGACACTTTCACCATAACAAATATAGAAAACTGTGCATCTAATTCATATTATACAGGCACAAAAATATCTAGCCTATTACCCTTGGTATCAGACAGTCAAGGGCTCAAATTTGAATCTCAGAATTGCTAAATGACTTGCAGAGGTGATCCTGGGGATATTGATAAAATTGCTCCGCTTCATATTCACCCGTCTGTTAAAGTAAATTGTATAGATAAAAATAGTATTCAAGTATCTCCCAATGAGTTTAAAATGTAGATAATCCTTGCGTCAATTAGAATGGTGTAGATTCACATTTATACAACACTGAAAATTCACTGTTATGCAAATACAAGTAGAAAAAGACATTCACAACGACTGGTTTTTGGCACATTTTACTATTCTGCCATTGAACCTGGCTTTCCTACTTTTTCCATTTCTATCCTCATCCATCATCTCCAAACCTCAAGATGACCTATAATGCAAAAGGAAAGAATTCAACTATTCCCTAGCTTCTTCAAGATTTTTTTTTTTTTTTTTTGGGGGGGGGGGGAATGAAACCCAAGTACCATAAAAACTCAGAATGTTGTTGAACTTGTCTGCAATTCTTGGTTGCTACCTTATTTTCTTCCATGGAAAACGAGGTTCCCCCCCCACAATCTGCATGACGGGGAGCCTCAACTTAGATCCAAGTACCAGCCTGGGGCAGGCAGGTGGCTGCTTTAGTCCCAGGCTCTACGCTGAAGCACTGCCTGCACAAGGCCAGAAGATCAAGAAAAGTGATTACTCACCTCTATTTGGCACTGGTAAGGCTACATGGAGAGTACTGTATCCAGTTTTGGGGCCCCCACTACAGAAAAGGAAGTGGGGAAATTGGAGAGGCCAATGGAAGGCAACAAAAATGAGTAGGAGGCCAAGACACATGACTTGAGGAGAGGCTGAGGGAACTGGGCTTATTTAGCCTGGAGAAAAGAACACTGACAGGGTATTTAATAGCAGCCTTCAACTACTTGAAGGGGGGTTCAAAAGAGGAAAGGGCTAAGCTGTTCTTAGTAGCGGCAGATAACACAAAAAAAGAGAAATGATGTCAACCTGCAGCAAGAAAAAAAACAAGGTTAGAGATTAGGAAGAATTCTCTCACCCGGAGGGTAGTAAAACACTGGAACAGGTTACCCGGAGAGGTGACAGAATCTCCATCCTTGGAAGTTTTTAGGATCCATGTAGACAAAGCCTTGGCTGGGATGATATATTGGGGCTGGTCCTGCTCTGAGCAGGCAGCTGGACTAGATGACCTCCAGAGGTCCCTTCCAATCCAAATTTTCTACGATTGTAGAAAGAACAGTGCTAAATACCTACAATGGGACAGACTATCACCTAATAATTTTCTGAACATAAAAACAGATCTAAAAGGGTGCCAGAATTACCATTTGGCATTTGTGCTGCTATTTGTCAAAGTAAATCAGTAAAACCTATCTGCTCCAGACGAAATGGAGCTAAGAATAAAAACAGAAAGGGATGTATTTTTAGTGACTCGTTTCATTTTGTTAAGCAGCGCAAGTGAATATTTGCAATATGTTTTTAAAAAATAATTCATTTCCTCTCAAGCACATATAGGTATTTACTATTCTTAACACTTGGAAAATAGATATTTCAGGTAAAACTAACAAAAAAAGCTTTATTATGCTTGCCTCATTTGTGTAACGCAAGCTGTAACAACAACAGCTAACGAATAATGAATACGTTCGGTGATTTCCTAATCGACAAAGAGCCTCTCCTACCTCATGACATACTGCCACAACTACAAGCAACAGACATGCTTAAACTCCTAGTTTGGGGGCTCTGGAAGAAACCCAGGTCTTTTTGGCCTTCCTGACACAAGACGCATGTATACGCCAGCTGCTGAGTAGCAGGCTTTCTGTAATGCAGATAAGGAACTGGCTAAATAGAGACAATTGAAAGATGCGTTATGGACTGGAGAACAGTTATTAGGAGGTAGTCCTCAGGGACCACTCTTGGGACCCATTCTGTTTAACATTTTCATTAATAACCTTGGCTCAGGAACTAGATGTGTATTATGAAATCTGCAGATGAAACAAAGCTGGAAGCTACTGCCAATACAAAACAGGATCATAGTATACAGGAAGAATGAGATAACCTTGTAGAGTGGAGATTTAGAAACAGTACAAAGTTTAATGGTATGAAATGCAAAGTCATGTATTGAAGGATTAACAACAAGAATTCTACTATAAGATGGAGGCTTGGAGGCAACAGAAGAAAGGGAGCTGGGTGTCCATATTTGTGATAGGACAGCCATGAGCCCAGTGTTAACAGCTGTGGAAACGGCTTATGGAATTCTAGACTACATTAGGCTGAGTACATTCAGCTGAAACAGGAAAGTACCAGTACAACTATACAAGGCAATGATAAAACCCCATTTAGAATTTTAAGTACAGTAGTTATTTACGCTTAAAAACAATTTAAGTTGGAAAAGGCTAGGGAAATGGAAGAACCTAGGAGTGCTGACAAACACGGGGGGAAAAAAAACCCAAAAAACCAAAATGCTCTACCAGAAGCAGCAGTGCATTACTTTGACCTGGCTCCTTGGCATCTGTAAAGATCAGGTGCCTCAGCAGGACTTTTTTGGTGCTTTTAGCCAAAGCTGGTTCAATCAGCTATTAGATAAAAGCACCAAAAGGAGCCCCACTAAAGCTCCCAATCCCTACAGGCACTGGGAAAGCTAGGTGCAACTAAAGCACTACCTTTTCTGGGCATGTGCTAGGCTCAGCATGCAAGTGCACCAACTTTCAAGTAAAGTGCCATTTTTTCCCATATCTGCAAGCAGCCTATCTAATCAAATTAAAAGAGCTTCACTTTCCTAGCTCTACAATCTGAAGAATGGGAGGGAGAAAATTCCTTTTTGTAACAATATTCAGCAAGTTAAAATCAAAGAGGAAGAAGAACTATTAAACTAAAAGAACAATATCAGCAGAAGATCAAATGGTTGCAAAATTTTTATTAACAAATTTAGACTAGAAATTCAAAGGTTTCTAATAATTATAAGAGTGATGTTTGAGAATAGTCTTCCAAGCAAAGCAGTGGGGATAAAGAACCTGACTCTAGATGTTCTTACATTTCCACACAGGATCAGATGAATTGCCAGATTTGGGGTCAGATAAGAATTTTCTCCCTAGGTCAGACTAGCAAGGATTTGAGGGGTAGGGGGCCTGTTGCCTTCCTGTACAGCACAGATATATCCTCTTGTTAGGATCATGCAAACATATATTGCATGGGTTGTCAACTAGGGGAATACATACCCCTGGGGTATTTGAGAAAGCCCTAAGGGGTACATGTGGTTAGGCAGGGATGGAGTGCCGCCACACACCATCCTGCACTGCCACGCAGGTGTTGCCCACCCAGCTGGACACAGGGGGCAGAGAATAGCTCACATACAGCAGCTGCTGCTGCTCATCATTCAGCCGCTGGAGGTACACTGCTCCTCATCCAGCCACCAGGGATACACTGATCCACAAAGGTTGAAAACCCCTGACCTAGTGACATCTACGCTATGACAGAAGTACTAAGTCAATGGTGGAGCCCTTGTCTCCGCATGATGTAGGGTGGGGTTTTTGTTTAATTTCTGTAAGGTGCCTTCAGGCAGTGGTATATGAAAAGGGTCAAAGACGATACATTTTAGAATCCTTTGGATAAATGGTTGCCTACTAATACAGAGGACTGGACCCAAAGGCTTGGGAGGCCCTGTTGAGCCCTAAATTCCTTTTGGAGAAGAACTGGATTTGGAGGGAGATAGTGAATTGAGCTCTTACTGTTTTATATTGTGCACTGAGTGCCTGGGATAGGTGCCCCTCTTCCACATGCATCTAAATGTGTTAGAAAATAAAAAGAATACAGCTGGTCACTCAATGAAATTCAAGGTAGGTGTACATGGTGCAAGACAGCAGCATGCAGAGATGACCAGAGCTACTCTGCATGCTATACATCTCTGATTTAGTTAATCTATAAGGTGCAAATCTACATGCCTTCTGCCTATCTTCAGATGAAAATGGCTAACTACCTCCAACTGCAGAAGCCAAATTAACACAATATTGCATCCTGAACAATAAAACTAACTTCTCAGCAGAACTAATTAGCCCAGTGCTGCACCTGGACTGATGTGGATGCAGTCTTTCCACTTGGGAAGCTAATACATGCAGAGCTAGGTTGGGGTCTCCCTGTAGTGTTGTCTTGTACCATATGCACATATACAAAAGATGCTGTCTTTACCTGTCAGTGCTGATATTGTTTAATATTTTTAAAAGACCTCACTCTGCATGGTTTCAAACTTTATTAGAAACCTGACAATTCTTACATTTTTCCATAGGATTAAAAATAGCACAGGTGCTATGTTTCTAAGCAAAATACAAACAGAGCTTCTTTTGGAACTCATTAACAGTGCCCTGGCCAAGGCAATGGGAGTTCCTGCTAACAAGGGCTACAGTTATTTTAGTATTGCTTGTTGCAGGTTCTACATGCTTGTTGATAGCCTTGTAAAAATTTATTGCTCCATTCAGGTGCTTAATTTTAGCCTGGTGCACTCTTGGTAAACTGAACACACCACGGCATCAGCTCTGGCTCCTGAAATCTTGACATTTCTCAAGGCAAACATATGAAAGAATGACAGTACAGTACTTAGCTCAAAATTAATTTTGGCACACTTTACATGGCTAAAGATCAATTTAAGACATGCCCAGGTGGCCAAACATGTAAAATTTGTGACAGGACGATCTACCATGGTAAAAAAAAACAGTAAAAACTACAGTATTCACAGTAGGCACAAATATTCACATTAGGAGCTAAATGGAAATGCAATATTTATCTTCTCCACATGACCACTTAGTATGAAAATGCAGGTGGATTAGTTCTCAATTAGCACTTGGAAAGAAAAACAAGTTTTACAATTGCCTATTACTGCTAGATTCTTGGCTTCCAACATGAGCTAACACCAACTGTCTGGGAAGGACCCATGTAATCAGTACTCTGCTATTTAACAGCTCCTTATAAACCATTTCATTTCAACTGAAAATAATATCTAACAGTGATTCAGTTAAAGGCTATTGTCTCTAGCCTTTACCCAAATATTTCAGGCTTATTGGTAGTAGAATTTTCAGATGGAAACAATTACATAGTATATGTAAATTGGTTTGGATGACATCCTGAGAAGACAACATTGAAAGGTAAGCAAATAAATAAGTTTACAGAAGAAATAATTTATAAAAAGGGTGTCAAAAATTCAGACCAGCAGGTGTTGAAGGGGCTGAGAAATTGGGAGGGGGGCAAGCAGGGGCAGGGCCTGCTGCTGAAGTCCAGGATATGAAGCCCAGCCCAGCTGTTAAACCCCACCACCAGACCACTGGAGATGGATCTAAATCCAGCCTTTGAAGGGACCCACAGTCCAGATCCAGCTAGGGAGGGAGGGAGGGAGGGAATTTGACACTTGTGATTTAGAACAGTGGTTCTCAACCTTTTCACACTCAAGGTGCCCTTCAATAGTCTCAAAACACCCCTTGGAAAATGCCAGCTCTTAGTTTTCCCTCAGTTTTGGACTAAAAGATAAATATTAGACCAATCTGCTGCAAAGAACTCAGAAAGACAGAAACAGGTCTTTGGGTTTATCTTGTGAACCCTGCTTGCACACCTAACACTGTTAACTTTGTGTGACACCTCATATCACTCTTGAATCTCAGTTAACCTAGCTGAGAAACACTGATTCAGAGGATCTTCCAACCTTCTCCAATGATTAGCAGGGGTGGACAATTATTTGGGCTGGAGGGCCAGGTCAACAACCCCCCCCTCCCCCCACAACAGCTCACCAAGACTCCAAGTGGGAGTTGTTTCTAAGCTGTCACCAGCCAGCAATTCTGGCCCTGGCCTCAGGTTCTCCCTGGAGACCATGTCAGGACCCCCATGGGCAAGGCACATTGGGCCAGGCAGATGGGATGGGGCCATGGATGGGCAGGGAACGGTGTCTGGGTAGGAGACAGGCAGGGCTGGGATCTTGGGGTGGCAACAGTTTAGGGACAGTGCAGGCAGCAGGGTCTCTGCTCCAGGCTCTGGCTCCAGCCCCAGGCTATCACCACCCCAAGATCCTGTCCCTGCCTGGGCCCACCCAGCCCCCTCCTCACTCCCCACCTGCCTGTGGTCCCATCCCACCCACTCAGTGAACACACCCTGCCCATACAGTTCCCAGCTCCGTCTCCATGGAGACACTGCTCACCCTCTCTGTCCAGCACCTTAGGCAGTGGGTGCAGGGAGGATGGGCTGGGGTGCTTGGGCAGCAGGGCCAGGTCCAGTGGGGGCAACACCAGCAAGCAGCAGCTGGAAAGAGCCACTGTTGCCAATGGGGTTGCTAGGAAGTAGAGTCCGGACACCACAGCCCTGCTGCACACCTCGGGGTAGCAGAATCAACCAGATGCTCCGTAGCCCAGGCTGCCCCCCACCCTTGGGGCAGGTGGAGCCAAGGGATCCGTTGCAGGCCGGATAAAATCCTTTGGCAGGTCAAATCCAGCCCACAGTCCATATTTTCCCCACACCTGCTCTACAATACGGGTCTGGATTTTATAGTCTTCCCAAGCAGTAAGCAGCATGTTGAAAAAGCTAGCATCCATCTTATCAGTGTCTCTACTATCCACAAGATTCTCTACAACAGCAGTAAAGCTGACCAAAATTTTTCTGTCTACTATTTTACTTAAGAAAGCAGAGTCACAACTTAGGGACAATGGAATCATCTGACTGTCGACTGCAGTATTACTGGCTTACAAATATAGAAAAAAAAAGCTAGATATCGTTTCATGTCTTTCTTTTAAAAAAAAAAAAATGAGGGTTTAAATTCTGCAGGTGCCAACTTCTTTACTTGCCTCATTGCTACCACTGGCAAGCGGCTTTTCCAAACACTGTTCAGGAGTACTGTTCTATATAGCTTAACTTATACTACAGTATATCA
This sequence comes from Crocodylus porosus, assembly GCF_001723895.1. Taxonomy (NCBI): domain Eukaryota; kingdom Metazoa; phylum Chordata; order Crocodylia; family Crocodylidae; genus Crocodylus; species Crocodylus porosus. Next base: position 47,003,854 of record NW_017728906.1, on the reverse strand, counting down.
CAATGCAGCATAGCAGAGGAGTGAGCAATAGTCTCGAATCCCATAGTAATTTAGGATGGTTACGCATTTAGCTGATGTCAAGAAATTACCTTGGGGCTTGTCTGGTGTCAGAATTATGAACTGAAATCACTGAAGCTGCCACTGTCATGTGTAAGATTTGGTACTGGGATATTTATAATGCACAGCACTGTGTTAAACCCCTCAGCACACCAAACTCTGTTTCTTATTGCTTGTCAGCCTTTAGACCGGTTTCTCAACATTAAACATTGAGCATAAATGCTTTATATTTTGCATGTAAAACAGGTTAAATCCACATCTAGCAATGTAGATTTAACCACTTGATCTGCTGAAAGTACTAATGATACTCTCATATGTTGTAGGTCACCTGGTATAAACTAAAAGCACTAGTTTGGGACTAATACTGGATCAAAAATAAAGCAGTAAAGCCAGAACCGAGGAGGGGGGTAGGGGAGAACCTCTCTTTATCTTGCCGTAAAACTGTGGATGATCTGTCCATATAGATCCCATAATCAATCCTCCTTCTCTACTGCAGAATCTATCACAGGGTGATTTTGCATATATGATGGATTCACGTGCCAGATAGGGCTACCCCACCCTTTATGCCTTTGGAAAAGGGGTGAATGCAGGGCATGAATACAGCCGCAATGGAAGCTGCTAGCCAAAAAAAAAAAATAAGAGTCTGATCTCATTTCCATGGGGCACATGCAAACTTCAAGTGGGATCCGTGTGGACAAATCAACTTCAAGAACCTCACTTAGTGTCAGTAAAATATTCCTTTCAGCATTCTGGCTACATGGTTCCACTCCAGGTGACTAGCAAACAGTTGTCTCCTTAAAGCAGTGGTCGTCAAGTGTCTTATTAAGCACAGACTATGAAACTACTATATCAAACTACAACAGAACTAGAGAATGACATTAGAGAGCTAAGGCTTATAAGGGAACATGAACTACAGGTAACAGCTCTAATAAATTCCAGTAGGAATCTTCCTAAAAAGACAGCTTCCTGACTTCTAGTAACAGGTGCCTTGATATGAGACTGTGGAATGAACTTATAACAAAGACGTTTAATGCAGTCTTAAATTGTGAGTCTTGGTGTTAAAGTGCACTGTCCTCTGGATCATTCAGAAGTATGGCAGCCTCAGAGGCTGAGCAGGTCCCAACATATACGGATTTAGCCTCCAGTCCAGAAAGGATTAAAAAAATAAATAAATAAAATGCAACTCCACATTGTCAGCTAACACAATACTAACTGCAAAAGCTGTAGTTACTCGAAAAGTAACCAGGAAGTGATATGTATAGGGTGATAAAGGGCACAAAGGCTGTTCTGTCCTGTTGCTACAAACGGTAAGAAGCTAAATGGTAGCAGGGATCATCTCACTATTATGTACTTGAGTGGCATCAGACATTCACAGCACCAGAAGATACTGATCTCACATGCATGGGCTTCCTACACACCTAAAATGGACTCTGTATGAAAAATTCCTTAAAAGAATACCAAGATCCTGCCACGTTAATGAACATTGGTAAGCCAGCTGTAAACCTGGAAGTATACAAAATTTATCAACAACCTTTAAATGCTGTAAATTGTTATGGAACTAGTAGTAGTGACTGTGAACATACAGCAGATAAAATCTGTAACTAGCTGACCTTGTCAATATAACCACTCACATTTTACATCTGCATTTTATCACTAACTGCAGTGCACTACTGACAATAAGATAAACCCCATTGTGGCATTATACTGGATAACTTGAACAGCCTACTCTGAAGTTAAAGAACAGGGCAGAAAGCCACCACTCTAGGCTGAACCCGAGATCTGTCCCGTCTCTCAGAGGTTCACACTGATCTATGCCAAATTATTCATATAACTACTATTTTGTAAATTTATTTTTTTCTTCCACAGATGACAAATAAAGGATGCAGCAGGTAAGTCGATGCTATAACGCTCTCAGTGATTAATATATTAACTTTAAGTTAATCAAACACAAACCAAAAAAAATGGATTTTTTTTTTTAATATTAATAAAATCAAAATAGGCTTAAAAAATTTAGGTGCAGTCAATTACCGAACTCTTTAAAGTATTTTTTTACTGTTTAAAAGCTACTGTTTAAGTTTACTAAGAAAGTAATGAAACTAACAAAACAAGAAAACAATGAAACTAACTAAAACAATATCAAAATAGCATTAAGTGTTCCTACAAAGCAAAATACAGCAAGATATACTGGACTTCGGGTGTACATTTTATGTTCCTTGAGAAAAATTAAACAATCATAGTGAACAACATGCCAGGTAATCCTTACTTTCATGCTTCATTCTTAGTAATTAGAACAACTCAAGAACACATCATGCAGTAAATTACGAATACAGATTATTTTAACCACAATAGCCTGAGAGCTGGCTGATGATGTCAAACACCCCAGTAGTCTTAATAATCAGTATTAAGAATATTTTTCTTAACTATTTCCCATTCTGCAAACAACATTCATTTCTTTTTTGAGACTGAGATTTACAAAGTATTAAAGCATGAAGCAGCATAGAGTTCTTAAAAAATGCCCTTTAAGTGAGGTGCCAGAGGCAGCAGAATGAACATAAAAATACTACACAAGTTATTTTTTAAATGAGGCAGTTTGTTGGTTAAATTAACCAGTAACAGTGAAATAAACTGAACCTTCTCTACCATCCCTAAGAGTTTTTTTAATCTATATGATTATTTCCTTTTAATATCACTCTTACACTCTACTAGGAAAAAACTGATATGTAAAAACTTTTCTATTAAAGTACTTTTGCAAATTCCAAAAGACAACTGTTCTGACGCTTAAATGTGATTAATTATTAAGTTAAGACAAAATGTACATGAGCTGTATAAAATGATTTCCTAAATAAATACATTTCTGATTTAATTAGTCTGTAAGGTGCAAATCCACCCTAGCTTTTGCTAGATTAACAACATATTAAATGCATGTCAACAAGGAAAAAGAAACTGGTTTAGTCACTTCTTTAAAAAAACACTTGAAGTGAAATGTTATTCATCAATTTACAGAATGACTTCTACAAACTTAAACTCAGCAAAAAGAAATAGCTATTAAAGTAGTCACACACATGCACACACCCACAAAATGCCATTTCTCAGGCAATTCATACTACCTCGATCACAACATTTATTACTGTACTTAAATTTTACAACAAGGAGAGCACTCAAATTTTACCCTTCACTTCACAAGGTTACATTCAAATTCACTCAGCTATTTTAAAAAGTAGCACTGCTGAGGATTCCGAACCAAAATATGAAGCATCTAAACTGTTTTCATTCTGTTAAGTTTCTGTCCATTTTACACTAAGCACTAGTCCATAACACCACAAATTAAAACAAATCGGGAATGCCCTTTTAATGCGTGACACTATATTGTTTTTGTTCTGTTGCTGCAGAACAAACCAAACACACATTAAATTTTCAGAGCTGTGCTGATGTCCCCAATAATCAGGCTTGTGCCTGTTTGAAACATATATTGTAGCAAACAGTCTGAGTATCAAAAATTAAAATCTAGTCTCCTGATCATCAAAAATTGCAGACAGAGTATACCCATCCTTGTTGCAATTCACTCATGTATGAGCCAATTCAGTGTAAAATATTTTCCCTGGAGAATCAGAGAAATGCCCCCTTTTTCATCAGTTTCTGTACAGGGTAAGCTGCTGTGTAAAGAAATTTCAACAGTTGCACATCAGCAAAAATAAACTTTAAAATAGGAAGAGAATGAAAACCAGTGGAGTGCTCTCTTCCTTCATCTGCAAGCTGGCTGGCACAGCCTAGAAGAGTAAACTGCATAAGGCCCAAATTCTGCCCTCAGGAAACTGTTGCTTGCAAAGGCAGGCAGGGGACAGTTTGAAAGAATCCTCTTCCTTCTTGTCAGTGCAGCAGCAGAGCAGCACCCTGACTTATCTCATCCCAAGAACTGGAGTGCTTGCTGTGTCACTTCTCTTCTTTCTAATTACAGAGGAAGGCAGACAGACTGAAGAATGAACCTACGCAGCGATGTACTACTTGTGCAGTGAAAAGCAAGCAAAGGACTTCTTTAGAGTTTAATCTACAGATATGCATCCCCTAAAGCAGGATCGAGGGGAAGGGATTTAACTGCTCACATATCAGATCCACTGCTATAGGACCCCCCTACAGTAACAGAATACTGTACTTACATGACTTTAAGAGGACCCTGAATTTGAGCTGACCACTCTATAATTGGATCCCATACACAGAACATTTATAAATTTATTACGATTTTCCATGTATGAATGTAATTATTGGAGTAATTATGATGGATAACCATCTTAAATACAGCCTGCCAGGCCATTCTATCTGGCCTGCAGGGCCCCTAAAATATTTAGAAAATGAATATTTATCTGCCCCGGCTGCCTGTCATGCAGCCCTCGATAGCTTGCCAAAACTCAGTAAGTGGCCTTCTGCCCAAAATAACTGCCTGCCCCTGTCCTATACAGTTCGCTTGCTCCCAGTTTACCACATGCTTATTTTGTCATTTTTCTCTTTGTCGACAGAAATATTACCTTATACCCCTGAGCAGAGTTAACTTTGCTTGAAAAGATCTTAAATAATGCTCTCTCTCTCAGCCCCTGCTGTTCTCCTCTAAGCAATGTACCATGGGATCCATGTGCTGCAATATTGCTGATCTCTCTTTACTACTCTTAACTTTACTGACTGCACTATATTGTTCCCAATGAGACTGCATTTGCTTCTCAGTGTTCATGAAACTCGTATTTCTGAAAATATATCTAATTTATGCTTTTGCCTCTCATTTTTGATTCCCATTGCACTCTCTGCCCCCCTTCTAATCATATTAACCTGTGGGTGGACCAAAACCCATGTTTCAAGTATCAAGAAAAAAAAGAAGGGCTCATTAAAGAAATGTATGCCAATGCAAATTTCCTCTCAAGTCCCCATCACTTTCTTGAAGAAAGAAGGCCTCACATTAAATTTCAACAAGCAGAATCACAGAAAAGTAGGGCTAGACAGGATCACAAAAGGTAACAGTAAGAGAGGACCACCACTTTCCAAGCCATTCTAGACAAAATGCTCATCTGACTTGCATTAAAAAACTTCCACAATCTCTCCAGGTTGTCTGGTTCCAGGGCTTAACTACCTTCACAGTCAGAAAACCCTCCCAAAATATTTAACTTTTACACCCTTTGTCATGATTTAAGCCTATTCCTTGCCCTGTTACCGTAGATACAGAGAACTTCTCTTATGACACTCATCAAATCTCCCTTTATCTTTCTCTTCTCAGACTAAATAATCCCAGGTATTTCAACCTTTCCTCACATACTGCATTAATAAATCCCAGTATGGTATTAGCTGTTACTGCATCAATATTATACTACTGACTCGCATTCAGATTAAGATGCATTGTAACCTGCCAGATTTTTTCTAACAGTAGTGTAGTCTAGCCAGTCCCTCCCCAATTTATATTTGTCCATTTGATCGTCAGCATTTCACACATGCCCTTACTGAATTTGATAAATTGGGGAATTAAATGAAAGTCATTTGCAATCTTAATCGTGTCCTCCAAAAGGCCCGTAAAAACCTAGGTTGGGGTCAGTCACATAATGTTTACTCAATTCCATCCTCTAAATCAGTGGTTTACAAAGTGGGGTACACGCAGCCCAGCGGGTGCACAAGACAATCCACTGGGGTGCAGGAAGAAAATATTAGAACTTCTATTTGTATTTAATCTGAAAAATAAGAAAGAAATTAAGCTTTACTAATATTTAATATACGGATTGACACTGGCACCCTCACTCAGTCGGCATGTCAGACGGTCACGTACGGTACGTGAGGTATCCCGAGGGAAGAGTGGGAGTTCCACAACGCAGAGGGGTTGACAGTGGCGCCCTCACTCATTTGTTTGCTTTCAGTGTATTGTGACATATATTGGGGGTGCATGCTCAAACATTTTTTACTGATAGGGGTGCACAATCAAAAAAGTTTGAAGACCACTGCTCTAAATCACTAACAACAGTACTGAACAGTACTGGATCTATGGCAGATACATTGGGAATTCTACTTGACAACTCCGCCCAGTTTGACACTGAACTACTGATGATTGGCCCCAATTATCCAACCTGATCTCAACACTTTGGCCCACCACCGCATGAATATAGTTTAAGCCTTGCAGGCAACACCATCTGTGCAGCCAAGCACTCATCTCCAAGATGCATATGTCGCTGCCTGGGCCCTTTGCCTGTACTCCCAACTCCTGTAGGTCAGCCTGTAGGTCTACTCAAGGTCATACCCAGTAATATCATTAGTATCCACAAGTATGACCACCATGGACTAGCAATCAGACGGCTAAAGCAGGACCCAGATTTTGGCTTCTGGAGGCAGGAAACTTCCAAAACAGCAGCTCAGACTGGCAGATGAACGACTGTCCTCCCACAGAAGAGAATCACCAATACACCACAACCTTTTGTTTCCTCCTGGGGCTGGTGGCCACAAGTCTTCCAGATTTTGGGTTGCCTACTTCTGTCTTTTCCCAGCAGTAGGGCTGCTTCCTCTACTGTGTTGCCAGACCCACACACCTATTCTTAATGTGGCTGAATGGAGTGTTTGAAGGTAGAAGACTGTCTGCTGCCAGAGTTGGCCAGTCATGTTTCATCTTAATTCTTAAATGTTGTGTTGACTCCTCGATTTCCTGCTGACAACCACTGCTAGTGTTACACAAAACATTTTTTCTTATCTTCAGCCAGTGAGAAGATACCGACTGAGTTTATGTTACCTGAGAGAAAAGGATGCAATTCTGCTAATGTTTTCTACATATTATGACGTATAGCTTAGTTATACATTGTGCCAAAGAAAGTGACCCCAAAACATTCTAGCAGGTTCAGGGCAGAAACTTCATCAACAACACTGCTTTTACATTTGTACCTCTAAATTCCACTCACAATTCTGGCTCTTCCCTGAAACAGAACCAATAGAAAGTACTCAATCCTGAATCTTCAAAGTTGTTCTAAAAAACTGACTTCAGCTCAGAGGTCAGCCTTTTCATTATCACCACAATCTCTCGAGCACAGAATCTGTCAATCAGACTAGTGAAGAACTAATTTGAATGAGTTACTGAACTTCCTCAGCAGACTGCTCAGTAAGGGTGTGCGAAGCTGGCCCTATTCAATTTGGATTTGGATTCAGCCCGAATCAGGAACAATGATTTGATTAATTGATTCAGATCACTGTCCCTAATTCGATTCAGCCAAATCTGAAGATTCAATGCCAATTTGGAGAATCTGTGATTTGACCGTAGACACAGCTTTTAATGTTTTTTCTACCTATTTCAAGGTACCAGTGGAGCTCATGAATGCTGCGATACTTGGGCAGATGGACCACCCCACATGCTCGGCAGCAAACCTGTAAGTACTTCCAGTCCACTTCCAGGTCTGCCAGCGAGTGTGCTGGGGAGCTTCCCACATCCTCCTGGCTGCAGGGGGACCCTGGGTGCCCTCCCCAGACCCAGGAGGGACCAGTTGTTGAGCCGGGGGAGCACGGGGGGCCCCTGTGCACCCTCCGGTGGACCCAACCAGAAATAATGTATTTATACATCACTGAATTTAAACCAGGAACCATAAAAGTCTTTAGAAGAGTGACCAGTAAATTATACCTTTAAAAATCAGGTACATCTCTTTTTTCCTTCTGTACAGTGCACAAAGGCAGCCTGAGCAGAACAGTAAACTTTAAGACCACCACTCAAAATGCTAGCTGATCACCACAAGGAATCAGAACTCGTGGTAGCGGTGATACCTTTTGAGACCAATTAAATATTTGCAAAAAAAAATGTTTATTTGAAAGCCTGGGCACGCTCATACTTCCTCAGGCATAGGAGACTGCAAAGACTGTAAAATGTCTCCTAGGTGAAAATCAAAATTCATATTTCCCCACCTAGGAGACATTTTACAATCTTTGCCTTCTCCTATGCCTAAAAAAAGGGTGAGTGTACCCAAAAGCCTGCAAAAAAAAAATTTTTTTTTTTTTATTTCAAATATCTTTTTGACCTCATAAAAAGTATCACCTGTACCACAAGTTCTGATTCTTTTTGCCGGTAGACCAATTCACCTGCAATCTATACCAGTTGATCACCAATACACTGTGCGCTACCAAAAAAAAAAAAGTCTTCAATTGACTGTCTAAAAGTCAGCTCCTCTTCATGCTCACATTTCCTCCTGTCAGATTTATGAAGGGAGCCTCTGTGGAGATCCCAAAGAGGATACCTTGGAAGAACCACACCATGACTAAAAATCCTAGCAGCAATAGTTTAGCAAATTAAAGAATAACAACGCACTACTAGTGAAGTAGTGGAATGAAGTTTCTACAGCCCTACATTACATCAAATGTTTGGTGAATTTATTAAATAATATGCAACTTTGGAAACTTAATTTCACAACTTAAATTTTTCTCAACAGATATGGGGTGCCAGATATCATCATTCACTTTGTACAACTGCTACTTTTTTAATCCTCAGAAGGCCCTGCAAAAAGTTGTTTCCTGCCATTCAGATGATTAACCAAAAGATAAATAAAATGGACACACACACACAGCATCAGTGCAAGTACCCAGAAAAAAAGAGAAAAAATCAAAACAAAGCATACTGTTCTCTAAATCTGTTTAGATTCTAAATATCCATGAATCCACATTAAAAATACAGCTTGTTACTTTTAACAATTCTCTGGATAGGAGAGAACAAAATCAGTAAATCAAATACATGATCAGCTTTAAATTGTATGTAATGCGAACTGCAAAGCCAGCAGTGCAGAAACTGAACAAAAATGTATATTTGCCGTGCAAGTATACAGCGATTATGACATTTTTTTACATCTCATTAGTACATTAAGAAAGATATAAAGCCCAGTTTTACCAGCCATAATGTGTTTCTAAATATATTCATGGATACAAGAACCAAGAGGGCATATTTTGAATATCTTTAGTCAAATTAAGATGACTCTCATAAAAAAGTTTTACACTGAAAATATCAACACTAATTGGACTGAAAAAGATCATAGAAATACTGGTGTTTGCTACTACTATGTGAACAGTATGAAAGGGAATTCCATTTTCAAATATTTCAGTTCCATTAGGTTTCACCTCATTAAGGGTAAAAGAAGAATGAAATCATAAAAGAATAGTGAAACTGAATGCTTTTACATATGTGTATTAAACCTACTGATACCAGTGTGGAGGCTGTCTGTGCTAATCATTTCTCCAAAACTAAGTAGAATTTATTGAATTTCCTAATCCTAGAGTTATCTACAAATTACTTTGAGCAAGATTCACAAAGACAGCAAGGCACTACTATGCTATGCATTCTTATGTATTGAGCTCCAGTACACTGATGATGCTCTAAGTCTGTGCTCGCTCAGAAACAGACCTTCAGGCAATTGTCAACATCTTTATTGAGGCATACAAGAAAATGGGACTCATGCTTAACATTCAGAAGACTGTGGTTGTCCATCAACAAGCTCTTAATTAGTAGTCCTTAGATCTGGTAATTCAAAGTTATGGTGAGACTCTGGAGAACACTGAGTATTTCTCATACCTTAAAAATCATCTCTCAGAGAAGGCTGACATAGCCAAAGAAATCCAACATCAGCTCAAATGTGCAAGTGCAGCTTTCGGACGCCTAAGAAAATGAGGAAACATCAGATTTGAAACCAAGCTCATGGTTTATCAAGCAGCTGTGATCCACACCTTACTGATAGAGCAAAGCTGTCAACAACGTACCGTTGTTAGAGAAGTACCATCAGTGCAGCCTGTGGAAGATCTTTCAAATCCAGTGAGAAGACAGATGCACCAATATTAGTTGGCAAGCAAACACCATGAGCATTGAGCACGATGTTTGTCCAACATCAACTTTGTTGAACCAGCCAAGTCATCCAGATGTCCAACTTCAGACTCCCAAAGCAAGTTTTATTCTCCCAGATCAGTCAAGACGTATGGCTCAGGAGCACAGAGAAAGCACTTCAAGGACACTTTCAAGGCCAACTTAAAAAAGATGTCAATGTTGCATCAACTTGTGGGAGGCTATTGCCCAGGACCGCCCCTAGTGGAGGAAGTCTGCTGCAAGGATCTCAGTACTTTGAAACGTTACGACAACAACAGGAGACAGACAAGCAGGAGCAGCAGAAACAGTGTCTCAGACCAAATCAAGAATCTGGAGCCACCCACCCCACATACTGACACATGCCCGAGCTGCAACAGGGTCTGTTAATCCCAAATCAGCCTCGTCAGCCACATTCAGACCCAGAGAGGACAATCATGGAAGACAATCATCCTTGCCTGAGAGGGATCGCCAAAGACGACAATGACAGCTGAAAGCGACCATATTTTTCTCACACATTCCCAATAAGCCCCCCTCACACACTGTACCTATTACACAATTATCTTGTTAATTGCACAATAAATTTAAATTGGCTACATGTGCAAATTAACTATGGCACTTTAAAAAAGTCCAACCAGCTATAAAGTTGTTGCTCGAAAACGTGTAATAGCTTCATAAGTGGTTTCTATCCAGCTTTAATTTGCATATGTAGGCAATCTGCAGCTGGGAAACTGCAACTGTTGCTGTCTCCTAGCTGCTGAGCACAACACACCCTTGAGGCTGGGACAACACAACCACTGTGACCTCCCAGCTGTAGAGAGTGCTCCATGCACTACTGGGGCTGAGAAACAGCAGCAGTGCTCCAAGGCTGTGGGGTCTGAGAGTCCCGCAGCTGACAGGACTCTTCGTCCCCATCTGCACCACATGCAGCTGGGGCTATGAGTCCCATCAGCTGCAGGACTTTAGGCCCCAGCTGAGCATGCCCCCTGCATCTGGGAGCCTCAGCAGAGGGGGTTCCTAGACATGGGAGCCTCCTCCTTGCTACTGCAGGGTGAGCCCCTGTGTGTGATTCCACAATTATGCCTCTTGCCACGCACATAGTGAGCACCATAATAAGTAAGGGAGGCATGAAGTAAGCACAGTAGTTGTCTTTGTTGGGTTTTTTTTTTTTAAATGGAGTGCCACTTTATTCACAAACACTTCCTGCCCATAAGTTACCTTGAGTTTAATGGGGAATGGCCTTGAAACTTGGAAGACTGAGAACCACCCATCTATGCATTACACACTGAGGAGGCATGGCATAAAATGAAAGCAGATGCAAGCAAATGCTAACTGCAAATATTATCCAGCGTGTGTTTAGGTGTGCTTTGGAGAACACCACTGGATCTGGGGAGTTGGACGCAGGGGGCCTAGTTGGTAAATCCCAACTGGATTTCTAAAATAAGTATCTGAACACTACTTTCAGCCAAAATGGCAGTGATTCTCAGCCTGGGCAGTTACAAAATTAATCTGCTAAACAGGCTTTATCTAGATAAAATCTAGGTGTAACAGGGGGAAGAAAGAGGAAGAGGGCATCAGGCACCAATACTTTTTCTTTTAGATGCTTAAAATTTCTTTGCAACTCTCAACCTTTGACAAAAAGTAACAGATAGGATCTGGTTTAAATGGCAGGCCCAGCTCACAGCATGATAGCTCCTTTAATCCTGGAGTTCCTCCCGTGTGCTACTGCTGATTGGCAGAGGGGCTACACTGCTTGCTCCTGATGGCCAGGAAGCAAAAACCATGGTTTTTGCCTCCCAGCCATCAGGAGCAAGCAGTAGGTTGACTAGACCCTTCCACCAATCAGCTCCAAGGAAGTGTGCAGGGAGAACTCCAAGATTAAAGGAGGTGCCACACCACAAGCTGGGCCCTATGATTTAAACCAGGCACTAGTTACATACAGTATATTAACTATATGAACTTAGAGAAGCCTGTTTAATACAAGGTACAAGACATATCTTCTGTATAGCATGAGTATTAAGTACTGGACTTGGGGAATTGGGGAGTTTTTTGTTGTTGTTTTTTTACTTTGATTGTCATGCTCCCCAAACAAACCACAGAAATGCCCTAACTGGTTTCTGCTCTCTCTCTTACTGAAGTGAGAGCAAACCTTAAAATTAGTTACAGAGGACAATGTGAACACCTCTGATCACACAGTCAGATATCAGCACTTCCCCTCAAAATAAAAGGAAAAGCCTACTGCATTTACTAAAGTATGAAGAGAAGGTTTTCTCGCCCAGTCAACATGGTAGGGTGAGGGGGGAAGCCCCTTGTCTCACATTTGCATGCAAGGAAACCTCACTAAATACATTGTCTATCATTAAACAGCTGCCAAAAGCAGCATGGGCTCAGTAACAGAAGCCAACTATAAAATTGATTAAGTATAGCCAACACCAAGTAGGACTATAAAACATATGGCTCATACTGGGCAAACATACTGATGGGAACCTATCCCAAAGATAGGGTAGTATAAGCAAGGGGTCAGCAACTTCGGTCATGCATGCCAAAGCATATCACGCGAGGTCATTTTGCGCATCCAGCCTAAGCAGTTGCCACCAGCCATAGGGCCTGGGTTGCTTGCAACCAGCCAGCCAGGAGTCTGCAAGCCCTGCTGCAAGCAGCCCAGGATCCCTGGCTGGCAGCAACTGCCCAGAGCCTAAGGAGGCTGCAAACAACTGCACCGGGCTCCAATGCCCTGGTCAGGGCTGGACACATGCATGCATGCCTCCGAGCATGTGGCAGTGGAGAAGCCTGGAGCAGTATAACCCCAGCTCCTCCCCTGCCGTCCACTCAGATGCGTGTGCACCCACCCCTGGAAGGGGCTCTGGAGCCCAATGCAGCTGTTTGCAGCCAGCCCACTGACTACTGCAGCTGCCCACAGTTCAGGCCAGCTATGGCTGGCAGCCAACAAGCTGCAAACAGCTGCACCAGGCTCTAGAGCCCAAGCCAGGTTCTGTGGTGGCAGTGGCCACACATGCACCCCTGGGCAGGGGAGGGGCTGGGGTTGTACTGTTAGCCTTGAAGATGCATGCAGATGCCACCACCGAGGAGAGCAGCCAGGTCTCTGAAACCCAGTGCAGCTGTTTGCAGCCTCCCAGATGCCTGCCACAGACCATCCAGGCTCTGAGGAGCTGCAGCAAGCAGGCTACAGACACCTGCACTGGGCTTCAGAGCCCCAGCACTGGCTCCTGGTGGTGGCAACTGTAGGCACACCTAAGGGCATGGTGCAGGGGCCAAGGCGGGGCAACCTGAGCACCTGCCCTGCCAACTGCAATGAGGATCAGGCCCCTCATGGCTTCCCTGCTGTATGCCCCAGCATGCAAAGTCAAGGAGTGGGTCAGGGTTGGGGTGGGCCAACCCCTGGTATAAGCCATCTGAATAAAAGATACAGTAGCACCCATTGCATTCAGTCCCTCAGTACTGACTTGAAGTATAAGTCATACTGAGCCACTACATTAAATATATTTAAACTTCTTCACTACCACGGTTGAACTGCACCTTTCTTTCCCATTTCTAATGAGTCCTGCTTCTTAATTAGCCTTAAATGTCTGGCAAACATCACCCAACAGGGCCTTACCCAGGGTTCCAAACAGCTTACTCAGAATCCCTCTCTCACCCTGGCACATATGATTAGTGTGGCCCACCCTCCATGAGATGGAGCTGGACCACGTTGGCCTGCTCATCACATGCATATACATTTTTGGAAGATCCCAGAACTCATGACCAACACCTGGTACTAATCATGCGTGGGGGCTAATAAGCACATGAATCCCTTGTGGGTGCAGTATCTAGGGCATATATACTGAGCTTTGCTGAGCTATGGGGTTACCAAGGACTGAAACGTTATGGTCTCTGCTGGGGCTCAGCCCAGTGAACTATATAGTAAATCATGACTCTTCCAGCTTCGGGCTACTGTCATGCATAGTTTGTAATATAAAAAAGAAGGTACAAAAGTGCTGCTTAAAAGCGTGTTTATGGAGTACCTGTGCTAAAACCTGCAGCAGTTTCAAAGAGGTAAACTGCATTAACTCTTGACAAAGTCTATAGGTACCTGCAGTAATTTCCCTATATGCAAGTTACTAGAGGTATGTTTATTTCTAGGTCGTTGTTTTCAAATTTGCTCCTCATTTCCATGAGCTCAGGGAGAGCAGGATCTGGCCATAACCAAGAGGAGAAGGGGCTGGAGGAAAAATAAGCTGGGAGCATAAGACGGCAACGTGGCTACCTGAACCCCACCCCCTCAGATTTCTTTTCTCTGCTGTAGCAGAGGGAGGGGGACAAATTCAAAGCAGACCTTCATTAACTAGATTTTATACCTGGAAAACTACAACAAATGTATAAATTTTCCATATATAAACTCTAATTATTGGGGGGGTTCCCTTATATTCAGGTAAATACTAGAGGTGCACAGATACATCAGTCCAATATCCAGAAGTGACTGGTGCAGTGTGCAGAGCCCGGGGCAAATCAGCCTATGCTGGGCCCCACCCCTGCTCCAATCTGGACTGGAAGAAGCTACTGCTGCTGCCATCAGCAGCATCGGCAGCAGGTGTGTGTGTGTGTGTGGGGGGGCAGCTAGCAAGCAGCTGGACATGGAGCTGCTGCTCTGCCCAGCTCTACACTGCTGTTGCTCTTCCCGACTCCATGGGGCCCCACAAAACGCAGGGCCTGGGGCAGTCGCCGCATTTCACCCCCACTAGGGACAACCCCGCCAATATCAGATCTGCACAGATAAAGAGAATCGACTATATTCGTAAATAGGCTTTTTTTGCCTGATGCGGCCAATAAATGCCCTGTGAATGCATGCAGGCCCACACAGGTCCCACACTCCTGCCCAACTGTCACTGCACTCCATGTGCCTGATCACTGCCCCTTCCCAGCTTTCCTACCTGCCACTGCCACTGCTCCACCCCGCCCTCCAGCCAGTCACTCTGGCACTATGTTGTTCCTGGCTGCAGGGTGGGGACCACAAAAGCCAACCTAGCCCAGCCCTGAGGACTGGGGCACTCACCTGCCATCCTCCCCTGCCGCCCTCCCCCCCTTATCTGAATTTCCCTTCATCAGAGGGAGGCTGGAACATCCCTAGGGTCCCAGGCCAAAAGCCTCTACCAGGCAAGGGCTTCCAGCTGGGGGTGGGGCAGGGCTGGCCTGGCTTCTGCAGCAGCTTGGTTCAGCCAGCAGTTTCCGGAGTCCTATTGCCCCTGGCTCCTGTCATCTTTGACAGGCAGCCAGGGGCAGATAAATATTAATTTTCTGAATATTTTAGGGCCCCTGTGGGCCATACAGAATGGACTGGCAGGCCAGATCCAGCCCGCAGGCTACATTTTGCCCACCCCTGTACTAGACTCATGCAGACTGAAGATGCACTAGAAAGAGTGCACAACTTATTGTAGGCATTCAAATTCCTACTGTCCTGACAGAGGCTAAAGTAATTTTTTTCTTTTCCATCATACTTATTACATGTAGAACAACAGACTGATGACCCCCGAGATCTGACAGCTAAATCTCCCCAGTGAGAATTCTTCCTATCTCCACAACTTTACAGGTAAGCGTGCCCTTCAAAATCTAATAAAAGACACAGAACCTAAAGAAAACAAAAAAAAGATAACTGAACTCCTTCTCTGGTTCAGTTGCATCCAAAATCCCCATCACTGAAATATGTGCTGGGAAGGCTTTGTGCAATCTTAACAGAAGAGTCAGACTGAACATGATCAAGCTAAGAATTTGTTTTTCCAACATTTTAAATAAGCATAGTCCTTAACAACTACAGCAAAGTAATGTCTCAGACTTTTAAGTAATGTCTCAGACTTTTGATTTGAATTATTGTAATTTTAGATACATTTTAAACTTCCATATACAAGCGTCTACATATTCCTTATAGTTGGCATTATAAATAATACCACTCTCTTCATTACTGTGCTACTAGATACAATTTGCTACAGATCATGGGTATTCAAGGCAACATTTCTGCAGGTGTACATTTTCTCCCATGCAGACTGCTAGGTAAGTATTTAGTTCATGACTGGTATCAGGAAAGCGATGTCACAAGAAACTGCATAGTATTCCATGCGATCTAACTGCACGATAATTTTTTAAAAATTCACAGGTGATTCTGATTGAGAGCCAAGTAGTTACAATTGGGGCACTGAAAAATACAACCAATACGATCAATAGTCCAGATGCATTACTGTAATTAGTACAGCTTATGAAAGGGCTGCTTTGGTAGATTTTCATAAGATGTGCACTAGATTCCACAGATATGTGACTCTTAGAGCGCAACCAAACAAAGTAATTTTTGTGGCTTGCTTGCAGCATGAAGAACCGATTTCACAGGCAATTCCCAGCAACCCAACCCCTTGCCGCTGATTGGTAGAGAGGCCCTGGGGAGAGGAAGGACAGGGAGGCAGCCACTATCTTCGCTGCTGGCTGCCCTTCATGCTGGCCCACTAGCCAGCATCTTCCCCTCTCAGGCAGACTGCAAGGCAGCGAAGATTGTTGGCTCCCACTGAGAAGCCAGCATTTTATTTTTAAGGTTTTTGTTTAAAGTTGATTTCATGGACATTTGTGGATTTTGCAGTTTCCACAAAATCGTGAATTAAATAAGTCCTTAGTGTATGGCCACATCCATATTTAGTTTGGTTAACCATTTTTTTTCCATTGGATTGGTAGACATATAAAGGAATACAAATATTTAAGTTAAAACAAGGAAAAAAAGAAACTCAGAGTTAAATTTTTCACTGTCTCATTAACTTACACCATTGTGTTTGCAACCAAGCAGTAGTACTGTTGTTTTGTCTTAAAGAATTTCTGTTCACTGATGACTGGATTAGTAAACATTTCATTTCTTTTTTCACTTAAATGAAAATGTTCTGGTCATTCATTAGAAGCATCTGTCCAGGCCACAACACTGGCTTTAGAGAACCTTGAACAAAAAAAACAAAACTGCTAAAATTACAGTAAAGCACTACACTATAAACTGTTAATATATTTTGTACAACATGCAGCATTTCCAGAGAGGAACTTATTAATAATGCTTTTCTTGGGTTTGTATATTACCATTTCAAAACTGAGAATTGCAATACTTGTTTACTTCTGCCAGGAATGCTCCAGTAGTCAATATGACTTAAATATTATATGTTAGTACATTACAATCCTATGTTAGCTTTTAGCATTAGTGTCCCATCAAGCTGTATGCATTTTTGTTCAAATGACTGTAATGAGAAATAACTGATGGTCTTAAACCTAATTACCAGAAACCTGAATGGATTTCTGCCTAAACTACTCCTGGAATATATGTCAGTAAAATGTGTAATAAAAGGCAACTTAAAAATGCAGTTACCTTCTATTTTTAACATGTGATTTATATTTCATTAGTATCAGATCATTACATTTTGATATACAATACAATACATAAAAAGGCAGGGTATATATTTATACTGTAATGAAGCACAGGCACTGTGCTGTATGCAACATAGCTAACACAAGGAGAAAAATTCATCAGATGTAAACAGATGCAACTCAGCAAATATCAGTGCTATTAGGACATTTCTATAGAATTTTAAGTATTTGACAATTTTGCAAATAGCTTAAATTCATATCTGTTTGCCATAAAATGCTTTGTTTCAATGGAACATAAATGTAATAAAAACTTGAAATAATTAACACTGCAAGATTATTTTGCAGACTAAATGCAGTTTCTTTGCACGTAACTGGGGCTGGAACCATTTTCATTTACACGTAATGAACCAAGGTCCCACAGCACAGTAAGTTCACATTTCCTATACTGCTAGTACATAATTAACATGAAAGAAAAAAAGCCATTGCTTTCCTAATTGTCACATACTACCATGCAAGCACTAACAAGGTTACTATTGCTGCTATTTTTCTACTGACAAATCAAGCAGACTTTGCTAAAAAAACTTCTGTAAAACATTTAAGTGAATGCAATGAAAGGCACTGGAATTCTAAAGGTAGAAAACTTCCCTTTCTTCTGCTAAAAGGGTCTACTAAAAATAAAATCCTTACCAAACAGCTACTATGAATTCCAGTGAATACTGTCAGGAGAAACAATGGCAAAAGCACCTTGCAGATAGCATACAATTGATCATTTTCAATACTACTGAAAGTTGGGTATGACAACCAAGACTTTGCCATTAATTAAGTCAATTTAAATGATAAAGTAACCAATTTTTAGAAGAGTATGCATTCATGGAGCTCTTTGCTTCATGCATTATGCCATGCAGAAAACTCATGCCATACTGCTGTATAGTTCAAGACAAAGAAAGAAAATATAGTGCAAAAAAGTAGCCAAGACTATATAAATAAAAGCCTATCCTTTAATAAATGTAATTTTTTCTACAGAAAAACTATAGCAGAGTAATTCGGAAAAGACTGAACTTTTTTCTCACGTGCACAAATAGATTTCCCTAGTTTAAGGGATTTAATCCATTTAAAGCATTACACTGGCCTTTCAGACAATGCTAGTCTTTATGAAATGCTTATAGAAACATCATTTAATGTACTATAGGAGTACAACCTGGCAAATTACTTGAAACAATGAAGAATTAGCAAAGAAAAATATTTTAATTTCTTTAATATGCTCATGTTTCTCTAGATAATTAAGAGTAAACTTTCAGTCAAGTTGATGCTTAACTTTACATTTGGCAACAGCAAATTTGAGGAATTTTTTCTTAAACGCCCAATCTTTGACTTCCATAAGGTAGCTAGGAGACAAGTATTTGGATATGCATCCTAAATTTGTGCACATAAAATGAAGGCATGAAAACTATTCTGTTTTATATTTGTTCTGGCTCAGTAATTTAATTTGGAGCACGTTACAGCTGTGACCTCAAACATCATTTTTCCTATGTCTTTGAATGTAAGGGAATTACAATTAATCATTTTTCATTTGAAATGTTATAGTTAGTATTGGAAAACAGCAGTTTTTTGGACATCTGATGATTGACTTCTGTATCTGACCAGTTAGAAATAATTCAGCATTTGTGCAAGCTTTTTTTCTCTAAAGACACTAAAGTTCAGAATCATTATACACAAGATAGATCCTCCCTCTCCTACTCTTCCTTTTATAGTTCTCTTACTAGAGCTATGAGCATTAAAAAAACCCTCCATTTTAAAAAGTGAGCTTACTCACCAGGTGGGTTTCTCCCAGGCACTCCCAGCTCTCACTACATAACCATCAAAGCCTGTTAAGTGTCCTGCTGCCAGGGACTGGCTTTAGAGCTATTTATAGCAGAAAATGTGGCAGAGTCCAGCTAAATCGTATTAGCCTATGTAATGGTTATTTGAAGATTTTTTTTATTAAATCTTTAATAACTTAAAAACTGTGCAAGCTTCAGTTTGTCATTAAAATCTCAAAATGCCTCCTTATGTACGGTAACATTTTATTTTTTTAGCAACACAGCTCTTGAAGCCTCCAGTACTTTGATATAAAATAACTAAAGAGTAGATTATACTCAGGGACAGATCCTGAGGTATCTCCGAAACATTGCAGAATGAGAAAAATCAGTGGAATGCTGTAATACCAGGATACAAATTATACAGGAATGATAGAGCAGGTCATACTGGTGGGGGAGTTGCACTCTACATCGAAGACTGCATTGACTCAAAAATGGTAGATTTTTCAACTGGTGAGAGGTACCATATAATCTCTCTAGATAAAAATCCTAATTCAATAAAAGAAAAGTATGTTTAAGGCAGGGTTTTTCAACCTTTTCTAGTCGGTGTACCCCCAGCGGCTGACTGGCAAGGGAGGCAGGTGGGGGTCCCACATGTGCTGCAGTGATACTGGAAGTGTTCTCACTTCTTGGCACTGCTGCCACATACCCCCTGGGGCCTTCCCTGGTTGATTCCCCATTATAGTCTATGGGTGAAATGTCAAAACGCATCAAAACAGCATCTAAACAGCAAAAGTTTTGACAAAATGAAACAGAACAGTACTTCAAAACAGAGAAACCAAACATGTCAATTTGAAACTGCAAAATGGAACTTGAAGCAAAACAGTGCTGTTTCACACAGCCCTAGTGAACATGACTTGCTGGGAAGGAATCATGATGACTTTGTCAAAGGGAAATCATACCTCACCAACCTCTACTAGAGTTCTTTGAGGGTGTCAAATAAGCAGGTGAATCAGGACAATCCAGTTGACAGTGTATTTAGACTTTCAAAAAGCTTCTGACAAGGTCCCCCATCAAAGGCTCTTAATGAAGTTAGGTAGTTATGGCATTACAGGGAATGTCCAAATTGTGAATTACAAATTGGCTCCAAGATAGAAAGCAAAGAGTGAGTGTAAATAGTCAGTTTTCAAAATGGAAAGAAGTAAACAGCAGGGTCTCCCAAGGATCTGTGCTGGGACTAGTGCTATATAACATATTCATAAATGATCTGGGAAAAGGGGTGAGTAGCAAGGTGGCCAAACTGCCAATGACACAAATTATGCAAAGTAGTAAAGACCAAGGAAGACTGTGAGGAAGCATCTGGCATGACCTGGGCTAATGGGCAACTAAACAGCAAATGAAATTCAGTGTAGATAAGTATAAAGTATTGAACCTGGGCAAAAATAACCCAAGCTATACTATAGCTATATGATGGGCCCTACATTAGCTGTTACAACACAGCAAAGATCTGGAAGTCATTGTGGACAGTTTACTAAAAGCATCTGCTCAGTACTCAGCAGCCACCAAGAAGGAAAACAAAGTATTAGGGATTATTAAGACTGGAACAGTAAACAAAAGTGAAAGTATTATCATATCGCTTTCCATGGTACAGCCACACTTTAAAATCCATGGTGCATCCACACTTTGAATTCTGTGCCCAGTTCTGGTCCCCACACCTCAAGAAGGATATAGAAGAACTAGAGCAAGTACAGAGAAGGCAACAAGGATGATTAGCAGCATGGCAGGGCTTTCCATATGAGAAGAGACTAAGGAGGCTAGGCCTATTCAGTTTAGAAAAGAGATGCTTTAGTGGGGACATAATAAAGGTTTACAAAATACTAAATGACAACGAGAAAGTAGGAATTTATTATTTACCATCTCTTACAATACAAAAACTAAGGGTTACAAAGAGATATTAGGAGGTCGTAAGTTTAAAACTAAGAATGGGAAGTTCTTTCTCACACAGTATGTAATTAAAGTATGGAACTCAATGCCACCAGAAGTTGTAAAAGCCAATAGTTGGAGGCCTTCTCCGGGAGGGCTGCGGGTTGGGAGTGATAGGTCATGCTGAGGAAAAGGTTGGGAAATACTGTGCTAGAGTCTGCAAGTGAGAGAGGTACAGAGGGGGGAAAAAATCCTCATCATACACAGTTCACTCCCCTTTCAGCATCCACTCTGCCAGTGTGCGATACTAGACAAGGACCTGTGGCCTGACCCAGTATATGGCAATTCTTATGTTATTATATTCAATATGCCCCCCCAAAAAAGTCACAGAACCAGAACCCTTAAACAAATGCAATAACACGAACCCTAAATAAATGTGAAAATGCACATTCAAAAGCAATGTTATGAAGTCAAGAGTTAACAGCATTTGAAATTAGACTTCAGTATATTAAACTTAACTTTGATTCCTGGCACCAGATCTCAGATAGGGAATAACAATGCAAAAGAGGATGATTTTCAAACAGGTTGTAAGACAAAATGTTAGGAAGAACTCACTTATCATTGTAGGCAAAGGGTGGGGGGAGAAAAAGCATCAGAAAAATAATATTGAACAGAACAGCTGAGCTCAGTGGGCAAGGCATGAAAACAAGAGGGATAAACTATTATACAAGGAGGAGGCAGAACTGAGCAGAGTGCAGCACTAGCAGAGACAGCCTTGTCAGCTTCATGGCCAGCCTCAGTTCCTGTCCTTAGGGAAGTCAATCTGCTTGGAAAGTATTTCTTTTCAGGAACCACTTTTTCTAATTTTTTTTTTAAATACAAACAGAGCTTACTGCTGTGACTCCCCACATGTCTGCCTAGCCTTCATACAGAGTAACAAGGTAAAACATATTTAATTCACAAGAAGAGCCAAGCTGGTTATGTCTTACCTTCAGACAAGAAGGCGTTTTAATGAATATTCCAAAGACTTATGAAACCTAGACAGAAATTTCAATCCTAAGGTTCTTTTCTTGTTTAAAAAAATCACTGCATAATTTAAAAGTTCATAGCTCTCTCTCACATGCAGAAGGAATCTGTTTTTCAATTAAAAATGCTAGTTCAACTATATCAGTGCTCAGGACAAGGGAAAGATATTCAAAAAGCCTCAGCCTGAACTGATTCAATCTTTGCAGGTTAGTTTAACCTGGCTAGGCTGAACTGGTCTGTAACTGTCCAGGCATGCCCTCTGGACTGAGGAAATGTAGGCACATGCCTGCAGTGGCACAGACTAGAAGCTGGGGGGGTGCTAGAGCAGCCCTCCTTTCCCTTCTACAGTACTGACCTGAGGGGGGCATGGCCAGGCCCTGGCAGGACGCTCTTATTATCCACCCCCATCTTGAGCAGCCCCTAAAACTCAGTGTTTATCAACCCATTAAGAAAACAAAGCCTGTCTCCATTTTTAAACAGGTTTTCCAAGGAAAGACATCAAGGTATCTGTTGATTAACCGCAAAAAACCTGTCCGCCTGTTGTCACCCACAGCACAGACTGTAGCTAGCATGTGGTCTGCTAGCTAATGCGGAGGTGTCTGTGTAAGGCAGAGGGGCAGTGGAAATAATCGCTTCCTGGCAGGGAGAAGCCAGGCAGACACTCTGTGCCTGCAAGTCTCTGCCAGAGCTGCAGCCAGGGAGCAGAGGGGAGGGGGCCAGCCCTGTTGAGGAGCAGAGAGCCCACCCAGCCCAGAAAGTATGCTGTGATGCTGGGGGACTCTGGTTTATCTTAAACCAGCAAGGAGTTTGGGACAGACACTGCATAAACCAGTTTAAGCCAAATCAGTTAAGTCTGATATTACATTCAACCAGGTTTATCTCAAACTGGTTTCAGCCATTTTCAAACTGGTTTATGTGCACTGAACATCTGCTCTGTTACAGGTTTAAACCAGTTTCTGTATAATGTCTGTCCCTAGCCCAGAGGTTGACCTTGAAGAGGTAGACAAATTAAAGAGGGTAGAGTAATACTGCATTCCCAGAAATCCAGGTTTAGAAATAAATGAATAGGAAGTGTCAGGTAGCTAGTAGTAATCACAACCTCCTAGAAGCAGCCAACAAAATCCAGCGATTTCAAAAGAGAAGTGATGCAGTTTGTAGAAAAGCGCATCAATGTGTTTGGAAGGTCAAAGTTCATTTTATTTGAGAGCGTGCATCTAAAAGTGAGAACACCAGCCAGCCAGCCCAGCGGTCCCTACAAAATGTCCGTTTACAAAGACAAACCTGTGTCTGATTTGCAAGTGATTTTGCAAGGCTGCCAAGTCAAGTGTGTGATTTCCTTTTCCTGAAGAATCACCATGAATAGGGATTCTGCAGGCTACACTCCACCCACTGATGCACCTGTGCAGACCTACTTTTGCTCAGGGAGGTTGCACAGGTGTCATTTATGACCGTCTGACTCGCAATGTTCTTATGATTAGTTCAATTTCCTCACCTATGGTTAAGACTGTAGTAATAAAAACATCTAATTTTAAAATGAACAAATATGATATAGAAGCCATTTAAGAAAAGCCACCAAGACAGACTCACAATAAGTCTTTTGTGAAATGTATTAATTCATACCAAGATACAGTACAGGCAAGTGAGCACATTAACGCTACAAGGAGAATCACAGCATTTGCATTTCATGGCTAATTTTAAATCTGCAAGAGTATAAAAGTGTTCTCTCATTTAATGAATATACACATATCAGATGCAAGCACTAATGAATAGTGAAATACATAAGGAACCTCTCTTAAGGAGGAGAAACAAATCATTTTCTCAGCTTATTTCCAGGGGAAGTAAATAACCAAAGTACTTCCATGTAGCAGAAAATTAAATTTATTAGGTGGGATAAAAAATATTTAATTATGTATAAACAGCTTTGGTGGCCTAAATGCAACACAAAATAAAAATTGTTAGGCTTGCATTGCTCTTAAGTATCCACTTTTTTAATATTTATACTCACCAGGGCTAAGTATTTGGGTATATATTTGTAACACTAGGTATCATGCACGAGGTCATCTGTCACTTTAGGCTGCCCTTCCCTCCTTTGTATAATGTTACCATTAGCTCAAGTCAGGGTAGAATGCTAAGTTGCTTTTTTCTAAAAACGAGAAATGCTATTTTCTGGGTCAGACCATAGGTCCATATAGCCAAGTGACTATGGGACAGTTCTCCTTTCCTTAGCCTGTGGATGCCTCTGATCAGTTTCTCTGGGTGGCACCCACTGGCTCCGGCAGCAGGCACTAGCCAAAGTTCTTAGCTCGATTTCCTTTGGAGCCTTATTAACTTATAAATGGTACTCCTATTTGTTTTCTCATTTGTTGTCCCAAGAATTTATTTGTTATACATTTAGTGGCCTCCATCTACATATTAAGAGGGCCCTGTAGTTCCTAGTGGGCCTAGGCCACCTATTCCCAATCACAATACCTCTTTTTATGGGTGCCACTGAATATTAATACTGTTAGGTATACAAACATCTCCATACAATTGACAAGATAAAACCAAAGATTTCAAGTAGGTCTTGTGATCTTTAAGTTCTTGCTACAGAACTGCTCTACTAGTTTGCCGTACTCAAAAATGAGTCAAATCTAAAAACTGGCATTTTTCCGAGGAGTACCTTGAGTCTAATAAGGAATGGTAAGAATCTAAAAAGGACGAGAATTAATGGCTTGTGCCCACTATCACTATGTTAACAAATAGGCCTATCTTTACACAGTGGTAGGAGTCGATGCTGAGGAAGAAAGTAAACAAAGCATGTCCAGAATTTTTTACTCCTGCTCCTCTCCCATTGCAATGTCCAAAATTCAGTTGTTCAGGAAATTCTGATTCAAAGGATTCAGCCCTATCATGTTCAATACCTACTGAAGGATTTTTCCACCAAGATAGGTCCAATGACCCTGGTTGTTTCTTCTAAAAATGCCATGGATTTAAATTAGATTGAAAGTTTGTAAAAAAATGTTTTGTTATACTTTTTTTTAGATTAAAAACAATGAGTGATTTTCTAAAAGATACCATTAACTGGTAAGATTACTTTATCTGAATTTTATAAATCGCTATAGGCCAAAAACAAAATATTGGCAAGTAAAGCTCCAGTCCAACAGATACCGATACAACTTTATCTGCATTAACTTCAAATCAAACTAGTGAGGTGCTGCTGAGTATGTGCACAGCTTTCTGTATCAAAGGATACAATTGTAATTTTGAGTAATAACAACTCTTATTAGCATAAAACTGGTGTCACTTCAAACTTTTACATACTCACAGGAAAAATATTATCAAAAATAAGGAACACAAGATATTTAGGCACACAAAAGTAAGGTTTTTCTAAAGTCCATCTTAAGAGCACAACTCTCAGAAACTTTAAATTGTGAACTCTGACAGAAAAGTAGTTTCATTGAGGAATATTAGCTTCATTGACTCGTGGAAAATCCAGTGCATCAGAAAACCATGCAATCTGCACATATAACAAAGACCATGTGTTTATTAACTTTATGCTTGAGTTTGCCATACACTCCCCATAGGACGTTAATGCATCTTTACACTCTTTTCACACAACATGAATGTTTTGGCTAAATTAAGCATCTTTGTAACAATTTAAATTCTTTTCGTAGTTATGAGATTAAAAAACAAGCACAAGAACACCCTCTTTAGCAATCTGAGATTATAGAAGTAGCTTAAAAAAGCTAGCAAGAGGTTAACAAAAAATAATCTTATTTCAATTTTAAACATAAAAAAAGGCAATCCACCAAGGTTTAAATAGCAGAAGGTCCATTAAATGGAGAAGATGGGAAAGAAAAAAGTATATACTAGTATATATAATATTCACTGGTTTTGAAACAAAGGCATAAAACCCTCAAAACTTACTTAAATATAAATTTTGAAAGCTTAGTCCATCAAGCTGCATATGATCTTTATTGTGTACATATGTAACTGCTGTAGTACTATCACAACTCTCCCAACCTAATTTCATTGTTTCTTCATTCCTTCACCCAAAATCTGCAAGCTCTTTAGTTGGGGACCATACTTCAACACTGTGAGGTATACAGCAATTTATGAAACGGAGTGTCACGGTTCAACCATTTGTCTGCTGATCTGCCCAGCCCAAGACACTGTTTCCAATAATGCATCCTACAAAAAACTCCGATTTTTTTCCCCCCTTCAGAAATATTCTATAATTTGCATCAGTTTCCTTGACAACCACAACATGGCCAGCACGATGTTCTCTTCCAATGAGCCATTAAATTTCATAAAGAGAACACTTAAAGTAGTTCAATGCTTAATACTAGCTGTCCCAGGACAGCAGTAACAAATGTTACTTCTACATCTCTATCCTTCAGCACTCCTCAATTTCCCTTCTCCTTATTTTATATAATAGTTTCTTATTCAGAGGTTGAATTCTGACATTAAAAGCAATAATAAAAGAATATCCTGGCTCTCTTCTATCAACATCTCATTAGAAAGGGAAGAGTTGAACCTGCAAATAGCATCTATGTGCAAGCAATAAAAATTGCAAGGTATTTTTAACAAAATCCAAAGGAAGTGGATCAAAGACCAAACAGCACTCCTATCTAAAGATAGGCCAACAAGATAGTAGCAGTGTTTCTTGGATGGGTCTATGAATATCAGCATCTAATTTCATCGCCAGAATCTGATTAACAGAAAGAAATGATCAGGAATTACCCTGATTTCTGAAAATGAAATGCTTCAGATACAAAGGAAACATCTCAAATAAGTATCATTATAAAAATCTTTGATACCAGCAAGACTGATGACCAGGGATCCAGGTTTTCCATTTGTGCAGAAAAACACAGTTTTTCCTTTAAAAGGAGAGAAACATGGATTTCTCCTTTAAAAGAAAAAAGTGCAGGAAACTGGGTTTCCCCTTGCAGGGCTGGCAGTGTTTCAGCCTGCGAAAGGTTGCTTGGGGCTGGGTGGAGTGGGGTATGGGAGTGCCTTGTGTACACATGTGGCAGCCAGGCAAGACAGAGGAGAGCAGCTCTTTACAGGTAAATCTATGGGGGTGGACAAGGCAATGTGGCAGGGGTGCACATACAGCTGCTGCCAGGCCAGACCAACTCTGGATATGAGCCACCTCCATGGCTCAGTGAGCAGGACCCGGCATGGGAGGGAGCGCCATGCCACCATGGCTGCCAAGGTGAGGCACCCCTGCCCAGCCAGCAGCAGCAAGGGCACAATTCAATGCTGCCGCCATTACTGCCCCATATCTTAGCAGCCAGGGCAGCACAACTCTCCCTCCCATGCTGGGTCCTGCTCACCGGGTCACAGAGGCAGCTGCTGCCCGGAGCGGACACAAGCCCTGAGCCCTGATGTGCGTGCAGAAATCTCAGGAGGCATGTGCCCCTATCGTGTTGCCTATGCCCCCCATAAGTGTCGCCTGTACACACAGGCCCAGTCCCTTTCTCACACATGAGGGTTGGGCGTGGGGGGGCTGTGGGCTGGGAGTTAGGGGCACTGGCATGGGCAGGGCACCAACATATCAGGGCTAATTAGCACCACAAAGCAAGAGGGGAAGAGGGGACCAGCTGCAGCTGGACCCATGTGTTGGTGAGCGAAGGGGGCAGAGGGAGCTCTAATTTTCTAAAATAAAATACCAAATCAAATGCCAAAATATATAGGTATTTAGAATTTATTTTATTAGAATGATTGAGGCACTGAGAGACTTCCAAATTGCTTTAAAATTTTAAATATATCAGTAAAACATTGTGTTCAACTGATATGCGCACACACACACAGTGGTGTTTCATTTTAATCATGGAAAAATACAGATTCGGGGGTGGGGGATTTAATTAGAGAATTTAGGATTTTAAGAGAAAACCAAGACCTCAGCTGGTGACCAATGACATTTTTCCTTGACACTCCTGAATCTTTTTTCAGCCCACAACTGCACCCATCATTGCAGTCAACTTCTCATCTCCCATAGAACTTTCTACTTTCTCTCTCTAAGCACTGAGGAACAGTGAGATTTGTACAGTCTGGCTGCCATTAGAACTTACTTTGATAAAAAAATCCAGTAACTAAGATATACACATCCTAAAGAGGGTCCAATTAAAAATGGAAGACTGCCCAAAGGCAAGCTGCAAGGCTTGCTGCCATCACAGACTTCTTCAGACTGAGAATGTCTAGTGGTAGACCAAGAATTAATCTGGATTTATCACGTGTTTATCCTCTCCTGCAGTAGGAAGCATTTAGCTATTCCTTGCCAAAGCATAAGAACAGACTTCCAGCTTAACTGCCTCTTTCAGTACTTCTCTGCAGACGGTTTAAAAGGTAGATACAGTTAAAAAACATGAATGACTTGTTCCAAGAACACTTTTAATTCCTATGTACATGTAACGTGAATTTTCATAGGGTTACACAATTAACCAGTTAAGTTCATTTAAATGGTAATTGAAAATTTGGGTCAGTTAACCTGTGATTTCAAGTCTTGCTTATAATATTTACATTTTATAGTAATGCTGAAGTTTGTATTTTACATACAGTTCCAATTCCCAATACACTCAATTAAAGGTTTCTTAGGGAAGGGTTTTTATTAAGAAATGCGGCAAACCTGAAAGTTTCAACTTAATTTGATTAGAGAAGGGAAATCTGTTCTTGGGAAATAGAATATTCTAGTCGAGAGGGGGTGGCTCCTAGAAAAATCCCAGTTTTCCAAGATTGTGACATAGCAGTTTAGAAAACACTTGCCTTTCTGCTCTCCTAAATTGTCAAAGTAGATGTCCTGCTTCTGCAAAACTGATTTATACATGCACAGTTTCTAAAGTACACACCTAATATTTCACAAAACAAGCTTACTTAATAAAATGTTCTCAAACCACAAACAGGAAGTTAAAGACTCTTTAAAACTGCAGTTAAAGTTACAAAATTATTTGTAAATGGCAGATAAAAAAGAGCTCTTTAAAAACCACTGAACAACTGGCAGGGATATATGATGCACTTATGGTGCTCAGGTCAGGTCCCGGAGGATTGGAAGGGGGGCCAGTGCCATCCCAAATCTTGATGGGGGAGGAAGGAGGATCCGGGGAACTATAGACCAGTCAGCCTTACCTCTATCTCTGGGGAAATCCTAGAAAAAATTAAAGGAACACATCTATGGGAGCCCACTGGCTAACATGATGGAGGGGGGCAACCAACATGGGTTTTTAGCAGGTAGGTCCTGCCTGTCTAACCTAGTTTCTTTTTACAATAAGGGTACCAAATGTTTAGATGCAGGAATCGAGGTGGATGTTATCCGTCTGGACTTCAAGAAGGCCTTTGACACGGTATCCCATACCATCCTTATTAATAAACTGAGGAGATCTGCCTTGATTATACAGTAGACTGGGTAGCAAACTGGCTCAAGGGTCATACTCAGAGGGTGGTGGTGGACGGGTTGGTGTCAACCTGAATAGATGTGTGCAGAGCAGTCCCTCAGGGCTCAGTTCTGGGGTTGCTGCTGTTCAACATTTTCATCAGTGATCTGGATGAGGGGGTGGGAAGCACCCTTGTCCAAATTCGCAGATGACACAAAAATGTGGGGTAAAGCTAACACCCTGGAATCTATGAAACTTAAAAAAAAAAAATTAACTCCTTATATTGTATATAAATATCACTTTAATCTTCCCAGTAAATTACACTTTTGCCTTTGGAAAAGTTCTGCAGTTCTGATTACTGTAAAAATGTATTATTATTAAATTGCTACTGGATCCTAGGTAACAGCTTATCCAAAGAACACAAATCTGGTGCTGCCTTAATGTACTTTAACATTTTTCAGCTCTGATAATTGTGCCCGCCTGGTCTCCAGGAGGCACTTTCGTACCACCTTGGACCATGCGCCTGCTGGAACAAACACAGCAGCCAATCCCAGTCTCAGAGAGGGCACACGATCTCCCCAAGGGAAGCCCAGAAACTTGCCTGCCATGACTTTGATCTTCCTTTCAGTGGTGCGGCCCCCTCCTGTGGCCCCTCTTGAATAGGTCACACTTCCTGGCAGGTATCCATGGGGCTCCACCTCCCCTACACCCCATCCATGTGCCAGCCTCTAGGACAGCCACTTGGTGGTCAGATGGCTCACCCTCCAGGATCAACTCCCATTCTCTTCTCATCGGCTGGGGTACAGATGACCTCTCCCAGCCCTACATCTCTTCAGGAATTAACCCATCCCTGCTCTTCCACCAAGTCTTTCATTATAGCTCAGCTGCCTGCTGTGCTATCCCGGTCACTCCTAACTCCGGAACACTGCCCATAGCTCTGACCCTTGTCTCGGGATCCCTCTGGGCAATACCCAAAAGGAAAAAGAAGAAACTAACAGAAAGGACAAGAGGTAGGGCTTCTGCCCATCCCCACTCACTGGCCCAGCATCTGTGGCTCCTACAGTCCCTCGATACCATCCTCGCTCCATCCCCTTACTGCAGAGCCCTCCAATGGGTCCACCCCCAGAACTGACAGTACCATGGCTGAAACTCACTGTTATGCTACCTCAGTCTACTTGAGAGATTCTCAACCTGGATGCTCTTGCAGCCACCAAACCTGCAAAATGTGTCCTAGAAAGAGACATACTTGGGACACAAAGAACTGCCCCATGCATTTCTGTTCCCAGAAGGAGCACAAGGGTGTTGGGGGGAGCAGGGGCAAAGGAAGGACTGTGGCAACAACAGACTCTCCCGACTGCTGTAGAATTATCAGATCCAGTTTAGTAATACATGGGGCCATTTTCACCTGCCCACAGCAGTGGTACCCACACAGTGATACCTCTGAAAGGGCCTTGTGGTACCCTCTCCCCCTCAGTTAACACCCACTGATCTAGTCCCCTCATACAAGCCTTCTGCTTCCACTAGCACAGGGCAGCCCACAGTGCTGGGAGAGCCTGGAGCTCAGGGCCCAGGGCCACGCATAGGTAGGGACTTACCAAATTCATGGCAGAAGCAGAGTACACAGCAGCTCCTTTAATCTTGCATGTTCCCCAGCATGCACCTTGTCCCTTGCCTCCCACACTGGTGATTAGTAGAGGACCCCACTGCTCCCTCCTGGTCAGCAGAGAAGCTAAAACTGTGGTTTTAAACATGGCACTGTTTTTGCCTCCCCATCAGTCAGCAGCAAACAGCAGGGCCATCCAGGGTCCCTCAGCCAATCAGTGGTGGGAAGTAAAAATGTCGCCATATTTAAAACTGCAGTTTTCGCCTCCCACTGGTCAGGAGCAAACTAAGTGGGGCCCCTCCACCAATCAGCAAGGGGGGGGTGTGCAAGTGGGAACCTGAAAAATTAGGAGCCACAGTGCACCCCACTTCCACCATGAATTCAATAGGTCCCTAAGCACAGGGTATGGCAGAGGAGGGAGAGGAGAGGGGGGCAGGGATCCCACAGCTAGAAAGCTGAGTAAAGCCAGGATTGCCCATATGAACAGTGCAGTGTAGATACTGCATGCGTGTCTATCTCTACCACAGGCCAGCGGGTCACACTGGTGCAGCACCACCACAGTGTGGCCTCCAGCCTATTGGAAGCTAAATCAGCTCTGTCTTAATAATCAAATTACTTGTTAATTGTAAAGAAATTTATTGTTAAATTATAATTATTGTACTCACTTGTAGAAACAGCACATGTAACAGAGGCAATGTTCTACATCAAGTAGAAAGGGTCAAAATTGCCAAACTTGTGTTCTAGGCAGTCCAGCACTAGAATCTGACCATCAACACCCAACACCAACCACTTCCCTTCCCTGTTCCCTGCCAGCTAGTTGCTCCTGGCCTCCCAGCTGCAGCGAAATACAAACAAAGCCCTTGACACTTGAGGCCGCAGCTCCTTGAGCCAGATAAAGTTGTTCCACGAGCCAAATCCAGTTTGTGAATCCCATGCAGCCAACCTTGAACTTTTCTTACCACGAGTTCCTCAGATTAGAAATGATACAATTTACATCATGCAGACTATACAAATAACATTACTCCATTTTTCATATTCATTTTCCAGAGCATTAATATGTTAATGAATATTGGATCCAGCACAGAACCCTGAAACACTTAAATTGAGTATGATTTTATCAACTTATTTTAAAGTTACCTATAGATTCCTTGTACACAATAACTTTATTAATATTCCAGCTTTTCTCTCTAGGTGTTATCCTGATAGCTTCTCTTTGAGAGTAGTGATACTATCAAATCCCATTCCAAAAATCAATAACCACTGCATTACCCATCTCAATTAAACCAATTAGTCTGTAAAACCTTAACAGTAAGAAACCCATGCTGATTTGACACATTTTTCCCAAACATTCATTTAGTGACATATTAACTGTTCCAAAGCTTCAGTTGGAACTGTGCTAAACTAATAGATTTTTAATTCCCTGCATCACCCTTTTTGACTAATGATACTATATTAGTTCCACGCCAGAGTACAGGAAAGACCCCCAGTGTCTAACAGCAACTGAATAATTGATAATCCTTCCAAAATCTGGCACCAATTTCTTTAATACTCAGGTGGATTCCATCTGGCCCTGAAGATTTAAATATGTTCCATCTCCTCCAGATATTTCTTCATATGTTCTTGAACAATCTTATCTTATATTTGATATTTCATTAAATTCTTCAGTAAAACCCAAGGCAAAATAATTAGTTACTCAGCCATTTCCCAGTTTCTCCTCCCTACTCAAGAGCAGACCTCTATGCTCTCCACCCCTCCCCCCGCCATTTAAAAATTATTTTTGTAGTTTTCTTGCATCCTTTAGCATGAATGTGCTTGGCCACACCTCCTAACAATATGTTCTATTTTTGCATGCTCACTTTGAGATACTTTATAAGAATGATAAACTATAACCTCAAAAATCCAGCTTGGTGGATAAATCAGGACCAAGCACTTGCCAGAAATTTGAAAATGCCAGATTTTTTAAATTAGCGTGGTGGCCAGTTGTGGAGAAGGAGGGAGGTTGAAGGGGTAGCAGAGGCCAGTCCCAGAGTAGCAACTGCACATGGAGCAGTGACATGGAGTGGTGAATGGCAGCAGCAGCTGCCACGTACAAGCTTTCCCCTCCACGGGGGGGGGGGGGAGCGGGGGAAGCAGTGGCCAGCCCCAGAGCAGGAAAGTTAAGTGCCAGGTTTTTGATAATTCTAGATTGCTGGTATCCGGATTTATGACGTTATACTGTAGTATCTCTTGCTTAGAAGAATCCATCCAATCCATCCTTTACAGTAATCAAGAACCACCAGAGGTGTGGACAGATGTAACATTTGAATCATTTCCAGGGCTGACAGTCTTAAAAAAAATATTTTTAAAAGTAGTACTTTAGCTGCAGGACATAGAAACACCCCATGGGATAGAATGCTGTCCAGCCGGGGGCACTGGAAGATTGCAGCACATTGCAGCAATGGTCCCCACTTCTCCCACCTCCTACTGAGTGGGGAAGTGGAGGGACTGTCCGTGCTTGAACTGGATAGGCACAAAGACTGAGGCAGAAAAGCCAGAAGGTGTAGGTGGAGAGCACCCCAATCATCTGGCAGCTAGCCAGGCTGTTGGGGAGCCTATCCACTGGTTCTCCCCTCCCTCCCCAGTGAGGCGTGAGGGGAAGCAGAAGAGTTCTGCAGGATTCACAAGGACATATGGGGTCCCCTGTCCCTATGCAGGCATACCAGAAATGAAGCACTTCAAAGTAGCACCTCATTTCAAGAAATAATATGCAAGACTGCTTCAGCAACTTCTGGAATGATTCAAAGAGTAAAACTGGCCCTTCAAAGTATTTCAAAAACATTAAAATGTTATATCTGTTCACAGCCCCAAATGTTTGTGTTACCTCAGGGTAGCCCATGCTGCCTTTTTTTTTTTTTTTTTTAAATCACCCCCTTTACGTTTCTCAAACTTGCCGCCGAAGTCCAGCAACATTCATTTCTACCTCCACTATACAAGTTTTCAGTGGAGAGGTTTTAAGTGCTTTACAAATAACCACCCCAAAAATACATGAGTATATACAAGAAAGGGGGAAGTATACTTCCCCAAACATACAGTAAACCTAGACTGCTATAACATTCTCTATATAGTGCTACACCTCGGGACAATTCGGAATAATAGTGAATCATAGAATCAAGCTTCGATTCTTTCGACAGTGGGTGGATATTCTTGGGAGGAGGACTGTAGTCGAGAGATGGGATCCATCCGACAAGAGTGGATGAGAGCATCATTGAGTGTTGTATGGACAACCTAGTAAGGAGGGCTTTAAACTAGATTCATGAATGATGGTGATCAAAGTCCTCCAGCAACAGAACACAGTCCAGAAAGGAAAGGACTTGGAAAAGCAACTTAACTCTAGGAAAGGGCCAGAGAGCTACAGTGCAAGAAGTGGCACAAAAGGAAGGTAAGTACGTCAAAATGCAAAATACATCCAATACATGTACACAAATGAGAGATGTATGGGGAATAAACAAGATGTGCAGGAAGCTGCAGCCTGCGAGTGTTGTTGGCTACAAAGCACCAACTCACAGGAACATAAAATTTTAGTTTACTGGATGGATGCAAAAGTCAGACCCTAAACCTTGGTGCTGATCCCCTCAAACACGCACACATTCACGCACGCAGTCACAGTAACTATGAACTCTAAGAACTGGTGTCAAGACAGACCTATCCCCAAGCGCTGGAGTCCGCCGTCAATGGCCAGTCGAGGCTTCTTTCAGTGTGATGTTGCTTCAGAAGGGGGTCTCCAGCTGGTCCTTCTGGCTGGACAGGCAGGGTGCTGGTCAGGTCAAAGAGAGCGCCATTAGGGGTCATTCTTCACTGCCTTTTATCCCTCTCTGGCAGACTTTGGTGACTCCCCAATTCTTGGGCTTATTCAATCCAGGGGTTGTTGACCTAGAGGAACATCCCTCTTGGTAGCTGCTGGATGGCAGCTGTCAGCCCCCGGGGTCATGTACGTAGGTACGTGCAGTCTCAGGAGTTTGTTGATGAATTCTGATCGATTCACTGCCGTGATGAATAGATCTCTGGAAGTGGTTGATCAGGGGGTATTTCAGCCCCACAGATCTGTTCCCAACATTGATCAGTTCAAACCAGGGCTTCCATACCTTTAACAGTGAAGTTTCAGGGAGTTCCTGGCTCTGTATAGATTCTTTCCTCTCTTGGTCTGTAGTTTTGTAGGTGTTAAGTGCTGCTAGTTAACTTGTTTATCCAAACTAGGTATTGCGTTACACAATCAACCATGATTCATTCCGGGACAGGCTCCATATACAGAGATTCCTGCCCTTGCTAACATTGTTACATGGTACAACTTGCTTTTAAACTTAAAGTACATTTGTAAAAGCATCTACAAACTCTATTTTCATTACAAGTACACCTTATATAAAAATAATAATAATATAATAAAAGAAAGAGAGAGAGGAAGGAAGAAAAGGTAGAAAAGAGAAAGCATCCCTAAAAAGGGGCAAATACTGCAAAAGAGGCTTTTGCCATATGGAGGAGCTTCACATTTGAGGGGGGAGGGTAGGCAAAAAGGTTTCTTGCTACAGACGGAACTATCTGACTGGCAGAGACCTGTGGGAGTGGAATATCACCATGGAGGGTTACGCTCTGCTTTGTAAGGACAGGGCTGGGGAAAAAAGGTGGTGGTGTGTTGCCTTGTATGTCAAAAGCACATACTTGTTCCCTGGTTCAGAAAGACTAAGACAGAAAAGCAAGAAAGCATTTGGATGAAGATGAAAGGTGAAAGATGCAGCACTGATATAATGGTGAGGATTTATAACAAACCACCAAATCAGGAACAGGAGGTGGATGTGGAACTCTTCAGGTAGGTGACAAATCCATCCAAAAGTTATGGGATGACACTGATGGGAGGCTTCAGTTTTACCCAACATCTGCTAAAAGAACAATACAGCCAAACATGAAATGTCAACCCGGTTCCTAACTTGTACGGAGAACAATTATCTCTTCTTGAAGGTGGAGGATACAATTAGGGAATCATCTAGGATCTTGTCCTGACCAACAGGGAAGAACTCATGGATGATCTGAAGGTGATAGGTAACTTGGGAGCAAGTGATCATAATGTAGCATTCCAGATAATGACAGAGAAAGCATGAGGTCAGCAACACTGGGGAACAATTTCAAAAAGGCAGATTTCATCTGACCCAAGAAGTTAATAGCTATGGTATTAAGGGAAGACAGATTGAAGGATAAGTGTTCAGGAAGACTGGGAGCTTCTAAAGGGCACAGAATTGGAAGCCCAACAAGAAACTGTCCCAACACAATGGAAGCACAAAAAGAATGGCAAGAGACCAATATGGCTGCACAAGGAGCTTCTAAAATGCCCATATGCAAAAGGAAAGCATACAGGCAATGAAAGAATGGGCAAGTCACCAAGGAAGCATATCAAGAAATAGCAAGAACCTGCAGGGAAAAAAAAAAAAAAAAAAACCAGCAAGGCAAAGATAAAGAATGAGCTGCACCTGACAAAGAAGGTTAAAGGACAACAAGAGGCTCTGTAAATATATTGGCCAGAAAAGGATCAAGGAAGCTGTGGGTTTTCTGTTAAGAAGCTGGGGGGACTCCTAAGCAAAGAGGGAAAGAAGGTGGAGCTACTCAACAGCTACTCTGCCTCAGTTTCCACAAAAAAAAATAAACAGCAGCCAGACACCTAATAAGGCTTATCTGGATAAAGAAAGGGGTAAGCTGAGGGAGGAGATAAAAGAGACTGTCAGAAGGCTTTTGTTGAGTTTGAATGAATTCAAGTCAGCAGGGCTAAATGAGCTTTATCCCAAGGTCCTGAAGGAACTGGCAGAGAAGATCTCAGAGCCCGTGCAATGATCTTGGTGAAGTCATGGGAGATAGGCCAGGTACCAGAGGACTGGAAAAGGGCCAACATAGGGCCCCTATTTAAAAAAGGGCAAAAAGGAGGACCCAGGTAACTACAGGCTGGTTAGCCTCACACCTCCATACCTGGGAAGTTACTGGAGTAGTGTTTGCTGTTCTGGACTCCCCATTTTAAACAGGTCACAAAGTTAAGAGGATCCAGAGGCAGGCAACAAAGATGATAAAGGGCTTGCAAGGCAAGTCACCAGAGGAGAGGGTGAGGAGCTAGACATGTTCAGCTTGCAGAAAAGGCACTTAAGAGGGGACATGACAGTAGTCTTCAAATACCTGAAGGGCTGCCATAAAGAAGGAAAGCACCTTTTCTTTCTTGCTGCAGAGAGAAGGACACGGACCAATGTTCCAACAGTTGCAGCAAAGTAAGTTTAGATTGGATATCCAGAACAACTTCTTCACTGTGAGAATAGTAAGACAGTGGAAGCATGTGCATCCACTCTGGTATGGAAACGCAGAATACATAACTGTGTGGCACAATACCAAACTTATGCAAGTTCCGATGCTCAATTATTCAAGTAGCAAGCCATGACTGCGTTATATTTAGGTCTTCTACAAAGGATGTTAATATACAGCTTTTGCACCAAACCATCCCATCTAAATTCTGTATATGCCACAAGGTTTACAGACAAGATTTAAGAGTCTTTAAAAATATTAGTAGTAATTTATTTATATTCCTACCATATTATTTGTATTTCAGTTATACCTAGAAACTCAAGTAAGCAATCACAATGTATTATACTAGGCTTTGTGCTCTCACAAAAGAAAAAAAAGATAATACAGCCAAATTATCTACCTACCTACCTAAGCACAATGAGACAAAAGAAATCTAATTTTAGAAACAAATCAGGGAAACCTGAAAAAAGATTTTAAGGTCTGATATCTTGCGATCCCTAATAGCTGGACACAAAAGGATTGTGTAATTGGAGAAAGAGAATACCTGGCTAATAAGAAGGGAGCCTATGTTTGTTGTACATTCTCCTGTTCTAGGGTCAGTTGAGGAAGATCCCTTCACACCTCAGACTCTCCTCCCTTTTAGAGGAAAGGAACAACATGCTACATGTTTATCAGAAAGATAGGAAACAGACATACTAAGGCCCAGATTCACAAAAGAGGTTAGACATAGCTACACTGAACATTTGCTAAGTTTAACTTTGAGGTACCTGGGTCTGGAACTGGAATTGCCTACAGGTACATTTATGCCACCATCCCTGCTGAGCCAAAAAGTGCCACAGAGAAGTATGTCTCAACCAATCACTCCTGCACCACATGTACTATATGAGGAATGAGGCAATGTAAACAACATCTTAGAGTACAGATGTCCAACTTTCCCACGGTCAAGGGTCACACACCACGCCAGCCCCATGTTGTGGAGGTGGGACCCCAGGAACGTCCACCCCACCTATCACACAGTGCCCTACACAGGCTGTATTTGGCCCACAAAGCTGGAGGGCTTTGCCCAGGCCCATGTCACAGCTGAGCCATGAGGAACTGCACAACAGCCAGGCAACTTGCTACTGCATCCACCAACACTTCTCTCGAACCCGTCCACCCTCCCTCCAACCACATCACAAGACTATGCTGTAGCTGGAAGGTAGCAGGTCCATGGGGAGAAGTGGCAAGTGTGAACTCAGCTTCTTGCTGCCTATCCCTGACAGTTCCCTGCTGACTAGAACCTGCACTTGCTCCACAGCTGAAGAGACAGGGCCGAAGAGAGGCAGCAGAGGCACCTGGTTCTGGCACAGTACAAGGAAAAGCTCCCTGACACTGATGCACTGCCCTAGTACCACAGCCCACATCGGACAGGAGCCAAGGTGTTCCATCCTGCGGGTTGAAAAGGTTGCTCTAAGGCAGCGGCCAGCAATCAGGAGTGTACACATCCTAGCACCAACCTCAGTCTGTCTCAAGCATGCTTAATGACCTTCATTAGTATTTGGTTGTGCTAATTTTACAATGTATTTTAGCATTTATAATAGCACTATATAGCATCGTCCAGAAATGTTATTTGCCTAAAAACAAAAGTCTGTGAAAAGACAGACTAAGCAGAGTGTTAGAAATACTATGCAAGATTGTTTGGGGGGGGGGTTGTTTTGTTTTTTTTTTAAATAGAGAAGGTTAACCTGACAACTTAAAAATGAACCCGCACTGGAGAAAAACATGCATTATTTTGTCTTGCTGAACAAAGAACAAGTTCAACAAAAAATCTGGTTTTATGTCTTAAAACCCAGAAGCAATACAAATACATTCTTCCACAAATCCAGGTCTGCATTCTAAGCTATTTCATAATATAACAGCAATAAGAAAATATTGACTAAGATGATGCTCAATTGACCCGAAAAGCATGAGACACAAAGGCAGCAAATCTAATGTAATATATATGGGTGCTCTGCTTGACAGATTGGACAGAAATGGTAGCAGCTTGTCTCTTTGTTAACTTCCAATACCAACTAGCTGTAGTAAGAGGAAGCTGTCTCCAGCCTTTGTGGGCAAGTAACATTTTAACGTAGAGGCTTTCTGAACACAAGTAAAAGAGAAGCCGAGGTCACAGAAGAAAACCTAAGGGTTTGAGGCATCTCAATGACTAACTGCCAACAACAAAAGAGAAAAATTTATCCAGACTTACCTGAAAAATTTCCTTTCTTCAAGTAATTAGGTTTACAGACCCAGTACAATGAGCACTTCAGCCTGCTCACAGCTTGGGGGCAGAACCAAGCTTGTCAGTCACCAGCAGTACAGGATCAAAACACTGAATTGATGAGCTAAATAGTCCTTGAGAGGCCTACTCTAACAGATAAGAGGTGATGTCATCTCCTCCAAGGATTCATTCAATCTCAGTAGTTCTGCAAGCAGCAAAATGAAGTTCCAAGGTTGTACTGTATGGTCATAAAGGACTGAAATATGGCTATCACCTTACAGAAGAATTTTATGTTGAAAGTTTTGTAAGGGACTTCCTGTTGCTGAAATACTGAGAACATTATGCTACTGGCATCTGACTTTGTGTTGGCATTCATACCCCATTAAAAAAAAAAAAATCTTTGGGGAATTCAAAGCTGCATTTCATGGGTTTAGCATGACAGTAAAACTACATCATCAGGCAGTACAATAAGTTTTAATAGTTTCCTGGCATCCCAGGAGCCCGTACACCAGAACCAATGAAGAGTGTGAAACATTCTCAAGGCAAGTTAAAACTTGCAGCGGTAGGAAACTTTCAAATTGGACCAAAGTTGACCCACTTTCTTACTTCTCTTGAAGGTTAACTTTTATATAAGGCTTACAAACAGACAGTCTCAGAACAGCTTGTTTGTATGAGGCACAGACACTTTTTCTAAAGTATGCTCCGATACAAAAACTGCCATTAAGTTCCAATAAACAAATCTTCTAAAAGGCTGGAGAACAGAATATTGCATGTTTGTCAATAAATTTAATCATGCCATTCTCAGCACTAAAGAAAAAACACTCTATACTTCGGCAGAGATAATACTGCTAGCTACTATCTAAACTCCTGAAGTTACATAACCATTATGGTATGGGCTGCATACTTTTTTTTTTTTTTTTTTTAAGCCAGCATAATATTGGTCAGGGGGCTGAACGCGTACTTATCATATCACTGATTACAACCCCACTGGATGGAAGGACTATGCCAGTATAAAAGGTGACTTAACTGATATTGGGCTCTTAGAAAATGCCCTTTATACTTGTATAAGTACTTCCACATTTGTGGGGTTGAACCAGTACAGCTCTCTCAGCACAACTAAAGCAGTACAATTTAGTTATTAGATAAAGCCTACAGTTTGGTTCTGTGCAGCTACGTTAAGGTCTCTATCCAAGAGATGGACATTAGTGAGTGCTTGCTCAAGGGCAGATTTTTGTCCTTAAAGTTTTCCGTGATGCACTGAGGCAGATAAGACTACTGGTACTTAATAACTTCATGTCACTTAGAATTTTTACTCCTACAAACAAAAACTATATTTAACTAATGCTCAAACAAACATTAGTATTTCCTTTTACCCCAGTCATTCCAAAATGTACTGATAAGGATATTCACCAGATCACTAGAAATGAAGTAAAGCAAGTGTGGAGGTAGGTGTTCCCCCCCTCCTTCCAGACTTTTGGGAAACAATCATTATCTCTGTCCTTTATTTTCTGTTTCTGGAATCAACAGGACTGTAAACAAAGTTAAGAAAGGGAGACACAGGGTGGAAAGCTCAAGGACCACCCTAAGAAAAGGAGAGGGAAGTTAGAACGGAAGGTTTCACTACCAAAGCAAAGGGAGTTGTTTTACAAAGCTGCATGTATTCCATCAGTGATCAGAGACAAAAGGAGTCACTGGGAGCAAATAAAGCAGGAAAACGCATGAGTGTCAGACTATTTATCCTGTGTGTTGCTGCCAGGAGGCAACACATACAGAGAGGATAAGCTAGAGCTGGTTTACATTTACTCTTGGGTTCACGACCAGGCTGAAAAACTCTTACATAAAGCAGCAGAAAAGAGCTACTTAAAACTAAATGTATGAAAATGTTTCTGAGACTGCTATCTAAAGAACATGCACCAAAAAAACTGACTGTTAGCCTATTTTGATCTGAAATTTGACAGAATTGCTTTTCAATTATTTATCCTGTACTATAAAGAGGTTAGTCAAATAGGCGTTTTTAAAAATTATCCCAGATACTACTGCATGCCCCCATTCTTCCAGAGGGCAGTATGACAATACTTTCATATTAGCAGATTTTTATTAAAGGGTGTTAGTGACCATGCAGACCTCTTCATGGGACGCCCAAGATTTTTCTGCTCAGCAAATTGCCATAGTTTTTATGAAAAGTAACTATGCTCCCTTGCTTTGTATGCTTCTAATATGGTCCATTTCACCCAATTTACAGGACAGCATCCAAAAACACTTGAGTGATTTTTGCCCAGTGCATTTCAAATGCATTTTCCTACACTACACACGTACCTGCTAAATCACCTTTTTTTTTTTTTTGCACAGGATATATATTACAACTGCTTTTCATCCTAAGATATATAATGCATTCACAAGGAAGAAAACACCATCAACTCGGATTTATGAATTAATTTCAGGGATAAAAACTGGATTCCCCATTTTATCTCTTATTTAGGATCTGTTAATAAAGCTTTGTGGAAATACTTTTTTAAAAAAATCACATTTGTACTGTGTTCAGCGGAGAACGAGATAAGGGTGCGTCTATACATAATTACTGTACATGAATTAAAAGCGGTATAACTCAAGGCAAATAGTAACCCATGTACAAAACCGGTGTCCAGGGCCTTTATTAAGCCAGAAGCACTGAGCTCCTAAATAAAGGAATCATGGTACACATTGAAAGAATCACTGTATTTAATCTACAAAAATGAAAATCACTAGCTTGGTTTGGAACCAGAGAAGCTTGTGATGATTATATATTTACCAGCCACAGTATCAATTAAGCAATTGTTTTAAGAACCTGCTATTATTGTATGTTATTTGTATGTTCTATACCTGTAAAAATGATAAAAAAAACCAGAGGTGAAAGACTTTCATTGCCATAAGGCAACAGGTCTCACCTTACTAATTCATTACCTTCAAGTCCACATATGGTACTTAGACACAGCAGTCTACAAACAGCACTCTCAAAACAGAAAGTAG
This sequence comes from Crocodylus porosus, assembly GCF_001723895.1. Classification (NCBI taxonomy): domain Eukaryota; kingdom Metazoa; phylum Chordata; order Crocodylia; family Crocodylidae; genus Crocodylus; species Crocodylus porosus. Next base: position 46,961,337 of record NW_017728906.1, on the reverse strand, counting down.
TTTAATATAAATGCTAGCTCAGACGCTTGCATCTTTCTGCCAACTAAACAAACGTGTAACAAGTTTAATGTTTTTAGAAGCTATGGAACAAAAGTCTGTGAAATGTGGGGGCAGTTTGGAACATTTAACATTAACATTTAACACAGTGATGAAGAATATCTACAAGTAAAAATGTATCTGTTTTAGTCAAAATCTGATATGTAAAACACTGGAATGTTTCTTCTCCTGACTTTCTTTACTATAGTCACCTTCCCCCTTGCTCAGGAATTTTTATGACTCACCATTAACTGTGCCATGCAGAAGCCGAACAAATTTACCAGATAACTACTAGCTAGGTACTGTGGGCACACATTTACACCAATGTAGCTTACATTTATTTTGCACACTGATGTAAATAACACCAGGACTGGGATAGATAGACAAGTAGTTATCTTGTGCCAACAGCTATATCATCTTGCCAGAAGATGGTAGGAGGGCATATAATATCCTGCACCTTGAACAAGCAGCTGAACTTAGATAAATTGCAGGAAGATGAGACATTCACCAATGTAACATACCTCATCGTTATACCCTGGTTTACCCCCCCCGTTAAATCTACCACATATCTGAGTAATTTATACCAGTGCGGGGATGTAACTTATGTCCATTCCTTTTTACACACCAGTGCAAACATGTCATGTATCCAGGCACACATCCCAATTTAAGAAATATATTTGAATCTCTCGTTACCGAATCCTAGAGAATCATGTTCTAAGTCCAGCAAGGAGCCCAGGAACATTTCATCCTACCCCAAAGAAAAAGGCAGAATAAAAATTCCTATTTCCACACACAATACCACATGCACGCATACTAACGAGGATCTCTCTCTACCCCTTTATCCTTTTGAATTCTGGGTGGAAGCAGCAAATTGCAGAAATTTTCTTTAAAATTACCTCTTCTGCAAAAACAGATTGAGAGACCCTATTAGAGAAAATAAAATTACTTCCCAGTGACAAGTTAGCAACTGCAGTTTTCAGGGCTTCTTATGAAGGCACAAAACAGTGGCTAATCTAAAAGAGTAAAAATTAAATATTTGAACTTCTGTTTCATTGAGCCATGTGAAAGAACTTGGAAGGAAGTAATTTATCGGAGAGCTATTGTTTAAGTTGGCTGCAGACTCAGGGAGGTAACACTGTCTCTTCTAGTCACATTTCCAGGTATTTATTTCTTGCTACCATGAAGACTAGAAAGTTTAAGTGGAAACTGATTTTGCAGCACAACTCTGCAGCAAACCATAGTTTCCATGGGAGCAGAATCCATGGTGACCTGGCAGTAGGAACAGAGAAAAGGTAACAAATCTGACACACCTCCTTGTCTGGAGAATCACCTATACAACCTGTCAGAACAGCAGAGGCTTGAAAGCAGTGTTGGAGGAGAGATCTCTCAAGATATACCAAAAGAATTATCTGCAGTATGCCCATGTGAAAGAATACAGAAAAGAAAGTAAAAGAAAACTGAAGGCCAAAATAAAGAAAGCTGAACTATATTCTGAAAAAAGTAGAACGAAGACATCAAGTAAATCAAGACTGAAAAAGGCTTGCTTGAAAAAATGCAAATTGGCACAGGAACAAACTTACATACAGTTTTATAAAAGGGAAGGGTAAAATGTATCAAAATATGTTGGGCCTCAAAGAAATTTTAATGCTAAGCACAGCAAAGGGGAAAATAAAACTGTTGTGGGAGGAGCTCTACCAAGTGCTGGCAGCTTAGTAAAGAAAAAGTACAACCAAGCCAGACAAATATATCCCTGCCTCCTCTATAGAACTAAAGGTGAACTAAAATACAAGCTGATCCAGTAAGACTGTACAGTAAACATCTCCAAATCCTTGCGATTTAAAATAATTCAAATGCAGTCTTTAAAACCATTTGAAATAAATAAAATCTTTCGAATGTGATCATTGCAAGAGCAACAACAAGCAAAGGCAATCTGCAGATCTGTCATAGCTGTCACAAGAACATTTATTTTCTCGCATAGCAACAGGCTTCTCTAATTCTAGTTGAATTTACAAAGTAGTGGGACAAGAATGCAAGATGTGTCCCTTTAAATCCCCATTTATCATTTCTTATGAAAGCACACATAAAAAAACTACTGCATCCCTGTTTACTGGCTTTGTTTTATGATTCAAAGTCATACCCCATGACCAGTACGAATTCCCTTTGTACAAACACAAACTAATTTCAGTTCCAGATGCTTTTTCTCTGCAGACCAAAGGCGGCAGCAAAGTCTTGAGCTATCAGCTAAAGAAAGGGGATTAAACAAAATCAGGAAACAATAAAATCTGAAATGAGAATTAAACTTCATCTCAAAGTCTTCATTACCATGTGAAAGAATGTCTACTTTGGAAGTTACAGGAATACATTTTATTCTACTAAAAATGAGGACCACCTATGGAAGCAATAGTTATGAAAGCAAATTTTTAAGACAGCATCGTACTTGTAAACAATTTCTATGCAGATGAGAAACCATGGGTTTAAAAACTGCCTTCTGAAAAAGAATACATTTCTAAACTTTGCCCGACATAATGCAGCCATTTAGGAAGGCAAAAACAGGAGTTTTAACTTCCAGCCTTTCAATCTAGGCCAGAGGCAGGCAAAATACAGCCGGTGGGCCACATGAAGCCCACCAAAGGATTCTATCTGGCCCACGGCAGGTCTCTCAGCCCCATCCAGCCCAGGCATGGGAGACCACCCAGGCTGTAGCGTGTGCACCCAGTCAGTCTTGCAAACCTTAGGTGCGCATTGAGGCAGGGCCAGTGCAGCAGCTGGACTCTACTTCCTGGCAGCTACTGCAGCAGCAGCTGGTTCCAGCTGCTGCTGCCACCAGACCCAGCCACCCTGCCTGGACCCCTGGCTCATCTGCCCCACCCCCGCTGCTGGGGGTGCCAGATAGATCAGGCAGGCAGGGTCTCCATGGAGGCAGCTGGGACCCCTATGACCAGGACATACTCAGCTGGGCAGATGGGATGGGGCCATAAGCAGGCAAGGAGTGGTGTCTGGGAGCAGGAAAGGCAGGCAGGGGCTGGGGCAAGGATCAAAGGGAGGCATCAATCAGTGCAGGGTCGGTGCCCAGGGTAGAGCCCACACACGAAGCAGATCAGGACTCTACCCTGGGGCCCCAGCCCCTGCCTGCCTGTCCCACACCCAAAAACCACTACCTGCCCTCTTCCCTCCTTTCTGAAGGAATTCAAACCCAAATCACTAATCTCCCAGAAGAGTATTTTAACTACCAGACTATCAAATACTTGCAAAGTATTCGAATCCAGTCTTTTTAGTTGAAGCTGTTCTACTTTGCATGGGATGTGGACCAGAGAAAGGGAATCCAAACAAGCATCAACTCTGGCATAATGCTAGGGTAGCCACCAGGAAGAGACGAGACTTGGGTGCTAGTCCCTATTCCAGTGAATACTAAAGTGTTTCACATTAAATATAACATTCACAGAAATATGTTACAATGAAACACTGGTTTCACCGCTGAGTGTCTTAACCACTAGGTAACACAGCAAGGATCAGCAGCCTTTTAGGAGTGGCAGGCCAAAATACAGCAGCTTGGTCCATGATGGGCTGACACTTCCCGATTGGCCCCCACAGAACTACCTTACTGCTAAAATGCTACAGGCTGCCAATCCCAGCTTCAAGTCTTGTGCTATCTTCTCCAAGCATTATACAAACTTTGCAAGTATTTTACCAATAGAAAGAAGGAACTCCACTGCCTCCTCTCTCCTCTTTGTGAGAAAGGTACTTAACCAGCTCTCTTCCGGGGCAGAATTCATGGGTGTGAATCCCGAGCGGAAGCAGGCACGTCCCTATTGTCAAAACAAGGTACTTGCATCCTAGAGAAGATAGTAGTCAGGATACGCTGGTTCCCAGAGTTTTCAATTAGATATGACAGTGTCCTTAAATCTAGACTCCTAGGCACATGCAGAACTCAGTTTTCCCTATGCATTGTATAGGGAGCCTGGCTGCCTAACTAGAGGTTGGGGATTCGCCTTGGCAATGAGCATTTAGGTGCTACAATGTAGTATGTCGCAGAGGATAAGTTTCCCTTCTGAATCAACCCCTTTCGCAGTTAGCCCCAGCTCAGAAGACTGAGGGTCCTAAACAGGAAGGGGTTTTTGAAAATGTCACCCCTCACAGTAACAGTATCTCAGCATAAAAATCTTAAAATAATGCAAAATAATGTATGCTAGCGAAATAAAACTGTCTCTTTTTATGGAAAACTGGTAATGATCTCGTAAGTTGTTTTCTTCACTGAAAAAGAGAAAAAAAAAAGAAAAAAGAAAAAAAAGACTACCGACTATGTTGGCTCAGTTTCCGTAAAATGAAGTTAGGCAGGCAGAGACCAAACTTCGAAAGATTCAACCCAGTCACTGGACTTTCGAAAACCTATAAACAACTGAAAGTTTAAGAAAACCTTATACAAAGCTGTAATGCTAACCCTGCTGTGGAAAACAGCAGCTCAAAGGTTGATGCCTGGCAGACTTACTTCTTGTGTAAAAGGACCTTTGCATGCTGTGGTGAAACATCAACTTACAGAGAATAGTGGACTTTAAAAGAAAGCAAAAGGAATTCAGAGCCCTAAACACAGCTTTCAACCTCCACTGCAGACTGTATTTTAAGTACTTATTCCCTAAAGGCCATATGTTCAAATCAAAATAAGGTTGACCCAGTCCTTCATCTCCATCAGAAGAAAAGAGGCCTTCAGTCAACTGTGTTTTACTTTCCAAACGAGGGTTTAAAACAAAGGTTTTGTGTACGCACACTTTGAAGAGCTGACAATACAATCTGAACAGAAGGCAGGGGTTTTTCCGCATCATTTTTGCCAAACCTCCCATCACCTCCATGGAGTATAGATAGTATAATTTAAAGTTGCCTGATATCCTCAACCCAAGAAACTACTACAATTCAGTGGTACTTTCAGGGCCTATAGATTGAAGATAAAGGACTATAACTAGAGGTGCACCAATATATCAGTCCATATCGTATTGGTACCAATAAAAGGAAAATTGGCATTATTGGCAATTGGTTTTTTTGGCCAATGTGGCCAATAACGTTACCAATAAATGTCGTGTGCTTGTGCGCAAACGCAGCATGCATGAAGCCAGGCAGCTTGGAGAGCAGCATCTGGCCAGTAACTGTGGGGGGAAGGGGGGGAAGGGGAGGAAGGATTAGGACCCTCATGGTGAGGGAGTGGGGCTGGGGCAGGGCATGGGACAGAGCCACAAGTGGCTCATCTGGGGGGTGTGGCTCCCGCTGCCTCACACATCCCTAGAGGAGGCATTAGGGGGAAGTGCCCCCCCCAGATTTGTGTGTGGGGTAAGGGTGGGGTGGACAGCAGCAGTGCTGGAAGGGGAGGCTAAGGGGGGGGAGGTCTATGGTGAATTTTGGGGTGGCTGTAGCCTACCCCTTCCCAGAGCCACTGCCGCCTCCCTCCAATACAGCGCCAGCCCGGCCCCCCAACAGGAAGAGGCCGGACCCAGCCTGCAGAGGGCAGCTCCCCTTCGCCCTGCACACAGTTCTGGGGGGCACATGCCTCCCCCAGGTGTACACGCAGTGGTGGCAGCCTTCCCCCTACCCTCTGGTCAAGCTGCTCACTGCTCCAACCCACACCCTGTCTCACCCCAGCTGGGCAGCCCCTGCCCTAGCCCTGCCTCCCAAACCTTCATCTGCACCCTCCCCCCACCAGATTTACTGGTCAGACACTGCTCTCCAAGCCGCAGGGCTGCATATCGGCAATCAGACGAGCATCAGCCAACACAGCTGGTTAATAATCTGGCCATCAGTATCAGCCAAAAAATCTTTATCAGTACACCCCTACCTATAACTGTATTACTAAAACATATTTGAGCTCATGATGACAGCTGTCTCCCATGAAAATGATTTAGTTTATTAACAGCTAATGGTAACTGATTTAATAGAACCATGAACATAAATTCAAACTGATTACAAATAATTTGTGACTAAATAGATGCTAATTAGATGTCAAATACAAAGGTTTTTTGGGGTTTTTTTGTTTGTTTGTTTGTTTTTTAAGCTAAGCTTGCAGCCAAATAAAGTTTATGACCCATATTCTTCTCAGAACACTTCAGTCAAAGTAAGGATGTGAACAGTTAAATGATTAATCGTTTAACCAACAAGCCCAGTGATAACCAGTTATAGCCTACTAGTTACCGTTTAGCACAGGGTAGAGAACCGTCTGCAAGGGAAGTGGGGGGAAGGAAAGCTGAAGTGCCCCAGCAGGAACTACAAAGCAGTAGGGCAGGTGGGAGAGAGGGAGGAGCAAGAAGGGATGGAATGAGGAAGGGGAACCTGTACCTATAGCTAGGTTCCAAAGACCCCGGTGCACCTGCTTGCAGCCTCCCCACCCTCTGCCATGTCCAGATGCAGAGCTTTCTGTTGTTGCAGCTGCTGGCAGAATCCACGTCCCCAGGCTGGACCCTCAGTGGCTGGAGGGGCTGGCAGAGTCAAGCTGGAGGTAAGGGAGCACGGGGCAGCTGCTCCAGGCCTGCGGTTGAACTCCATGGCATGCCCCACTTAACCATCCACCCCACTGGCATCCAGGCCCGGCGATGACGCACCTGCCTACCTGGCTTGTCATGAGATGCAGTCCTGGGGAGCTGGGGCCCCAAAGAGCTGCTGAGTTCCTGACACACCTCGGGACTGGAAGCCCCTGCTGGTACAAGGCTGGGCACGGGTGTCCCAAAGGCTGGGCTGAAGCAGCCCCACAAGGGCTAGGATGGGAACTGCCATGCTGAATAATCATCTAACTATTGTAATTACAACAGATTAAATGGCTTTAAAAAAAAATCAGTATTTGTATCCAGAAATCAAGGATGGCAGAGTTCCATAGATGCCTTCTTAAACAGTTCAGATTATGGCATATACATATATTATTTCCAATCTTTCACAAACCAATATATATTTGCCAAATTAAGCAGACTTTAGCCAGAAGCTTTACCTATCCCTTTAAAAATACTGGAAAAACAAACAGAGGTCCTCAAACTTTAGGACCATGAAATCACCTCCATTATTTCCTTTCCTGTAGCGCAGGCATACTATACACTCCTGCTGCGACTGTAACTGCTTATATGGAAAAGAAATTAGGAAAATATTTTAGATTGGCTCTTCCCCCCCACCTTCTTTCGAGGAAGTTTATTATACTGACAAAAGGTTCTTAAATCACAATGCCAGAAGTTACATACATATTGCCATAACAGGGACTATTTCTAACAGTGCTCCAGTAAATAGGATCTTTGAAATAAGTTCTCACATATCACACCAAGATGAGGGAGAATGAATATTATTGAGGAATTATAGCAAACTGCAGGAATTTAATGAAAAAGAGCAACCAGCACTTGCAGGCACACATCCTGCCAATTGATTAAGTCAGGGAAGTATCATGGCTCAACAGCAGCTGTGAAGCTTTAAAGTGCTTCTTATCAGATTAAAAAAAAAAAAAATCACAGTACTTGAGAACTAAAATTAGTTGAACGCCTTCTGATAGTCTGCAAAATGAAGCACAAAGTATATTCTTAAAGATGACCAAATCTCCAGCACTGGACATCTAAATAATCCAATTAACGGGTACTCCAAAATCCCTACCATGGCTCCAATTTTTTTCCAAACCAAAAGTATAGGAATGGCATAAACCTGCCAACACACACAAAAAAACAGAGAAACTGATGAATGAAATGACAGCCTGCCATTTAGGGAGAACCCAGAAGAGCAGTGGGTGCTGCAATTAAAGGGAAAAAAGACTTTAAAGACTCCTTTCATTTCTCAAATTCCTAGAATCACAAGGAGTGATTATGTAAAATGGGATCCATTAAGGGAAAGATTAATGCCCCTGTATTACAGTGGCAAAAGGACAAATGATGGTTTTTTGTATGACGTAGCTGGGGTCCACACACTTTGAAATCAGTATTTTCTTCCATAAATTTAGCAACCTTCCCACATGCTAAGGCAAAGTGTTTCTATGCAAAGTAAGTTGCTGGTTAATAGAAATGATATGAAACCAAAAATCAGAGTGGGAGACAGAGAGGGAGATGCACGTGTGTACACACTCATGCAAGCTATACAGCTATAGAACATAAAGCCAATTAGATGTCTTTCCAGACCTTAATATGATGCTTTTGCAAGACCCCTAGAACCAGTAGTTCCACACACTGCATCATAGCATAACTAGCAATAACAGACTTCCTAATTTATGGTTTCTGCACCAATTAGATTTGCTTCTGGTCACAGAGGTGTTTGGGCACCCCAATACCTTCCATGCATATACTCCGTAATGTTCCACAAGATTCAAAAACAAAAGTTAAATTGGGAAGTCAGATAGTCTGAAAATGCCAGATTTACATATTGCCTCTAAAACTTAAACTGGCCCACTGTAATACTACTTGTGTCCTCAACGAGGTAGGGACTTGTGGCAAAACTAGCGTGACATGTAATTAAAGATAAGAATGATTATGCACAACAGGTGCATATTAAGGTTGCATGAATAACTAAATCTAGCATTTCTTGGGTTTGCAACTTAAACAAAATTCTTCCAGTGTCATTTCTGTCTCCAATTTACTTGGGGGGCGGGGGGGGTTGTATGTGGTTTTGCTTTCTTTTTTTGGTAAAAGCACATACCTTTTTATGTTTAGAAAAAAGCAATTTTTACATGGGTAAAAAAAACCACATCCATTATGCAGAGTGTAGCAGGGCACTAGGGTGCCTGCTACTGGTACTGGTAATAGGGCTTGGCTGCCAATCAGTAGGGCAGCACAGCTGAAGGTTGCTTATGTAAC
>NW_017728906.1:46933434-46952412 GCF_001723895.1 Crocodylus porosus | reverse complement strand
TCCCTACCATGGCTCCAATTTTTTTCCAAACCAAAAGTATAGGAATGGCATAAACCTGCCAACACACACAAAAAAACAGAGAAACTGATGAATGAAATGACAGCCTGCCATTTAGGGAGAACCCAGAAGAGCAGTGGGTGCTGCAATTAAAGGGAAAAAAGACTTTAAAGACTCCTTTCATTTCTCAAATTCCTAGAATCACAAGGAGTGATTATGTAAAATGGGATCCATTAAGGGAAAGATTAATGCCCCTGTATTACAGTGGCAAAAGGACAAATGATGGTTTTTTGTATGACGTAGCTGGGGTCCACACACTTTGAAATCAGTATTTTCTTCCATAAATTTAGCAACCTTCCCACATGCTAAGGCAAAGTGTTTCTATGCAAAGTAAGTTGCTGGTTAATAGAAATGATATGAAACCAAAAATCAGAGTGGGAGACAGAGAGGGAGATGCACGTGTGTACACACTCATGCAAGCTATACAGCTATAGAACATAAAGCCAATTAGATGTCTTTCCAGACCTTAATATGATGCTTTTGCAAGACCCCTAGAACCAGTAGTTCCACACACTGCATCATAGCATAACTAGCAATAACAGACTTCCTAATTTATGGTTTCTGCACCAATTAGATTTGCTTCTGGTCACAGAGGTGTTTGGGCACCCCAATACCTTCCATGCATATACTCCGTAATGTTCCACAAGATTCAAAAACAAAAGTTAAATTGGGAAGTCAGATAGTCTGAAAATGCCAGATTTACATATTGCCTCTAAAACTTAAACTGGCCCACTGTAATACTACTTGTGTCCTCAACGAGGTAGGGACTTGTGGCAAAACTAGCGTGACATGTAATTAAAGATAAGAATGATTATGCACAACAGGTGCATATTAAGGTTGCATGAATAACTAAATCTAGCATTTCTTGGGTTTGCAACTTAAACAAAATTCTTCCAGTGTCATTTCTGTCTCCAATTTACTTGGGGGGCGGGGGGGGTTGTATGTGGTTTTGCTTTCTTTTTTTGGTAAAAGCACATACCTTTTTATGTTTAGAAAAAAGCAATTTTTACATGGGTAAAAAAAACCACATCCATTATGCAGAGTGTAGCAGGGCACTAGGGTGCCTGCTACTGGTACTGGTAATAGGGCTTGGCTGCCAATCAGTAGGGCAGCACAGCTGAAGGTTGCTTATGTAACTGAGTGGGTCAGCTGACCAAAAGGGGGGCAAGCCAGGCCGAGGCCGGAGGCAGGTCCCCTCTGACAGGCTGAGAGGCAGGAGCTCTGCTTCGGAGCAGAGCAAGGCAGAGCTGCCTGAGCACTTGAGCACCCGCGTGCTGATGAGATGGAGAGGCCTCTGACAGGGAGGCTCGACGGAGAGCCAAGGTGGCATGGGATGTTATAGCCGGTAGGCTGACTTTTGGGTTACCGCCAGTTGGCATGGCTTTGAGTTTGGTTTTGATGGCGACTGTGTTACTGGAGGACCAGGTGAGGCTGTAGGGGAAGGAGGCGGCCTCAGGGGAGGCACCCCAGCAGAACAGGGGGGTTCCTGGCAGCGCAGAGGGCGCTGCGTTTCACGGTGTGCCCAGGGAGGGCACAGTGATTGGTGCCAGAGGCAAGGCACAGCAGTTTGGCACCGGGGCGGCACTGCGTTCGGGGTGTTGTGACCCCAAGCCCTGTGAGGGCGGTATTTGGTAAAGCCCAGTGGGGCGAATGACCCAGAAGAAGGGTCGGGGGCCAGGAACGGCTACGGGCCACCTGAGCCCCAAGCACAAGGAGCGCGGACATAGGCCCCAGAGGGCGCGAGAAGAGCGAGGCATAGGCCCCAGTGAGGGTGAGTATATTGGGCAAACTCCAAAAGGAAGGGGTGGGCCTATCAAGAAGCCTCAGAAGAGGGTGAGTGCGCGAGTAAGCCCCGGAGAAGGGCAGGCGCGTGATTAGAAGCCCGGAGAGGGAACAAGCGCGAATAGAAGCCCAGAGGGGGCACGTACATTGAAGAGGCCCGGAGAAGGGCAGGCGTGCGATTAGAAGCCCGGAGGGGGCACATACATTGGAGAGGGCGCGTATACCGGAGAGGCCCCAGAGAGGGCGCGTAAATAGAGACACGAGAACGTCCGGAACACCGGTGAGGCTTGGGCGTGGTACTGGGGGCAGAAGGAGCCATGCGACGCCCTAGGGGGGTGCACCAAGAGATATTCGTAGAGGGCTAGAGCACCAGGTGTGAGAAGCCCAAGAAAGGCAGCCTCCCATTAATATTATATAAACAGCAAAGATGTGGCGGGTGAGACGAGGATGCTAGAAGGGCAACTTGGCACAGTAGGGGCACAAGAGAGATCACAGCCACTCCTGGGCCCCGCCCCGTGACACAGAGTAACAATCTTCCCATCACATACCATTCATCAGGAGGGTTTGTACCCTGCTTGTTTCACATTAAAGCTCAGACTTCTACAATTTTCAGGTGAATTTTTTTCTGGCAGCAGAAAAAAAAACACTCTCAAGCAGTGTTTCTGAACCTTTTAGACACGAGGCACCCTTTGGAAAATACTAGTTTCTTGGTTTTCACTCATTTTTGACTACAGAAAAATAGAGCAATTCTTCTGTTTCAAAGAATTCAGAATGATCAAAAGAGATCAGAAAACTTTTAACACTATGGATTCCTATTTAAAATCCCCAAGTTTATCTTGTGACTCTTGTCTGCAAACCTAACATTGCTAACACTGTGTGGCACCCCTGAAACAATGTCATGGCACCCTGGCTGAGAAGCACTGTTCCAATCCCACAGCTGAGGAGAGAGGCTCTAGCAACATGTTATCTGGATCTAGGGGCTGGCTGGGAAGCACTTGGCCCAGCAGCCCCCAAGGAACCAAAAGAGCTACTTTTGTTTTGTGATGCCTCAAGAGATTAAGGATTGATGGGAACATCAAGGTCCTTTGAGAGTTTGGAGAAGGGTTACAGAAACACATGGCTCGGTCTAACCCTTTAAGTGTTCAACTGCAGGATAAGCATGGGTAATTCTTAAGAGCAGCCCAACTAAACACAAGTTTTTTCCCCTTAGGCAAAAGAATACATAAAACTGCCCTCCAGTGATCACATGCTTTCACTTCCTCAAGTGTACAGTCCTACTGGCAATGAGAGAATTTAAGTACACGCTGGAGGTGTCTTCAGCCATCACTTGGGATTGAGTTACGGTTGCAGTGGTGTGTATTTTTACTCTGTAGTTCCTAATTTTCTGAGATGTGAATTTTACTGAATTCAGTGTTCTGAAAGGGCGTGAAATACCCACAGACAACCTTAGCTCTGCATTAACAACAATTTGCATCCTTCTGAAATACAAATTGATTTCTGTAAGTGTTCTAATTAAGCACAACAGCTGTGGTTTGATGTCAGCCTGCACTGATGTGCTACTGCACATAGCTGAAGGTAAAGGATGCTAAACATTTTAAGTGGTCTTTTCCCCTTGTTACTTTGCTACCACGAAATAGGAACAATGGTCAGACTGAAGCATCTGGAAGATCAAGATGCTGACACAGGAGAAAAAAATCATGGTTCTATGCTCCAAAACCTGGGAAAGAACTTTACACACAGAAAAAAAGACTGGCATCTGTCTCACTCCCTTTCCTAATCCATCAGTTTCCCCACAACGTATGCCCCCACCCCCCCGGCCAAAACGTCCAGGTCAACCTGTTCTTCTGACCCATCAAACCATTAAAAACCAATGGCTTTTACATTGCTAAAGCTGTTCCTTTCTGCCTGGAATCCTCCACTGCTGCATACTCATATCACAGGCAGCAGCTTACTAAATCGTCACATTCTCCCTTGGTTATATGCAGCTGGAATCTGAATCTCTGTGATGTCCACCTCCCACCACTATTAGCCCCTCTCTATTCTTTCCTGCCATATGCACACACCCCCCCCCACCACCTCCATCCAACAAAGGGGAGGAATCTACATCGATCTGGTATTTCCTGTTTTCAGATATTTAAATTTGTGTTACTTTCTAGTCTTACAAGCAGTGCCACTTCGGGGGGGGGGGGGAGGAACGACACCAAAGGGCTTCATGCCTCCACAGAACAGAGCTGCTCCTCACAGAGGGGTTTAAAAAAGTCCAGAGGGGTAGGACTCTCTAGATCACCATGCATGCACAGCAGTCAGGGAATGGAACTCAGACCCAACTCAGTGCCTGCAGAGCAAAAATGAACTGGGCTCACAAAAGCCCTACCCATAACCTCCCTGTTCCTCTCCTCACATCCCATTCCTCTCCTACCCTCAAATTCCTTTCATCTCTTACTCCTCATAATTCCCCTTTACTGCAACCCCCAAAGCCCTCTTTCCCTGCTCCTCTGCCAAGCAGGTCTCCCTCCACCCTGTCCAGCAGATGCACATTCAATTTTTTTTAAATACCTAGAGCACCCATTGTTGTGCTCAGATAACTTTTCCCTGAAATAATGTTAAAACCATACACCTTGTCAAAGGCAATTTGTAGCCACAGACTTATAGTCCATTCTGATTTCTGGCAATGGTACATTATAAACTGATGATGCCCAGCTGTTACTCGGGTTCACTGGTCAGCACATACCCTTTTTGATCTATCCCGATCCTATAAAAATTGACTTGCTGAAACTCCTGTTAGCTAGTCTTTCTGCATACACACAGGGCGAAGTCTTTGGTGCACAATGCACTATTATGTACCATCCTAGAGTGAAATAATTAAGGGTTTAACCATTGCTTCCCAAATGGGCAGAATGTGCTACAGAGTAGTATCCACCGATAGAGATCAGTTGGTAAGCAATGACGACTCTTGGTTTAAGCCCTAGGTATATATAAAGAACCACTGACAGAACGTGTCACTGGATGCTTATGCAAGTCTAACATTATGTTTCACAGCTGGACAATATTAGAAAGGGCAGCATTTGGGGCTAATAAATGGAAAATGGTAAGACAGGTGACCAGTCTCAAAAGACAGCTGAAAAAATACCCTTGGAGGAGACTGAGGGCCAAACAGTGGCAGACGGGCTTACCTGCTTAAAGGTTTAGGCCAGAGGGTTCAGGTTTAGAACACAGTAGCCTACTATACTCTTTTCCTGGGCAAGTCAAACAGAGCAAAGATTACTGAATCCTCCCTAGTGAAGGAAGAACTCCCAGCAGAGACTCCTAGCAGTTCCTGCTAGAAAGTTGAGGAAATAACTATGATGTCCTAAGAGTGACAAAAACAGCAGAATTTGAGTATCTGGGTCACTGAGCTGCATTTAGAATTTAAGTACCAATTGCAAGTTGTGCAATAAGAGGCCCCCCAGGAACAAGGGGTCTGTGGGGGTAGCCTTAACACAGCTTGCAGTAGAACCTGACAGGAACAACAGTAAATCCTGCATTCCTGTGCATCACTGTAAGAAGGCAGTAGAGCAGCAAAGCATATACCAGAGTTGAGAGGAATCTTAGAAGGGGAAACTGAGGCAGAACCATTTCTACTGACAAAGTGTTTCAGGGGACCCAGCACTGTTGCATCAAAAAACATCTGGGAATTCCCTACTCAAAGGATTCAGAATCTGAACTACTACTACTACTATGCTTTACAAAGCTGCACAAAACTGACAAGCCAGCTGGAAAAGTCATTTTTAAAGCAGCAATGGCACTCTGCTATGACTTCTCAGCTTAGTTGCTTTAGAAGCATTTTTAAATAAGCTAATTGGAAAAAGCCCTTTCCCACCAGAATAAAAGAGTCCACATGGGGAGTTATACCAACAACACTATCGGGTAAGAATTTAAATCACTATCTTTTTACTGGTATAAGCTTTTAGTGAAAAAGTCCCATGCATATTGCTTAATTCAAATACCTTTAGAAAAAACACTAGGTATAAAATGGAAGGAATCTGCATTTCAACAACACTTGAGATTTGGTAAGAGTGAAGCCATAGCATCTACCGTGGCAGACAAGGAAAAGGGCTCAACTCTGTTGACTGGCACTTGCAGGGAAAATATATGGCATTCAAGCTGTGATCTAGGGACAGAGAGGCACTGGCAAAAGCATTGTTCATGACCAGACCAACATCTAGCAGCACAGAAAGACTCCAGGTAAGTCCAAATGGTATTTTGTGCAGCAAAGAACAAGTATGCCTACAGTCTTATATTTGGCTGGAAGGAACTCTTCAAGGGTCTAAAACAAACAACAACAACATTAATACTCCTTAAAGAAACAGTCACTCTCAATCCTTTATGCTGGAAAGTCTTAGGCAACTTAAAAATAAGGGTCACTACAAGACCAGACCACCCAAGATCTGAGTTTTATCTAGTTTAACAGCATACTCCAATTAAGCGCAGCTTCAATCTTGCAGCCATTTGCAGATCAGACAGCCAGGCTCCTGGAAGAGTCAAACCTCAGGTAGGGTTCTCCTTACTGATAGAAGGTGGACTGCAGAGGGGAAGAGGGCCAGGGGGCATACGTGACGCATTGGAAGGGCGGGGAGGATGCGCCCCCCAGATTCCTGTGCTCACAGCAGGGCACAGGGCTGCAGCCTGGCAGGATCAGCTCTAGGTAGAAGCTGCCTCCACAGACCAGTGGGCAGGATACAGTGTGGAAGGAAGTGCTACACTGCCACGGCCACTAAGGTGAAGTACCCCGCTGTGCACCCAGCAGCAGTGCACAACTCCATGCTGCTGCAGCACACCTTGATCGCCATGGCGGTGCAGCATTCCTCCTGCACCGGATTGTACCAGCTGGGCCACAGAGGCAGCTCCTGCCCAGAGCTGGTCTGGACAGGCTGCAGCCCCACACCCTGCTGTCGGCTCAGAAGTCTGGGGGAAACGTCCTCACATATGCCCCATTCCCCACACACCTACCCCCTTCCTCACATACTGGAGGGCTGGGAGACAGTGGGTTGAAAGCAAGGGGCACCAACAGGACTAGGGTGGTGAGGGACTACAGGCAGCAGTGAGGGGCACCAGCAGGGCCAGAAGACTCTGGGTCAGGACTGAGGGACACCAGCAAAGCCAGAGGGTTGTAGGTCACAAGTGAGGGCCACCAGCTGGTCTTGGGGTGGTGGGGGGCTTTGGGTTGGAAGTGAGGGGCATAGGCATGGGCAGGACACCAGCATATCAGGGCTGCTCAGTACCATAAAAGCAGCAGGGGTGGACAGCCACAGCTGAACAAATGTCCTGGTGAGGGAAGAGGGCAGGGGGAGCTCTGGTTTTCTATGATTAAAAAAAATCCAAATCAAATGTCAAAATATATACATTTTTAGAATTTATTTTATTATAATGACTGAGGCACTATAGGCTTCTACACTGCTTTAAAATGGTAAATATAGCAATAAAGCATTGTGCTCAACTGATACATACGCACGTGGCATTTCATTTTAATCATGGAAAAAAGTGGATTTGGGGTTTTTTAAATCAGAGACCTTGACACTTTTCATCAGAGAATCTGGGAGTTTTAAACAGAGAAAAACCAGGATCCCTGGCAAACACCAGATGTTGTACTGCTTTAGCTATGAGTTTCTAACCTGCATTAAAGTGGTACTCCATGTAAATGAGCCCTAAGTAGACAATAAGCTGCGCACAGGGAGCTCACTGCACTATACAACCTTTCTTCTGCAGAACTTAAGGCCCTTCCCAAGTAACATAAGCTAAAAGAAAGCCATCTTATACTGATATGAGTACTCATGCAGAAGGCAGATTATAGGTTTAACTTGACTTTAATTTTTACCATTTATGCCAATGTATTTTCCCACGTAGCCAAGCTAGCGGTGCAGGGATACATTGGTCCAATATCAGATCAGTACCGATATAAAGAAAACTGGCTACATCGGATATCAGCCTATCAGCCTGACGGGGCCAACAATTTGGCCGATGACTGCCGGTGTTGCACACAGCTGCAGCGCAGCACTCAGGCAACGAGGAGGACAGCTAGCAGTGCTCCTCCAGCTAGTAACTTCAGTGTGGTGGAAGGGAAGGGGGGAAGGAAGGAGTGGGGGGGGAGGAGTAGATCAACACCCCCGTTATGAGGGAGGGAGCTGGGGCAGGCACAGGACAAAGCTGCTGCTCATGGGGGGAGGGAGGGGCTCCTGACACTGCTTGCACAACCCCCCCAGGAGGACAGGGCGTGTGCCCCCTGGATCTGCGTGGGGTGGGGCAGGATGCAGCCAGGGCTGTGTGTGGCTCTTCTTGATGGGGACTGGGCTTAGAGCAGGTGCCAACAGCGCTGTAAGGATGCTGCATCCACCCCAAATTTCACCGTCACTCCGCTCCCAGCACCACCAACCGCCCAGCACAGCCCTGGCTCTTCTGTGGAGGCGGTGTGTTGAGCTAGCGCTCTGCCAGGCGGATGCTGTGCTGGGAGTGGAGCAGCAGTGAAATCTGGGGTGGACACAGCATCCCCACCCCCATAGCTCCTGCTCATGCCCCCTCCCTCATCATGGGGGACACTGATCTACCCTCCCTTCCACCACACCAGACTTACCAGCTGGAGGCAGCTGTATTGGGAAATCAGACTGGTATCAGCCAATATACCTCCTTAAATATCGACTACTGATATTGGCCCCAAAAATCTCTACCAGTGCACCCCTAAGCCAAGTCCAAATTTTAAAAGCTAAAGGTCATCTGGATAGGGCGATTCTGACTGGCCCTTCTACCACTTCCCAGTGGGAATGAACACCAGTCAAGTATACCCTCTAGCTCATAATGGAAACCACCTTGCCAAATCTTTCCACTCCCCAAAAAGAAAGAGATACAGGCAGTCTAGGAGGCTGTGAGGGTGAGGGGGGATGTGTGCATGCAGCAGGAGTGTGTGGAGGAGATGGGTGGGTACCTGCTGATGCTGGGGGAAGCTGTCCAGGCACTGGGGTTCAGGTTGCAGCATGGCAGAGAAGGCGGGGGGGCGGTGCCTGCATCTCCAGTGGGGGAAAGGGGTGGGGGGAGGGCCCTTCAGGGGCAGCAGGCAGCTGTGTGGCCCAGCCAGCAGCACCTGAACCAGTGCTCTTGCTTGCAGGGGCAGGGCAAAAGGGAGATACTGCAGGGCTGGGGGAACAAGGGGCTTTAGGTCAGGAGTGAGGGGCACTGGCAGGGCTGGTGGGGGGATCCGTGGCTTGGGAGTGAGGGGCACTGGCGGGGAGGACTGTGGATCAGGAGTGCAGGCACTGGCAGCACCAAGGGGCTGTGGGTGGGGAGTGACGGGGACCAGCATAGCCCAGGCAGGCAGGGTGCTGCAGGATGCGAGTGAGGGACACTGGAAGAGCTGAGGGTGGCTGTGGCTTGGAAGTGAGGAGCAATGGAATGGGCAGGGGCAGAGCACAGGCATATCACTGCCCCCCACAATCATATTTCCCACCCCTGCCCTGCATGGCAAGTGTCCTCTTTTTTGGAACTGGAAATACAGTAGCCCTACTTGCAGTAGTTACATTTGTCACAGCAGATTGTTAAACTGCACTATAATCATAATATACTGTCATTAGTAAATGGTCTGGCCCCCCACATCCTTAATTTCATGCAATCCTAGAAATTTAAATCAATAAAAATCAAAATAAATGTTTAAAAATAAACAATGATATTATCCATTGAAATTATTAAAAAATAAAAATCAAATCCTGCCAAGCCTAAATATAGTTTATATAAAGGCAGGGCTACCCAACTGTGAGGGGTTAAATTGCAGTCTACAGGAACCCTCGAGTTGGAATGGCTCCAAAACCCAGGGGATGAAGGCCACTACTGCTCACCCCTGCACCCCATGCCTGCCACCAAACTTGGGGTTTTCAGTTGCCACTGACAACTCAAATTGGCAGCACAGGAAAACGGATGCAAGTAGACAGGGCATTTATCCCCCGAGTTCTGGAGTCATACCAATGCAGCAGCTCTGGCAGCCACATCAAATAGGTCTGCAGGGCCAAATAAGTTGGAGAGCCCTGAAATAAGGGATAAAAACAGGCATGTTAATATTAATCAGGATATAACCACTTCGATACATTTCTGTATTTTCTAGCCTTATTTAGCAAGCTTTTGATGTTGAGCCAGGTAATCATATATAAAAATCTAGGTTCTCCGCAGGCACTTTACTCTTCATCTGCAAATGACGGTTCTTGCTGAACAGCCCATCAAGCATATGAACCAAGATGAGCAATCTTTAAAATTTAGTCTTTAAATCTAGGTCGGGAGTTCTTTTCCCTAACAGGCTGACCACCAGCTAGAGATGGCATAGGCAAAATGGCAGATCTGGCCAGGGGCCAGACTCCATTTCCCAGGAGCCCCTGCTCATATAGCTGCAGCTGGTTTCCATGGAGATGCCAGGAGGGCGCTGTGACACCGTGGGGCTAGGGTTTCCAAGGAGACTGGCCCCAACAGTGCTGGCAGGGCACATGCCTAGGCAGGGAGCTGCTCTGTGGCCAGGGCTGGGATCTTGCAGTGGTGACAGCATGATCTGGAGCTGGGGCAGAGCCGTGATCCACTGCCCACATACCCCTGCCTGGGGCATGCAGGCAGTGGATCACAACTCTGCCCTGGCTCTGGATCATGCTATCACTGCCACAAGATCCCAGCCCTGGAGCAGCTCCCTACCCAACCACACATCCTGCCAGCACTGCTGGGGCCCATCTCCTTGGAAACCCTAGCCAAAGGGCAGGCGATTATTTTGGGCAGAGGGCCACTTACTGAGTTCTGGCAAGCCATTGAGAGCCACTTGACAGGTAGCCCAGGGCAGTTTAATATTAATTTTTCAAATTTTTCAGGGCCCCCGCAGCTCAGATAGAATGGCTTGGAGGACTGCATCCGGCCCGCAGGCCGCGTTTTGCCCACCCCTGCAGGCCTAGGCCCCACGCTGTCACAGTGCCACCACTCCTGGGGTCTCCATGGAAACCAGCTGCAGTGACATGGGTAGGGGCTGTTCAGAAATGGAGTCCAACTTTGTCCACCCCTGCATTAGAGGCTTTTAAAATTTTACGCCTTAGTATATTTAAGGTGGTAGGGGGTGGAATCAATTTCACATATTACTAGTTCTCTCAATGATTTAAAATGCTTTACCAATATTTCAATATTAACAATGCTATTCGCGCATCAATTTAAACAGTCTCTTGAGTACTAAATTTTGGTGAACAGGCTCCCTGAATCATCCTTTGACCCCAGGACACCTGGTGGGGGGAGGGACAACAACCTCCACCTGGAAAATACAGACAAGAGAAACCTCCTCAAAGGGAATTTAAAAACAAATAGAAATGAAGGCCAGGGCGCACTTCTTCCCACAAAGCCCTCTCTCAGCACAGGAACTGCCACCAGGAACAAGGCTCTTATATGGATGGAACCCTTGCCCTAGTGCTGGTCTTCTACCATCACTTAGTACCTAAAGGGCCACTTTACCTTTTAGTCATGTCTCATCTGTAAGTGCTTTTTCTTCCTCTCCCCCAATTAATTTAGGTTTCATGGCACAAGCAGCTTATTTCAAGTGAACTGATATCTGATACCACTGACACTTCCTCCTTTGGCTCTCAACCTTTTTAGACTCAAAATACCCTTGGAAAATGCCATCTCTTAGCTTTCCCTCATTTTTTGACTAGCAAAAAGTAACAGAACAATTCTTTTATTGCAAAGAACTCAGAAAGATCACAACACGTCAGAATGTTTTTGACACTATAAAATCTTATTTGAAATCTTTAACTTGTGATTCACGGGTAGGTGTTTGTATACCTAACCATGCTATTATTGTGTGGAACCCTTAGAAGGATCTCATGTCACCCTGGCTGAGAATCATGACTGCCCTTGTCTATTTCTGTCACTACTTCTTTGCTGTTATCCCATCATGCTCCAGCACACATCCCTACCTAGAAACATACACCTCTAACTCCACTGAGGACTCATCCCAATGACATTTACAAAAAATCAAACAACACCTATTTTCCTATGGTATCCATTAACCCAGACAGGCTTTTTTACACTCAAACAATCCCGTGATACAAGTCACTTCACCTACCTAACAGTTCAAACTGGGACAAATGGTTTGCAAAAACAGAAAAGCTGTCACAGAAACAAGATTCCAGATATCCAAAACTTTCACAAAACACAAACACTATGGGTGCCTATCAATATGCTTGCTGCAGGGCTGCTCTGACACGGTGCAATTACAGCATGACAGCGCAGACTTGATTAATCCAGTCCACAGCATAGTAATTACCGTGCTCCAGCCAACCTCCATACCTCACGTGTTAGCACTCCCATGCTTTAAAATGGTGCCCAGGCAGCCAGGGCGCTTTAACTAAAGCTTGTCAAATGAAGCATGGGGACACCAATACAAGAGACACTGCGGCACTAAAGCACCCCTACCCCTGAAGCATGTGTAAAAGTGACCTATGTAGATGTGCAAACCAGGAGCACACAGGAAAACAAGCAATACAAACCAATGCAAATCAATGCAAAATATGGCATCTACCAATCCACACCCTCACAGGCAATGAAGTATCCAGTGTACCTTGCATTACCAAAACATGAACTTACTAAACCTTATGGTTAGCCCATTGCAAGCCTCCTAGAATATCTGGCTCAGACAGACAGGAAAACAAGAAGCACTACATTCATTTATTTCATCAAATCCAAAAACATATCATCTCAGGGAAACATCCATTCATTCAAGCAAACAACTCCAGTGTCACTGTAATCAAACAGATGCAGAAAAATTTACTTACTTTCCTGACTAACACTTAAAGTATAAATCAATGTACAGATAACTTGAACTGCAACATAGTGTATGCAGGTTCCCTTCCTCCCAGCCACTGAAAAGCTTCCCCATGGATCCATTAACACAGAAGGGGGTAACAGTTTATTTTTAAGTCTTCATCAGTAAAGTAATGCCCTATGTTGAGGCTCCACAACCCATTTCCATGTTTAATTTTAGATGGTAACAAACAATCTTTGAACTTTGCAGTGACTCATTTAGTTGAGTGGCAAAAAAATAAGTTTTTTATTGATACCAATCAACAATATTATATAGAAGGTTAACTCTGGTGAATGCCTTTAATTTTAGCATCCAAAATTTAAAAGAAAGAAAGAAGAAAATCTACTTTCACCTCAAGCCTGCCAATTCAGAGGCCAACATCCGTTTGTGGATTCTGACAGTTCCAAAATCCATTTTAAAATGGAGCAAAGTTGTAATTTTTACTGGCATGGCAGTAGCTACTTCACAAAAATTATCACAAAAAAGGCAATAAAATACTGAACAAGAGCAGTAAGCAGACCTACACTGCAGGCACTCAAGCATTACATATGATACCATAACTTGTTGCAATGAAGGAAAGCAATATTAAAAAGGAAAACATTATTTCAAGATAAATTTACATTTGCCACTACTGATTCCTAAACATTATCTTTACTAAGCATCATGTTGTGATTAAACTGTCTTGACTAAATATTTATGAAAGATTGCAGAACTATCAAACTATCAATAACTCTTGAGTTTTTTGTTTTAGGACCAAGTGCAATAAACTCCCTCCCCACACACCCAATACTATCTTATCCTTCATTTTAATAAGCTGTAGGTTAGAAAAGAATGCTCATAAGGGACATCCTGGGTCAAGTCCAATCCCAAGCTATTATAGGTAACCACATCACATTAACAAATACAAACTTTTGATAAACTCATCTTAAACTGCCCCCCACACTACTCTTGGAAGTCTGTTCTAGAACCTCACTCTTCTTATAATTAGGCACCTTTCTGTAGTTTCTAACCTAAATGAATTTGTTGCAGTTAACCCTGTGTTCTTGTGACAAATTTTATCTCTACCTTCAATGATTATTTGCTCTCCCAGGGTTTTTCCAAACTATATTTTATAAAGAAGGATTATATCTATTATCAGTCTTTGCTTTGCTGAAGTTAAAATAAATAAATCAGTCTCTTACATCTTTCCCACATAAAACAAATTCTCCATTCTCCTAGATCACTCAAGGAGCCCTTGCCTGCACAGTAAGGATTTAAAACAGAATCAAGCCACTTCTTGAAATAGCATTAGTGAGAATCTAATGACTGAAAAGAGGTACTGATTAAAAATATTCCATACACAACTAAATATTTTCCAACTATAGCAGAACAGTTACGAATGGCAAGGTGTAAGTAAGTAAAACTTTACTGAACAGACGGTGCCAGCCAAATGGAATCTCTTATAATCTGACAGTAGTCTGCAAAGCAAAATATGCTATTATGACTTCATGTTTAAACCAACCATTCATTAAAAACAGTTTATCCATTCATCTTAACCATCTATTTTCTGTAACATGGACAACACCACTTGTGTTCTACAACATAAAGAAATTAAAGGTTTGAAAGTTTGCAGAAACTCAGGGCTAAATGAAGAAATTAATTGCAAATGCAATGACATGAAGTCCTACACCCAAGGCAGAACACTGTTTCCTGAAAAACAATGCAAGACAAAGAAAGAGCAGTCACAAATAACTCCCCCCCCATCATACACAGTGTCAGAAGTACAGTAAATTGTGGCCAATTCACTTATAAGTTCCCACTATGATTTAATTAGCCATTACTCCAATTCTCCACCACCATTCCCCTTCCTCCTATTTCCAACCCATAATAATTGGTCTCTATTGGATAATTCCCCATTATTTTCATTCCCCTGGGAATAGTGAACTAGCCAGAGTTTACTATAGATAAGGACCTAGATTTGGCCAAACTGAAGATACTGCCCTCCCATGACAAGATGTAAAAGATCACTGCAAATGTTTTATTCCCTTGACCACCAACAACTAGTAATGTCAACCCATCTCCCCATTTCTCAGAGCTAATACCAATATTCAATCAGCAGAAACTCCCCCCCACCCAGCAACTCTCCAAGTTATCTCCATAACTCTCAGAACTGCCACATAAGTACTTCAGATAGAAAAATGGAGGTCATTCCCCAAACTAGATAAACTGCTTTTTCCACATGGTTAAGTTTTCTGTAGAAGTGGGTGGGTTGCTGAGGCCTGCTTACCTTTTGTTTTCTTTCTTTCTTTTTTAATAAATGTGACATAGCTATATATTTTACCACCATTTTGTGTGAAATGCAAGAGTAAATTAATATAAGTAGCTGAAAGTACATCTGAAAGGCAAGAGTATATCCTGAACCAGGTAAAAGGCAATATATGAGAAACCAAAGCCAAAAGGCAAAATTACTTAAATCTTCAGATTTGACTACTGTAAGCCTGGGGTGTCAACCATATGGTCTGTGGGCCAGATCCAATCCATAGAGCTGCTTCATCCAGCCTGCCAAGCTACTGCAAATAGTGGAGTGGGGGGAGGAAAGAGAGTTAGTCAGCCACAGAATCCAAGGTCCCTGGTGGACATGGCTACTGGCAGCAAAAGAGTGAGCGAGGACTATACTAACACAGCCTGCCTTCCTTAACCAGCAGGCACCACTCCTGCCACTGCTTCCCCTATAGCTGCTGATCCTGCTGCAGCCACTGCCACTGCCACCACCACCACCCCCGGCATACAACACACCTAGATCCAGCCTAGGGCACAGGGTCAGTTTTACACCCGTGTTAGCCATTAGTAATGCTAGCGGACTTCAGTGCACTTTTAGTTCTGTCAATATTCCTTTAACATGAATATACCAAAGTGCAATGAAGTAAAATGATAAGTATTAATAAATAAGGCATTCTGAAAGAAAGACATCAGGGTAGGCAACTTTAATGAAAGTAATCTCTAGCGTACATCTGGATCATCACAGTCTAACATGTCAGCATTACATGACTACCATAAATATGAATCTTATAGCCCCAAGTCTAAGTCAGATACAAGCCAAAACTAGATAGTCATGTGGCAAGGGTTGGAAGAAAATTATACTGAATACAGAAACCATGATTTGGTCTTCTGGGCGAGTACTGGCAGTCTCTATTCAGTATTAGAAGGGCATGAATTACTTTAAGCTTAAAATATACTATGTCTAAACATAAACAGAGTGCAGACAGTAAGCTCTGAATAACTTTCAGTGACACTTGGAATGGTAAAACTCTTCACTTCCTTCAACTTTTTTGCAACTGGCAAGTGGCCAGAATTAATGTTTTAAACACAAAATGCACCAGATGTAATTATCTATTAATTCTGAATCCAGTACTTTGCCTTGCCAAAAATAAAAGCATTTAAATGTTTTTGTAGTAATCTGCCTTCTCACGTCCAAAGTGAGTTGCTTTTAGGTAAACCTCTGAAGTCTGAATCAAAGGAGTTATCTATTCTTTACCTCATGGCCAATTCCCTTAAGAATTAAAGTTTGTGAAAGCTAGTATGCCCCCACCCCAATTATTTACTCTTGGGCAAGCACATGCAAGAAGGGATGTGGATGTGAACAAGTTATGTCAAGCATCCAAAATGTTATCCAGAACTTGCAAAGTAAAGTTACCCGAGCAATGCTTGCATCCTAAAGGACACCACTAATTGTTTTTTAAGCTTTGCTGCCTTTAAGAAGGGAATTATATTGTCCTGATTACTTGCCTGTGTGAGGCTTGTTTTATTAAGGAAAAAAAAGGTGTGCATTAGTGTATGCAAATAAGTCACTCACCACCACTTCCCTGATGATATATTCATTATAGCACATCTATTCCTCAATTTCAACACTTTTCCTCCCATGTCCATTCCAAAAAAAGAAAAAGAAACCCTGCTAACAGAACTTGAACTTGTGCAATGGTCCTTAACTGCCTGACTTACCATCACAGCTACCATTTCAACCAGTTCAATTCTTACCAAATTATAATGCAACAAGCTAAAAAGCAATTAACATTTTGTTCAGATAAAATAAGCCTGCCAGTCTTAGCAGTTCATTAAAAAAATTTTAAAAGATTTAGAAGGAGACTAACACAGCAAGCTGTACAGTCAAGTGTCAACTAGAAGACTGACTCCTAATGAGGTCTGCGTTTCCAAGCCAACAGAAAAGAAATTTAGGAATTTACCTTTTCAAAACTATTCAACATCTACAAAGGATATGCAAAAAACGTTTTGTTACAGTTCTCCCTTCCATAGCTTTCCTGAAACCACCTGTTTTTCTACGTAAGATGGCAGTGGTAGCCACTTACTCAGGAAGTATAAATTACACACATTTTAAATATTTCATGCCTCTGAAATGCAAATCAAGGCCAGGTGTGCTGTTTCCAAGAGCCTAAATTACTGTATCAATCAGTAATAAGTCACAGGAATGGGCAGACATTTAGTTGATGTTTTATTGAAAGGTGTTTAGCAAGATGCATATGTAGCAATTCAGAGCAGATTTACACTGCCCTTTCACAGGCTCCTCCAAGACCGAGAAGCTTCACAGACCTGAGGTATTAACAAAACAAGAAGCTCCATCTATGGTCCCTAACAGGTAACTCCAGGGTATTATTCAAGTGACAAGAATACTGATGATGCAAATAATGAAGCTATTTATTTATTAAAATGTTCTTTAAGGGGAATGACATGACATCTTCCTGATCCTCACAGAAGAACCTAACTATACAATCCTGACTAGTTAGCAGCACTGACAATGCCACAGGTTAAGATATCTAACTCCCTACCCCATTCCTCTGGCACAATTTTAACAATTTCTGCCAATTTTAACCTATTTACATCACAAAGAACTTTGTCTACTACATACACAATTCAAAAATGCCAAAGTATTTATTTTGAAGTTTTGTAGATAATTTAACACTTAACTCTGGCCCCTTTTTCTTAGTATTCACACAAAGTGAGAGTCATTTTAAAAACGTCACAACATTTGCAATGATCCCCTTTACACAACTCATCTCTGGAAAGTGCCCACATTAACATTAGGCATATCCACTAGGCCTCCCTTTTAATTGACCCTAGCCCTATGCAAATAAAATATACGAAAGTAATAAAAATTCACACTCATGCAATTTTTTTTTTGGTGGGGGGGAGGAAGGGTGCAGCTCAACACTGGGTCATCTGAAATTGCTCTGCATGCTGGTAATACCAAAGTTGCCATCCAATTTCCTAACCCCAGAAGCTTTTCTTCTCTTGATCAGCTTTAAATTACATCCACGATTATTAGTGGTCCTTCAAGCTTTATGACCGAGAAGACATCTGTAGGAAACAGCGGGTGACATTCAGGATGGGTGCATGCCTTGTGCAATAATGATAAAACAATAAATACCAAAACACGGACAAACGTGACATTAAGGACATGGTCATTCCATGAGTCTTAGACTGACATACTGGCATAATCCCCAGGGAAGATGTGTTCAAGAAAAAAAAAAAAAAAAGCCTGTTTTAGCTCTGTCTTTTCAAGCAGCCAACAATTCTCAGAACATTTCAACTACGTTGAGGTTGGGGGGGAGGGGGAGAAACACACACACACAAACCTGTTTAAGCCAAGGTGGTATTGCAAAGTGTCCCTCCTCAAAAGATCCATCAGCAAAAAACAGCGCATGCCACAGTGACTACCCAAGCCTCTATTCAGCCCTCAACTGTCTCCAAACCAAAGAGACACTGGAAAGCAGTATCCCACTGCTACTGCTGCCTCGGGACCCTTTTGCCGCTGCCACAAGACCCAGCAAGACTAGGAGGGCAAAAGCCTGGACAGCTGTGGCTGCGCATGGCACCCCCAGGGGGACCTGGCTGGCTTCTCACACCTCCCTCAGCTTGAGGAAGAGAGGCCAGGGACCCTCGAGCCATGGCTAGGCTGCGAGCAGCCGTTGCATAAGGAGCCCGGGGAGGCTCCGGCAGCGGGGGAGGGAGAGGGCTGAGCGGAGCCCGAGCGGCCCTTACCTGAGCGCCGGCGCGGGCATGCTGCAGCCGGGCGGGGCCGATGGGAAGCAGGGAGGGAGGCCGCTGCCCTGCCCCGCCGGCGCTGGGATGTGAGGGAGCGGGGGAGCAGCTGATGCAGGCGCCGCAGGGCATCGGGGTCACCCCCTCCCCCGCCGCGTTACATAAAGCGGTTACACACCCGCGCGCGCACACACACGCACCCGCGCACAGGTGGGCGCCAACGAGCGGAGCATCCCAACCCCGCCCCGCCCCGGACTCACTTGCCGATC
>NW_017728906.1:46916855-46933308 GCF_001723895.1 Crocodylus porosus | reverse complement strand
ACCCCGCCGGCGCGCGCATCCTACGCACGCACGCGGGGCTGCTCCGAGCAGCCCGCCCACTCCACACACACGCGCACACGCACGATCGGCGCCCCGCCCCACCTCCGCGCGCAGAGCCACGCCCACTGGCCCTAAGGGAGCGCGGGGAAAGGCTGGAGTGCGCAGGCGTGGATTGTGTGACGTCATCTGGGACAGGGTGGCTGGCTCCCACGTGAGGCCCTCGCCGGGTAGGAAGGCGGCCCCTCCCCCCCTGCGGGGAGCTCCGCGCGCAGACAAAGGCAGGGAGGATGTAGATGATGCTCCCGGGTGATGCTGCAGCCCCTGCTCTTGCCCCGCTGGCTCCCTTCCCGCTGCAGCCCGAGAAGCAGGCTCCGCCTCAGCCTCTGACCCTCCTCCCCCTGCGAGCGTGCACAGTGTCGCCTCTCGAAGTAAGGGATACCGAGCCCGCCGCAGGAAAGAAGAAAAGCAAAGCCCTAGGGGCCTCTTGTTTCGGGGGGGGGGAAGCTGAACGGCCCTGGTTCTCGCTGTCCCGCCATGCGGGGTTGTGTCCGGCAGCCGTTTCGTTTGCAAAATGTGCAGCTCCTGGTCTGGCCCTGTTCTGTTCTGGCACCTCTGGAAGGATGGGCAGGAAAAAGAGGCTGGGGCAGCGGTTCCCACTCTGTGGTACGGGCAGCACCAGTGGTACGCAGACAGCCTGTCCGCCGTGTCCATGAACCAATTTATTATCATTATATGACAAAATTTGGCTGGGGTCACTTAAGGCTGAGCTGAAACATTTGCTGGTAGTACTTAAGGTCGTACTTGGTGGTGCGCAATCTGTCAGAGTTTGGGACCCACTGGGCTAGGTGGTGCCAGTGGGTGCTTACCTGGTATTGGCAAAGAGCTGGTGGCAGAAGGAAAGGGAAGCCACACCCCTGGAGAGGTATGCAGAGGCTCTTATCCAGGAAAAATGTCTTTCTGTTTTCATTTTGTCAACTTAATTGCATTCAAAAATCACTTCAGCACACAAGGGATGGTTAAAACTCATTAACGGCAAAGGCCATGCTGTCATCCCACACATTGAAGAGAGCCCAACTAAGGAGAAGTATCTCATAAGGTGTTCTGACAGTTTCTACACTTGTGATTCTCAACCAAGGCGCTGTGGCACCCTGGGGTGCCTTGAGAGCCTGTCAAGGCTGCTGTAGGGTGCTACACAAAGTTTGTAATGTTGAATGTGCAAACAGTGATTCACAAGATAAACCCACAGATTTCAAGCCAGAATCTGTAGCGTCAAACACACTGGGACCTGTTGTGGGCCTTCTGAATTCTCTGCAGCAGAAAAACCACTGTTATTAAACTCCAGTTGAAAGAGGCTAAGAGAATATGATTGTTGATCTACACTTGGGTCTCTATGCAAATTCATTTTGTGCAAATTCGTTTATATGCAATAACCTTAATTTATACCATTAATTAGCTTTGTGCAAGAAAAATCCAATCTAATGCAAAGTCGCCGAGAAACAAGCTCCCTGCTGGCTGGCAGAGTTCCAGCCTGCAGGGAGTTGGGAGGAAGCAGAAGGGAGGTGGCGAGATAGGGGATAGCACGTGCACGTACAAGTACATACACATGGCCCCAAGTAGCCTTGAGGGCAGCTCCGGCAGGTTAACTGTGGGGGAAGAGGGGGATTGA
The DNA here is from genome assembly GCF_001723895.1 of Crocodylus porosus. Classification (NCBI taxonomy): domain Eukaryota; kingdom Metazoa; phylum Chordata; order Crocodylia; family Crocodylidae; genus Crocodylus; species Crocodylus porosus. The sequence continues at coordinate 46,931,642 of NW_017728906.1, read as the reverse complement.
GGTCCCTGTAGGGAGGGAGCTGGACAGGGCTGGGGCTGCTGTCCAGCCAGCAGGTACTTGGGGTCCAGGGCTGCAGCACGCAGCTGCAGGGCCCAAGAAGGGAACAGGACTGACCCTCCGGTGGCTTGTCCGGGGAGAGCCAGCTCCCTGCTGCCACGCACACTTCCAAGGGAAAGGGACAGATGCATGGGCGCAGTGGGCCCTAATCCTGGGCCCAGCTCGGCTCCTCTCCCCACCTGGTCCCAACACCCACACCCCACTGCCAAAGAGCAGCAGACACAGGAAGCATGTCCCCAGGGCAGCACAGGATGAACAGCTGCCATTCCCTGATGCCCTGCTTTCCTGCCCCAGGTACCTCTCCAGCCTGGGGGGTATGACCCAGTGGGGCTGCACTGAGAGGCTACAAGCTCCCTGCTGCACTAGGTCATGCCCTCTGGGCTGTAGGGTAGGGAAGCAGAGAACAGTGGGGCCACATGGAGAAGGTGCTTGCCCTGTGCTGCTTTGGCAATGCACCTGCTCGGCAAGCTGCTGCTTGCACTGCGGGGCAAGCACCTCTGCACAGCCCTGCTGTTCCTTGCTTCCCTGCCCTGGGTGCCTCCACAGCCCAGCAGGCATAACCCAGTGCAGCAGGGAGCTTGTACTCTCTCCTGCTGTTCCCAGCCGTGCGTTGCACCCACCAGGCTGGAGAGGTACCTGGGGAAGGGAAACAGGGTGGAGCCAGGAGTGGTGAGCAGCCAGCACTCCCTGCCACCCTGCTTCCCTCCCCTGGGTGCCTCTCCAGCCCACCCTGCACTGCCCTGGAGTTGCACCCCCTGTACATGCCACTGCTTGCAGCGCGGAGATCACAGCCTCCACACAGCAGCTATTGTATTGTGTGATTACTGTTTGAATTTGTCATGGTTTGGGGGGCAGTAGAGTGCAGCTGGTACATATCCCTATTAATTACATGTAATAATGAATTCACTTTTTGCAAATTCGCTTTATGCAAGGGGTTTTTTGGAATGCAACCCTTGCATAAAGAGAGACCCAAGTGTATTAGCAGAGCAGCATTAGTAGCAGATCCTGACAGAGAATGAATTTGTCTGCCTGTCTGGTTTTGATCTTGGATGTCATGCCCAACTTGGGGGAAAGTCATACTTTGTTTTCTGGCAGCAGACTGATATTTTTCACCACAGCATCCAACAGACCTTGCTAGATTTTACCAACCATAAGGGCCCTGGGCCCAATTTTAAATTTTCAGGTTGAATCTCTGCAGCACTTCTAGAACTCAGTAAAATGTATTCCATAAATGCATGTAATCCATAAAATGTAAGCAGTGAAGACTTTCAATGTGTCCTTTTCTGGAATGGTTTACTTACAAGGATGGTGACCTTTTGACCTCACTGGGACTTTTAGGTGCAAGAAGGAATACAGGCTCCTCTTTCTCCGCCAGTTTTTTTCCAGAGCCTCATTTATTTGTTTTGGATTCTCTAATTTTTCTCACTGCATCTCACAAGTCCATCTTTTCACTCACCACCTATGGTGCTGCATGGCAGAATAGACTTGGAACCAAACTCCCAACAAGTGCCAAAGCCCCAACTTAACTGTGTGGCCTTGGAGAAACACATCTGCCAGACTTGGGAATTTTCCACTACTAGCATGCAGATGATGCCTGAATGCAGTAAAGTTTTCTCAGCACCTCTACAAGTAAAGAACCGTATCAAATGAGCACCACAAACTGAGGGCCATGCCCTTGCACCCTCCCCACACACAGCAGAATTAGCATTGGTGTTTCTGGCTGTTAATTTAATCTCCCTGCCTCACTTTATTTAAGAGATGAAAGTGAGGCAGGGTGATTAACAGCCAGAAACACAAATGCTCAGTTTTGCTCTGCATGCATGTGTGTGGATGTGTGGATGTGCAAGCACATGTCCCTGAGTTTGTGGTGCCCACATGACATGGTTCCTTACTTTTATAGTTACTAAGAAGTTTTTAAAAGTTATTTAAGAAATGAAAATTACCAAGTTCTCATTTGTTTTAATTTCATAATAGAAGAGTTTTGAGAAACAACATGAATATATTTTGAAAAACACATCTTGAACTTGCCCGGGGAAATAGCCCTTTCTTCTTTTGCAGATGTTTGAACATATATATTTATTCTGTTTTTGACAACTCGGCAGCAATATACCTCATGCAGTAGGTAATAAGAGTGTGCCTAAATCACATTTGTAAAATAATCCTGAGAAAAGAGCATCAGAACTTAATGCTTTCACTGTGCACTGTGGAGTAGTGCCAAGTAAACCCAGACAACCACTTTACCTGTTTCCAGAACTGGAATGTTTTTTTCAGAGAAACAGCATCAGCTGCTTGTGCTCTCATAGGGTAAGCCATCACTCTCATGACAGGTCAAAGTTGGTTATTTCATAGCAGTTTTATATAAGTGGAGATTTAATCATAGTGCCTGCCTAGATTAGGTCTGACTCTTCATGTTGTCCCCCTGAATGGCAGATAATCTGAGGGAATGCTTTAAATGGTTTAATTCTGATCACATCTCAGAACACATTAGATGCTTTTAAATTGCTAAGTTTAGCCTCCCTTTGGCAGGAGCATGGTTTTGGGAAGAACATAGATGTATTACTTGGTTGAGATGGAAATCAAAGACAACGTTGGCAAGAACTTCTGGCATGGTTATTCTGTCTTTATGAAAACCATGTCTAAAGACCTGCCAGGACAGCTTGCATCTCTCCTACCGTTCTGGCAGACACCATTTTTACTGCCAATAATCTTTTGATGGAAATGTATAGCTAGATGCAAAGAGTAGTCCCATACAACCAATGAATACAATATTGAGATTCCTAGCAAGGAAAGGCCTCCTGACTGGGAGAAATAGTGGCATATTTCTATATCATGAGACATTTGGCACATCCTGCATTTGAGGATGGAAAGCTGTACCCTGCAGTGAACATTTAAAAAGCTGACAGAAAGTCCAAAGTTCTTTAGAGACAACATATAGTCCACTGTGTCAGATCCCAGAGTTCATAATGGCAACAAAAAACCCTCCAGTGTTGTGTCTGTTGCAGTTAAAAGTGAAATTTAAACTCAGTGCAGCTAAGGATTGATATAATGCAATAGGTAACGTGTAGGGCAGGCACAGGGGGACACGTGCCACCACCGGTTTCTGCAGGCAGTCACTGCTCACCCCCTGCCGCCAGCTGCAGGCAGTCCCTGCTTGCCGCTGCCAACAACACGGACAGTGGCTGCGAGCGGTTCCTGCTTGCCACCACCATGCCCCTGATGCCAACACTGCTGCCGCTGCCTGCAGGCCCCCCTCCCCACCCCCCTCGGCTCTGGGGACACACATCATTCATGTATGACACCTTGTTTGATTAATGGTAGAAAGGCTTTAATAACAATACCACAAAAAGCTGTAAAATTAAACGACAGGAAAAGACTCCTTTTCAATAATCAATAAATGAGCTGTCACCAAAGTCCAAATATATTTTTAGCTGCAGGCCAGGAAGCAGTGTCTTTACAGCTTTCACTGAGCGGGATCCTTTGCCATGAGGAGCTGGGTGCAATTTTGTCATGATTTTTCTGTTTTTCCTGAAGCGCACACCTTGCTGGCAATTCTATCTTGTTCTTATACTGTTTAATTGTATAGCTTCAAAGAATTCCTCCTTGATAGTTGGTTGATTAAAGTCTGAACAAAGCTGGGAGGAAGGGACCATCACATCACAATTGCCAACTGCTCGGATTTTGTTTGGATTGTCCAGGTGCGAAACTTGTTTTTGCAAGTTTCTGATCAGTTTGAAGGTTACAAGTCAATCAAATGTGATACATCTTGATTGACTGAATGGGATACCTTGGGGTATTGGTCACAGGACACTGTCTTTGGGTATTTGTTTGACAATGGAGCAGAATTTGCCATAGTCTGCACCAGTGATGGTCTATGGCAACATGTACAAAACTCCGGACAGACATTTGTAAAACCTCAGACAGACATTGAATGCCTGGTCTGAGAAATATGCCTTAATCAACGGGGAATGTGTTAACCAGGATATGTTTACAGGTATACATACCATGCTCATATTCCCCATGTCCTGTTTTCAGTGCATTTCAGTCTTTCACTTCTTACAGGTTCTGCTTTTGAAATGTATATTTAGTCCCTTGTTTTCTTTAGTTATACTAATTCAGTTGAAATGTATATGTAGTTTCCTGCTTTCCTGTAGTTCAGGGGTTCCCAAGCTTTTTATACTGCAGACCAGCAAACTGCGGACCAGACATGATTGTGGACCAGAAGTGACTGCAGACCAGCAGTGACCACCATACTGTGAGCAGTCAGCCAACCATTTTTTATACTCAGTATAAAAAATGCTGTCGGTCCGCAGTATTCTGGTCATTTCTGGGCTTCCAGTCCAGCAACCAACTCTCCTGTGGACCGGCAGTCAACCTTTCATGGCCCGGTACCGTGCCATGGCCCAGGGTTGGGAACCCCTGCTCTAATTACACCAGCTCAGGCAGTCTTTTGCTCCCTAAGTTTTGTTATACATCTGATGGGTGTTTCAGGTCTCTGCCAACAATTTTCCTTTTAAAGGAACCATCACTTTTATTTTTAGGTTCAGGTGTGATAGAGTGTTGAGGCCTATCTAACTTAACATCTAGTGGATGGCAACCACTAGCAGAGCAACTGTTTGTTCTTAGTAGCACTCTCACCATCTTCATCCACTCTTACCCTGGCCTTCATTATGACTGGTATCATTTTATGGTGATTTTATAGGTCTGATATTGGGTATTGCAAGCTCCACTTTCTCTATGCCTAATGGGTTGCAACCATTAGCAGAGACTGATTTTCTCTATGGCAGTCTTGGCACCACAATGCAGTTTTTCCCTAGCCACTGTCTTTTGCACAGGAGGTCTTCTTTCCTAGCTATCAGAAGTTTCAGATGATTACAAACACTACAATGATTTGGCATAATAAAACATTTTCAACTGGCACAGAAAATTAAATCAATTGGGACATCTTTATTTTCCATAGTCCCAGCTATTATCTTGTATTCTTATGCAAGATGCACTATTATTTTAAATTTGGTTATTTAGATTTTGTATGTAGGTCCAGCCAAGCTTTCACAGTTTTCACAGTCATCAATGCCCAAGTTCTGAATGTCTTCCTTGTAGCAGTGTGAGCCTTGGAGAGTCCTTTACACATGGGTAAGACTGTTTTGTGGGTGAGTATGTTTTGTAGTTCAAGTGAACATGCCCTCTGAATATCTGGATGTAGATGGAGGACATGCCCATTTATGATCTGACATCTGGCTGGAGAAGCAACTGTATCAGAGATTGGAAGGATTGTTCATGTCGGAAAACCAACACTGCCTTAGCTCCTCTGGACCCACCCAAAAGACTTTGTACCAGTGGAAGTGAAGGGTAAGTATATAATAAGCCTGGTAACTGAGACACAAAAATGTATTGGAAGGAAAACTTTAATTTCACCTGCTGAAGTAACACTATTGACATCTCTTATTTTCTCGTGGACGGACTGGAGATTTGCAATTATTCATAATGACTGATATAGATAGAAGAACAGATTCCTGGGAAAAACAAAACAAACAAGAAATGCTGTTAAATTTATAAAATAGTTCTAATGTCTAATAATTAACCGGTAAGTACTTATTTGCAAAGTGTAAACCATGCAGTAAATAAGGAAGTTCTGACTGTAAATTCTGGCTTACAGTCATAGGACTGAGGACAGTTGTGTTCACCCTGCCCTTTTTGCTTTCGATTGAAAAGAGAGGCAGTCACAGTGCAGATATGTTCCGTAACAAAGGCCACTAGCCATAAGAATCTGAACTCAAGTTCAACATGTGTGCCAACAGTGGAACAGATATTAATAGGTACTTAAAGAAGAATTAATCTTCAACTGCTTAAATTCCTGCCTAGTGAGCTGTGGCCTATTGTCAGACATTTTAATGTCAGGTAAACCATGCGTAGCGTAGCAGATCTGCTTTCGCTTGATCATTTTTAAAAATTGTGTCTTCTAAGGCTCTTTGGAAAATGAGAATACCATATTTACTCAAATCCAAGATGAGGGGCTTCTTTCCCCATACTGAATAGGGCAAAAAGGTGTGTGGGGGGAGGCGGGGAAGCAGGCAGGCAGTTGATGTGGCTCTGGCTCCAGCGTCAGGGCCAGAGTCAGAGCTCCAGCAGCCACCTGCCCCCACTTGCTCCTCTCACTACCTCCCCTGCCCCTTACCATCAAGCAGCTACAGCTTTGGCTCCTTTCACTCCTGGTGCACAAAACGCATGCGTCAGGGGATGGGGTCCCTAAGGATGGCCATGATCTCCTAAGGCCCCTTGACCATGCCAGTTTGGCTTGATGGGCACCCTCTTTTCTCGCCTGCCACATCTTGATGTAAAAGTAATGTAGGGAGGTTGCCTTCACGTCTGGTTGGACACAGTCCTGATGGACTTCCCTGGACCCTGTGGGTCCCCAGCCTTATAGGCTATATGTGTGGCTCCAAACCACCCCTTTATCATGCCCCAAGCCTCACAGATGCTATTGCTGTTGTTTCTCCCAGGCCTTGCTACAACGTGGCCCCTTGTCCTCATTGGGCTCTCCACAGCCCTGTCTCTGTGACCCCCAGCACCAGGCTCTGTGCACCCCAAATACTGCGCCCTTTCTGGCGCCAGGGTCTCCACACTGTAGCAGAGCCCCAGTGAGGCCTCTTCCTTTCCCAATAGCCTCTCCCAAACCACCGGTATTATAAAACAACAACCAACCATAAGCCCTTAGGCTATAACATAACACAAACTGCATCAAGTGTGCTCCGCCCCTTTACATTACTAGGAGCAGAACTTAGTCAGGCCTCTTCCCTTCACTCGCTCCAGGAGGGCTCCTTCCCCTTTGGCCACCAGCAGAAAACTGAACTCCCTAGTCCCCGTCCTGGGGTTTATATGGGCCCAGGGCCCTGCCCCTTCCGGCCAGCTGACCAGGTGCAGGTCCAGGCTAACTGCCTCATTAGCTGGTTGCCATGGCAACCTGCACCTGGGCTCCTATCTGGCTCTTTGGGCTCTCCCCCAGGCAGTTTCTGCTCTTCGAGGAGCAGGCACCTAAGTGTCCTGTGACACACCTCTCCACTTAAGACCCAAACTTACCAGGGTAGGTCTTCATTCTTTGTCACTCCATATTCTTCTTTTTAGGCTTCTCATGCTCTTGCTGCCCGACAACTCTCAAGTGTGGAGGTGGAGGTTTTCAGGCACCTTCTGCTCACCTTTTCCCCAAGGATGCACTGTGTGGGATTTGATGGGAGTTACCCCGCCACGGGTAATCCCCCCACATCAGCCAACTTTGGTAAGGTGTAATTTCAGTTGGTTGGGCCTCCGGCCTTTTAGGGCCAATGGGGTCCTCCTATATTATGCTCTCTCTCTCTTTCACCCCGAGCTCTGACGTGGGGCAGCCAGGACCTTCTTCCCCTCAGCTTGGGTGCTGTACCGTCCATCCACTACGTGTCCCATTCCTCCTCTCGGAACCGGTCGTGGGGCTTCCTGCTTCCCTATGGCTCCTTGCAAATCCATGAGCCTTCCCCAAATCTCCCACTGCATTCTTAGGACTTTTCAGACATATTCTTCAGCCCAAAATTCTATTTTTCCCTGGCCAGTCAGTCTGCCTCCAGCCCCCACACACTTTTACGTAGGCCACACCCCTGACCCTTGCTGCAACCAACTTCCTTAGGGCCCACCACTTAACTGGCCCTGGGAGGTTGTTAACATACACCTGGGGTCTCCTTCGAGGCCTTTGCTCCCCCTCTTGTTTTGGTATCTTTGGCTCAGTGGAACCCCCTGCTCCCTTGTTTGGGTATGCAGCCTGCGTCTGGGATGGGGTTTGCCTCGGTGTGAGGTTTAGCGTCCCTCTTCCATTATAAGATTTTAGACCTGGCTCTATTTCCTCTAAGGCCTCCTTGGGTGGCCGTCCCCTCCTTCTCATTTCTAGTCCTTCAACCTGCTTTCCCTTCAGGGGCTCAACTAGTCTCCCTCTTCTGGAGTCTCTCGCTGGCCCACATTGCCCTAAGCTTTGAGCCACCTGTAGTCTCTGTTTCCTAGGTTTGGGGTGCTTCACCCTCTGCAGGCTACCTTGGGGAATCAAACCCCTAGTCTCACTCCTTGTGCTTGACTGCATCCTTGTCCCCACAGTCACGATATCCGCTTTACCCCTTTCAGCTGTCTGGACTCACTCTGGCTCAGTGGACACTCCCTTGTTATGTCTGTCAAAGAATTCCTCCAGACTGTCTTATTTGGTCCATCTCTGCCACCTGGCTGCTCACCAACTGTCCCCATCTCTGATCCAAGAACTGCATGAGTGCTGATAAGATCTCTTTCTGCATGTCCATAGGAACTACCCCCAAGGATCCTTCCATCATCGTGCTGTTTTTTGGCTGTGCTAGGCCAGCCTTCTGTCTTGAATTTGGGTAGCTTCATCTGTTCCAGAGGCTTCAGGACTTATAGCTGCATGGTCTCTGGCTGTGTCTCTGTCTCCCGCAAGGCCTCTTTCAATGCCTCAAATTCCTGGGATTGCTTTTGGCATTCAACTTTCACTACGGCTATGTATTTTGCTAACTGTGCTTCTAGTGCAACCATCTTCTTTTCAGTTGCATCTGTACACCCTAGCATTTGAGGCCTCTGCCCTGTTTCGGTAAGCACTGCAATTCCTGTGGCATCTGGCATCTCAATCTCGCAGGGACCCTGGGCTTTTGTAACAATCTGATCCCTCACCTCTTGTAACCTTTTTATTCCCCGATTCCAGTGCCTGTACTTACTGTTTTGCAGCTTGTATTTGAAGCTGTAGCTGCTCACTGCCTCTTTAGCTGAGCTGTCTTCTACGAGGGCTTTCAGGAGCTGTACCTGTTCCCCAGGTTGGCCCTTTTCTGTCTCCACCCTCTGCAACTGGGCCTGTAACCTGTCACTCCCCTTATTCACGGCCTCTACCTCCTTCTCAAGGGACAGCTTTCGGTCCTGTAGTGCTTTGCCATATAGAGCCTCACCTTCTCCATCTCTTTCAAGAGCACCTTTTCTGCTTCTGTCTGGGTATGGCTTTCAAGCAGCTCGTCTCACAGCTCTTGTCCAAGGTGTTCTGCATGCCAATCCTCCAATTCCTCCTGCAACCCCTCTATTCGGTCTTCCTGGCTATAGAATTCTTTCTGTAGGACACCTATCAGCCTTCTTGATGCTTCCAGCTTCTGTAGGATCTCCTTCCGTTCCCCTGCCTGGGTTGTGCAGGCTTTAGGAGACCTTCACGTCCATGCTGTCATCTCTGCGTCTTCTGCAGCTTCTCTTCCCACTCCCGGCTCTTCTGAGCTTCATTGGCAATAAGCTGTTCTACTGTGCAAGTTCTCTCAGCTTCTGCCACTATCAAGCACCTGATTTCCTTGGACCCTCCTTCTTTCTTGCCTGCTTGTACTCGCTGCTCTAAAGTGATGATCCTTGCCTTGGCTTGTTCTTTCTGGGATTGGGACACTTCTAACGCCCACTCTAACCAGGCTGTTTTTTCCTGCAACTCATCCACCAGCAATAGCCAAGTGAAGTTCTCTTGTCTCAGGCCCTTCATGCTCTCCTCCTCAGCCATAACTAACCTGGCCTTACTTCCTTCCTGTTTGTGGTCCAAATGCTTTTCCCCATCCAGTCTCTGGTAGCAGTAATTTCCCCTTCAACTCAACCTTCAGAGGTGTGGTGCTGCTGCCTTACTGTCACTCTCTCAAGTTCTATGCTAGCCCAAAGGTTCATTCCCCTTCTCAGAGACACGGGTTCCTTCCCCGTGCACGGCCAAGTTTCCTGGCCAATGCACCACTTGTCACGGGATAGGGTCCCTAAGGATGGCCGTGATCTCCTAAGGCCCCTTGACCGTGCCAATTTGGCTTGATGGCCCACCACATCTTGATGTAAAAGTAATGTAGGGAGGCTGCCTTCACGTCCAGTTGGACACGGTCCTGATGGACTTCCCTGGACCCCATAGGTCCCCAGTCTTATGGGCTATATGTGTGGCTCCAAACCGCCCCTTTACCACATACCAAGCCTTGCAGATGGTATTGCTGTTGTTTCTCCCAGGCCTTGCTAACAACTCAGCCCTCTGTCCTCACTGGGCTCTTCGCAGCTCTGTCTCTGTGCCCCTTGGCGCCAGGATCTCCACAGCCCAAATACCACACCCTCTCTGGCTCCAGGGTCTCTACACTATAGCGGGGCCCCAATGAGGCCTCTTCCTTTCCCAATAGCCTCTCCCAAACCACCAGTACTATAAAACAACAACCAAACATAAGCCTGTGGGCTATAACATAACACAAACTGCATAAAGTGTGCTGTGCCCTTTTACATTACTAGAAGCAGAACTTAGGCCTCTTCCCTCCCTTGCTCTAGGAGGGCTCCTTCTCCCTTGGCTGTCAGCAGAGAACTGCCTCCTAGTCCCCGTCCTGGGGTTTATATGGGCCCAGGGCCCTGCCCCTTCCAGCCACCTGACCAGGTACAAGCTAATGGCAACCTGCACCTGGGCTCCTGTCTGGTTCTTTGGGCTCTCCCCAGGCAGTTTCTGCTCTTTTAGGAGCAGGCACCTAAGTGCCCTGCAACAGCATGGAAACTCCCATGGGCAGATCTAGGATTCTGAAAAGGGGGTACAGATAGTGTGGCACATCCTCTTGTATAGCAGTGTGTATTTTTCTCCAGTTAAAGAGAAACTAGAAATGTTACTAATATTCTACGGAGCTAATGTTACATTGTTCAGCTTCAGATCAAAGCAAAAACCAATATATCTATTGGAATGGGCCTTAATTTCATTTGCTAGCTCGTGTATTATGTTTAAAAGAATTCACAAAAAATAAAATAGTGTAATTAGTTCCCTGGTCATGGTTAAATGTAGGTGTCTCATTCAGATTCACAAAAAAAAAAAAATCTAGCCACCTTGAGCATCTTGTCAGTGCCTCCAATACTTCACTGTCAGTTATCTCTACACCTGTATTAATATTACCAGACCTAAGTTAAAGTTTTTAGCTAGAGTTAAAAACAGTCTACTGAGCTGTGAAATAGATGAAAAACATTACCATTTGGCTAACAGACAGCAAAAGAAAGAATAGTTTAAATAGTGGAACATCAAGACCATTACAAAGAATACATGTTTTTTCTTTCCACTTCACATGTGTTATATTAGCAAGAATCAGAAAGATGATAATGAGCCATTAAAGTCAGTTGACTCCCTCAGAGTCTGAATAGAAATGCTGCTGCCTCACCCAGACAGTTGCTTTTAAAGCTTCGGTGGAGCAACAACCAAGATGGGGAGCAGGTTCAACTGCACCCCCGAATGCCTCCCCGCCAGGCCCCATTTGCTGTCTGGCCAATCATCAGCTGTGCAGCTCTGCATGTGCAGGGGCCACATTTCTATTTACCCTGTGCCTTGTGAATGAATGAAGCCAGAGTTAAATCTGATAGTAAGGGGTTGGGGTATGGGTAAAAGCGGGCAGATGCTACTGAAAATAGCTTCTGCAGGGGCAGGCATTGCAGGAATGAGGCAGAGGGAGGGGAGGCTGTACGGGGAAGAAGGTGGGGGATGGGACACAGAGGGGAAATGGGCTGCCTGCCCCCCCAGCTGCTACCTTTCTGCTGCAGCAGGGGGGTTGAGGGAGAGGGCACACATTTAAGATGATGCCAGGTATTAGATTACATACCTGGAAATTCTAAAAAAATTATACGTTTTCCTTAAACGGTAATTACTATGGGAGGGGGGCAGGGTAGTCTTAATTTCAAAGTCATCTTGGATTCTGGTATATATGGTAGTAGACTACAGTACTAGTACAGCTTTCCTGCTTCCTCCCCCCTTCTCAGACAATATAAATAGCTAATGACAGAGGCTCAAAAAGCCTGAGGTGGAATCAGCTCAATCTTCACAGGTTGTTTTAAAGCTGGATAGCATGAACTGATAACAAAGTACCAGTGCTGTCATTTTGAAATGTGGGGATGCTGATACACAAGATTGTCTGTAGCACTTTAATTAGAGTGGCTTTAAAATCCTCTCTAATTAAAGCACCTCCGCCACCACCCCTGAAGAACATGTAAAAATGTCCTCAGTGTTTGGGTATCTAAGACAGGCAGAACCCTGTACTGACCCAGGCCAGGAGCCTGGGGGCAATCATGCACACCACCTTTCATGGCCAGCTGCCTATTGCCCAGTGGCAGCCCAGGCCCAATTGGCTGCTGGACACATGTCACCCCTGCGCTCTGCTGCCAGCTGCAGGGATGGGAAAAAATAGGGAGCAAAACATTTTTTCCTAGTCCCTGCCCCTGAGAGGGGGGGTAGGGAAGGAGAATGCACTACCCAAGCCTGAGCCCCCTGCTGTGGTATGCTTGGCATATGAAAAGAACCCACTGGGGGCTTTTCACCCCCTAATCTGGCTAGAAGGGCTCTGATTGTACCCTTTTCTGCTTTTTGTATCCATTCTCTCTATGTTGAAGACAGTGTTGCTGAGGACCTGAGCCATAAAACTTTTCCCACTTAATGCATTTCCTTTACAAAGAAAATGTTTATTCAGTTTTAACCCAGCAGCTCTGTCTTTTCAGAACTGCTCTGGTAATGTTTTCCTCAGATCAAAGTGTCCGCTATTTAAAATTTTGGTAACCTCTGCAGAATTGAACCCTCAAGATTAAGCCTCGTTTTTAATGTAAACATACCCTGTACCCTATGGCTTCAGCTTCCTTCTGTATCCTCTGATAAAACAATTTTCATGTTTCATTTTTATTTGGAATAGAGTAAATCAAGCTTCTGTAATACAAATGGTATACTTTGTTTGCCTAAGTTAACTGCAAAAGAGATTTTGAAAAATCAGCAACTACTTCAGAACAAGCTATTATTAGAAATAAAGTTGCCTTTAGCTCCTTTTGCTGACAACTACTGTTTAGAAAAAGAGTGAAGTTCCAGTTAAACCTACTCCAGTTGTCCTTTATATTTTCAGAGAGTTCCAGATCCGATGATGTTTTAAGCCACTTCATTTTTGGTGCATGTTGTAGATGGATTGGTAGTGTAGAAATATCCAGAGTACCAGTAGACAAGTGATCTTTGGTACTCGAAACAATATATCCATAGACTCATTTACGCTACCTTGCATCTTGCTTATATAGCTCAGCTTTACACTACAGTTTTCAATGTGCACTTCACTTTACTCCTGCTACTGTTTGTTGTTCAGTAATCACTCAGACCCCACTTCACTAGGTGCCTGAATTAATTTGACTGATGTAGCTTGACATAGCCTCTATGTAACATAACAACTGTTTGAAAATGGCTTATGCTGAAGCCTCCTAAAAGGTACAGTTCCACACAGTAGCCAACCTCTCAATTTAAATGGCCAATGTAAAAAAAAAAAACCATTTCATGGGAAAGAATGGCAACCTCAAATCTTGTATTTGCCATTTGACACCTATGCATAATGGCAACCAAAGCTACTATTGCTATTTACATCTGAAGCTCATTTTCCAATTCTAAACATGTTTAATCAAATAACTTGGTGCAGCTATAATGCATGAAACTTAATATTGGCACATATTAATTTGAAGAATAAAAATATTTACCTCACAGGTTGAAGACCCAGGTGATTCCACACCTAACTGTGAAAATATAACAGATCTCACTGGAGAGCTTATATTTTTGCTGTAATAGCATGAAAACAAGTCTTAAAAATGAGGCTTAAGTTATAATTTGTTAAAAGTCTTTGCATTGAGTCCATAATTTTCTTTATGATAGGAACTGTATTAAAAGAACACCTTTAATTTTTTCCTCAAAATGTAACTTCTAGTTTTAACAAATGAAAAGCTGGCAACACCATGTGCTTTGCTTTCTAGAGAGAGCGCTACAGCTCCATCTGATTTCCTGCCCACCTCACCTTATCCTCTCTCTGCTTTGAGCTTTCTTGTCATGCAATTAACAAAGTAAGCCTAAATATAGCAGATGATTGCTCAGGGGAGTGTTTCTTAAAATTAATCTTTTATGAAAAAATTATTAACATTCACTCTTTACTAAAATTAAGTGTTCCTCTTTGCTCTATATTTGATGCAAGGTCAATTTTAAGCATTTTGCATATTCTCTAAGGCATAAAGAAGGCTTTTGGAAAATGGTAGTCGTCATGGGGCAGGGACCCAGGAGCGGCCATGATCTCTCCTGGCGCCCCCTACCGTGCTAAGTGGGTGTCCATGCACCCTCGTTATCTCGCCTGCCACATCTTTGATAGTGAAAGTAGTGTAAGGGAGGCTGCCTTTTACCCCGTTGAACACGGTACCCCTTGGCATACTCCCGCCGGTACCCCGTCTACCGATGATTCTGTGCGCTCCCCACCACAGGGCTATGCGTGGCTCCTACCACCCCTCATACCACGCTTCAAGCCTCTCAGTTGTCCCGGACGTTGTTGCGTCTATGGTCTTTTCTTAGCAGCCCTCTCCAGGGTCTCTCCCTGTACGCTCGCCCTCTCTGGGCTTCTTATTCCCATACGCCCTCCCTGGGGCTCACCGCGATACGATCGCCCTCCCTGGGGCTTCCTATTTCCATGTGCCCCCTCTGGGGCTTCCTATTCCTGCACTCACGCCCGCAATTGGGGCCTTGCTCGTGACTCCCGCCATCGGGGCTCAGGCAGCCTCGGTCTTACCTGGCCCCAGACCCCCTTCCTGGGTCTTACACCCACTGGGCTTCCCCCAGTTAGGCTCCGGAGTGGTGAGAGACGCGCGGGTTAAGCCCGCTGCACCCCCGCTCCCCCAAACCCCCCCAGACACCCCCTCAGCAGCTGCAGAGCCCCC
>NW_017728906.1:46886523-46916844 GCF_001723895.1 Crocodylus porosus | reverse complement strand
TGAGGCCTCCTCCAACCCCTACAGCCTCACCCGGTCCGCCGGTGTAACAACAAACAAAACCATCGGCTGTTCGGCCCCAACTCAAACTCAGGCCTCCTGGCCAAACATAAACCCTAAACCATCATGCTCTTTATCTTCCCCAAATCCCTACCAGGGGCTCCTCTGCCTGGTATCCTCACTTATCAGGTGCTCAGGCCCTCAGGCTCCTCAACTCAGCCTGCTCCCAAAGAGCTCCATCTTCCACAAATGCCAGAGGGGAACTGCCTGCTTGGCCTCAGCCTAGGCTGTTTATATAGGCCAGGCCCTGCCCCCTTCTGGTCAGCTGACCCCTGTGGTCGCCCCAGCAACCCACACCTGTCCTTCTTTAGGAGCAGGCACTTCAGTGCCCTGCGACAGTAGTGAAAATGGTAAGTACCAAGTTGGATCCTATTCCTGCATAAACTTAAAGCCATAAGGTCCAGTCCTGCAACTGCTATGCATGCTCATCTGACTCCAACCACATGTTTTATTTGAAGCATCTTGGTTGTCTTGTTGACACTGTAAGGACAATTCATGTACCTAAGGGCACAATTACATGATTTGTTGGATTAAGACCAGCATACTTAACACCTTGAAGGATCACCTTCGTGAGCAGTTCCATTGAGCTCCATGGGGCATCTGTATACATGCTCTGAGGTGGGGGTGAGTGCGTGTTTTAATTACAGTGGCTCTTGGGAACCACTCTAATTAATATGTCCACAGCATTTTGTGCATTTAGTGTCCCATGTTTCAAAATGGCTGCAAGGGCGTTTTACTGCTTATTCAACAAGCTTTGGTTAAATTGCCCCCACTGCCATTTGGAAACATGGGGATGCTGGATACACAAGATGCTGCAGCATGCTGGAGCGTTCTAATTAGAACGCTCCAGCAGTCTCGATTAATCAGAAAACATCAGAGCACGTGTAAAAGTGCCCCATGGCACTACTGATGTAAAACTGAGCATCTTCTCACTAGTAAGTGTTTGCAGGGTTGAGGCCTTTACTCAGCCTATGAAACTGAATCTGTCATTTTGTGGTGCTTCTCGGTTTTCCATGCTCCGTGCCTGCAAGGCTTGCACACATATCACAAACACAATACTATGGACCCTCCCTCAAGGAAGTGGAATAGAACAGATCTTAATTCCTTCACTAACATCCACTATTTCGGCGGACAGCATGCCTCAACCAATTGCTTGCCCTCCATCTCTACACTTGGGAATCCTGACCCTTACAACAGCTGAGGAACATGAAGAAAGAGTGCTGCTTCCCGTATTCTGAGTTTTCTGCCCCACTTTTGTTTGCCTTTACTGTCCTCATCTCAGGTTTTGAAAAAGTTGCTAAGCAAGATCTTGAAAGAGAACTAAAAAAATAAAAATAATCCACTGAATTCTGCTGAGGTCTACTAACATAAATTCAGCTTAAAGGACATAACCATTTAGTTCTTTAGTGTTTAGCCTAGTATACCAAGATAAGGAAAAAATGCAATCACTCTATTGACACTGATGATACAAGATATTCTTTTCTTTCTGGAATCAAATCTTGGCACGTGGAAACAAAAGGTTATGTTTGCCATCAAGTTATTTATGGTGTTTGGCACAAAGAAATAATAAATACCTCTGGAAAACATAGGGAAAAAAGTCAATAAATATGGTGTCAGACCATTCCAGGTTGAAAGATGACTGATTGTTATTGGCTGGTGTGGCTTGAGGTCTCAATTGTGAAGTGTCAGCTACCTTGCAGTTCTACAATTTTGATTCTTTTTCTTTTGCATCCTGATCTTGCCCAAGTTATTTGTATTGATTCAAAGGGAGTGAATTGCTCTATTAATTTTGATGTTAGCTGCTAATATTTTAAATAAAGCTACTAAGAGTTCCTGGGAACAATAACACCACTGTAAGACACTGATTGAGAAGTTAAGCTTAATGTGGTAGAGCTCTACAAACGCATGAAGTCATTACTCAGATAAACCTGTTCATCTCAAATTGAAATTCTATTTGAGTAAGTGTTTCAAGCTTGAACTTAACGGTATAGACAATGCTGAGAAACACTGTATTTTAATACATTAATATCATTGTTACTTCCCTTAGACTTTCTGCAGACAAAAGACCTGTATAATAGTTTACACCACGAGAAGCCAAAACCATAAAGTATAGAATCATAGTGCTTAAGAAAAGTAATCTAGTTCTTTTGACTACAAATAGTAATAGCTTATACCAGCAGTGGTCAGCCCGTGGCACAGATGCCACAAAGTGCATAGGCAGCCTCTGGGTGGCCTATAGGAAACTGGGGAGGGGAGAAGCAACACAGTGACAGACAGGGCAGGAAGAGAAAACAAAGCAGCTGCTTAGGCAGGGAACACATGGCAGGAAACAGAAAGAACGACTGATCAGACAGGGAAAGGGGATCAGAGTGGTACTTAGGGAGAATGTGGGGTTAATTTGTGGAAATGCCTGCCAAAAATATTGGTCCCCAATGGTTTAAACCTTTAACACATCAGTGTATTAATTCAGCCAGGATTTTGAAATTTGACAAAGAGAAGTATCTAAAAATATAGATGTGTTTGACAATTAAAAAACAAACACAAAAAACCCTATGTTTATAAAGCCCCTTCAGAGACTGGATTAGATCAGTGGTGCTCCACCTTTTCACTCTGCGGGCCAGGTGGGTGGGACGGGGCCTGTCCACAGGGTGGTTTGAGTCCCGCATGCCTGAATTGAGCCTTGGGCACAGCACTGCCCCCATGTGCAAGGACTGGTCCTCAGACACTGCCCTACTCCTGCCCCAGAGTACCAGGATTAGGGACCTGGCACCTCTCCCACCTATTCTTGTACACTGGGACTTGGGATTAGTCCCTCGGGGCCTGGTGCCACACTTTCCTGTCAGGATTGGCCCCAGGGGCCTGGCACTGCTCCTTCCAAGCCCCACAAAGTGGGAATGGGCCTTGGGGCCCAGCACTGGCCCCTTCTAGCCCTGCATGGTGGGATCAGGCACCTGATACAGCACACAGGGCCTGGGGTTCCATATGGGTCTGAAAATTTGGCAGTTGGGGAGCAATGCCACCACTGGCCTTCAGACAAATTTTGAGAGCCATGGGTAGCCCTGTAAGCCAAGCATCCTTGGATTAAATGAAGAGTCATAGGAGTCAATGCATAAAACAGGCGAGTGGAGCTGTAAAAGATTATTTGGCAAAAATTAGTTTGGTTCTATATTGAAGAACTCCTTCCTCCCACTAAATAGAACAGTTATGCTGGAACTGGATCACTCATGACAGCTATCAAGTGTAAATATTTATTAAGACTAATATTTAATACTTACAACATTTTCCTCAGAGGATATCACAGCATTTTACAACACAATCAACTAAACTTCGTAAGAACTTTTATCTGGTAATTAAGCATTACCTAGTTTACAGGGGGAGAGGTGCAGAAAAGTCACTCACTCCAGGTTACACTGCAAGCATCTAGCAAAGTTCGTATAAAAATCTAATATTGACTCTACGTCCTGCACTTTAATTGCTTAAATCCTCCTTCATCCTAGCAAAAGCTACTGCAAATGTAAAGTGAGACATTTCATAGGTATTTGACAAATATTATAGGTATTTAAAAAATATTATACAACAAGTGCTCAGTGCAATCTTGTGCTTACAGACCTGTAGACCTTACTTTACCAGAAGGTAAATTGAATGAAATAAGTACAAATAGATATGAAGCAACTCAGTGAACTAGTTGTGATAGGGACCAGTGAAGTTTTTGTAAAGAAATACTTAAAAGTCCTGCATATCAGAGGATCAGAAATATATAAAAAATTTAAAAGTCTCTTATAAGAGTCTATGAAGGACTGCTAGTCAGGGAGGCAGAGGAAGTTATGTCATAGATCAGAAATTTGCTAAGACAGAAAATGAAATGTCAGTATAAAAAGCCATTTTTTAACTGGGCAAGAGATTAATAATAGGATGGTCCAAGGTTGAGTACCATTCTGGATGATTAATACAATTCATTAACAATCTATAAAGAGTATGAGTGGTGAAGTGTCAACATTTACAAGTCACAACATTATCTAAGATAATTAAAACTAGAGAAAAATACAGGAAGCCAGAGGGATAACAAAGATGGGTCATTGTGCAGTACAACAGCAGGCGAAATGAAATGATGGAAAATACAATGTACTGCTCTAAGTTCATTGTAATCAGCAGGTGCATCTACACATTGCTGTACAGTGATGTTGCTAAGGCACTGGGCTTTAGTATTTCCTTTTGGAAGTACTAAAGAACAGTGCAGTATGGGTGGTTACTGCACCGTGCGAGTGCATGGCTAGATTTTGCCTCTGTGTCACCATAGCAGTGTGCTATACCAGGGGAACATGCCACTACAGCGAGGTAGCTGGCAATCATGTGTAGACCCATGTGATCACTATGTTACCATAGTGTACCTTATGGCAATGTAGCTCATTGCTACTTCACCATAGGGCAACGTGTAGACATACCCACTGAGAACAAACTTGGAGTGCAAAATCTCAGCTCAAAGCACAGCAGCAATGAAAGGAAACAGGATATTAGGATGATGCATAAAGAATGCAATAAAAATGCCAAGAGTTATTAAATAAACCAATGGTATGTTCATCTGGAATACTTTACTTCCAGTCACCATATCTGATAAAACATAGCAGAGAAAAAAAGAATTCAAAAGCAACTGATGAAAGTGGCATAGAAAAGCTTCCATGCGATCTGCATGATTTAGATTATTTAGAAAAGAGATGAATAAGAGAGAACATACAGGCACATAAGGCAATAATATTAGGGAAAATATATCAAGTGCTTTTATGTATCTGTCTAATCAAAACAGTGAGCTTTCCAATCAAATCAAAAGACAGAAAAGTCTAAAATTGCTTCTCATTAAAAAAAAATAAAAAGGATAACAGGTAACAGTGGGATTCATACTGAAACCAAGATCAGAGGAAATGACCTATGGTTGTAAAGAGAATGTGTGCTGTTACCTAGGATTATGTAAAGTAGGGTATAAAAACAAACATTAACTAACAGTAGTTTGGAAGAAGCTTCCCCAGTGTGCTGCTAATCTGAAAAATTAATGGTTTTAGCTTGTTCCTCTGAAGCGTCTGCTACTGTCCAGTACAAGATACAGGACTAGATGGGTCTAATCTAGTCTAGCAGTTCCCCTGAGAGTCTACCATTCATGTCCTTGCTCTTTTTTATTTTAACAGAAGTATTCTATGTAAGAGAGGGCACATCTACACATGCATTTAAGCATGATTTAAGAAAATCAATAGGGTGGCTGGAAATTTAATGTGCATTAAGCTAAGGCGTATTAAGTGATTTTTGGCAGCTGTCTACATATACATGGACTTGGCACTAAAGTTCATGCAGCCCTGCCATGTGCCCCTGTAGCCACCTGGGGGAATTCCAGCCTCCAGCCACATGGCTACCAGCACTTGGCAGCCATATTGAAGCCAGAGCCAGCACCTGGCAGCCATATGGAAAACTCTGATCCCTGGCCAGCCCCTTCCCTGCCCAGGAGCCATGCTCCCAGTGCAGGGACAGCATGTGGCAGCTCTCTCCTTGACCACCATGCCTCTCTGCACCAGGACTGCTTCAGCCCCTGCCCCTGCCAGTGATGACCAGTGCCATGCTGAACCTGCTGGCCATGGTGCTGCCCCCAGCAGTACCCCCCACCCCGCCCAGGCCCCAGGATAGTCATGCACCCACTAGGGGAGGCCCTGGCCATATCCCTCCTCCTGCACTCCTTGCTTCAGCCCATCTTCTCTGCTGCCCACACACCCCCTACCCCCGCCCACCCTCAGCACTACTCAGGACACGCACATGGGTGAAACAAAAAAACTTTATTAACCTCAAAACACCCACCTCCTTCAACAAACAGAACCTCTCCACCCTCAACCAACAGAGCCCCCTCCACTACCCTCTCCACCACCAACAGTAAAAACATGGGAAAGTATATGCAAGAGGAAAACTATATACAATATTTTGGGTTTTCAAGCCCAGAGTGGAGGGCTATGGGGAAGGGAGCCTAGAGGGCAGGGCTCCAGGGCAAGTGCCTCACATCCCAACCCCTGGATATTCCCTGGGGCCTTTATATTTTTCTCTTGTTTTTAAGGTGGGGGGGTGAGGGGGGAGAGGCAGATCAAGGCTCCCATGCTGAGGGAGGGAGTGGGGCTGGGGCAAGGGTAGGTGCTGCACAGCTGGGGTGGAGTGTGGGATGGAGTAGTGAGAGTGGTTAATCTGGGGCGCATGGGTAGGGGCGGTAGCTCTCACTGCTGTGTGTACTCTGGTGGAGGTCCAGGGGGCATGTGCCCTCCAGATCTGTGTGCAGGGCAGAGGCAGCTGCTGCTTCAGGCTGGAGTCTGCACCCCGATGCCACTGCCCCAAGAGCCGCGCAATGCCATGTGTCTGCTGCCGCTGGGCGGGTGGGGAACACTCACACACAGATGCAGACACAGACATATGCAAACACCCAGATGCAGACAGACACACATGCAGATGCAGACACACATGCAGAAACCCCCCACAGCAGGTGCCCCACCCCAGCAGTACGTGTGTGGGGGGAAAGTGGTGGGGCGGGCCAGTTCAAGAATGGCAGGGTGTAGGGGTGGAAGCGTGTCTCTGTGCCCACTCCCAGGAGCAAGACCTGTGGGGCAAGGGCAGTGATGCCCCTCTGCAGGCTGCACATGCACCGCTCGGATGGATGGATGGGATGGGGAAGCTCAAACGCAGCGGCTGCCACCATCAGCACCCCATGCTGCCAAGCCGCATGCTGCTTTCTCACGGCCAGTTGCATGTGCAGTTCCATGGGCTGGTGATGGGCCTTGCACCCAGCCAGTTGTGTGTTACCCATCTCCAGCCCGCAGAGCCACATCTGCAACCAGCCATGAGAAAGCAGCACGAGGCATGGCAGTGGCGCCAGTGTGGGGCAGTGATGGTGGTGACGGTGGCCGCCATGCACAAGTCCCCCCCCATCCAGCTAGTTGGGCAGGGCATGTGCGCCCTGCAGAGGGGAACTGCTGCCCTCACCCCCCTGGCCCTGCTCCTGGGAGTGGGCACAGAGATCGAGCTGAGGTGGGGGGGCAGGGAGGCACTGCAGTGTGCTGCATGGGGCCAGTGGCACCCAATATGCTCCTTCCCCTCTTCCTCCCCTGGGTAAGAAGTGAAATATGGGAATGCACCAGGAGAGATGCTGTCACCGCATCCCAGGGAGCACTCCATCCCTGCTCACCTGCCCACCTGTGCATAACCCCAACAGCTTTTCTAAGTACCCCTGCTTGACAACCCCTGTACTAGATGATCCCTGAGGTCCTTTCCAACTATAGAATGTTAATTCAAGCCTGCTAATTAGAGGAGTCAAGACTGAGTAGTTTTTTTTAAATACTTCATATTTTGGTGTTTTGGTTGATTGCCTAATACGTAATTGCCAAAATTACTTTTCTAATTTGATTTTGCAATGACTAAAAACATTCAATTAAATACATTGCTGAACAGTGGTATCACCTTCATAGGATCAGTTATAACTAGCCAGAAATATATTTTTTAAAGTTAATCAGAGGCAGCAGGTATTTGGATTTTTGTATGGAGGATTAAAGTAACCATTAACCTCTGCCCTTTTTCAGAATGATTGTGAAGTTGACATTTTCCATCTCTAAGTGGATGAGAAGTTGACCCATTAAGCCATAGCACTTGTAGGTAACATGGCTTTCTGAAACAAACATGCTCAAGATGACCAGGACGTTATCGCTCTGAAGGGAGCCTGGATGTGCCAGGGCTGCACTTATGTATTATTACAAGATGTATAAGCGGATATGCAAATTTTCTATGCTGATGGCAAATTGCTCAGGATAAGTAGTAGTGTTGCCCCGTGCCTCAGTATAACTGCTTTAGGTGCTGATGCATATGGACAAACCTTTGTACTCCTGTAAAGCTTAGTTAATTTTAAAATTGCCTGTAAATGAAGAGGTCCACCTTCATGGACCAAGTCTTATGATCAGGGCTTTAGATTATTATGCAAAACTGAAAATATCCTTGACTTCATGTTTAAACAAGGCTGGTTTCTAGGCAGCATATCAAACCCTCTTATGCCCTTGACACATGCCAAGTCTCTTTCAGACTGGTGCTTATCTTTCTGTGGGGATTTTATGGTGGCTTCTATCCATCTCTTGCTTTCTCTCTCTCTCTGGTTATTTTGAGTTCTTTTTTAGTCTTGCCCATTTCCCTTTTTGACCTTCAATTTCTAACTCACCACTCTTTAACTTTAGCTTCTTCTCACTACCTCTCCTGTTTGGGGGAGCTTCCAGAATTTGATCACTTCACTCTTTTCTGTTACCTCCTTTCCAACCGCTGCAGAACTTCCCCATTACTGGATGCCATCCCTTCTCCTGCCAAAGGGACAATGACCTTTGTTAGCTGAATTCTGAAAACTTGCTCAGTAATGTATAAAATACCAAATTAAATATTTTTCCTGCTACTTTAACAGTAGAGAGGAAAGGACTGTCACTCCATGTCCCCTCTTCAGTAAAGTTATCTATCTGATTTTAGCCAAGAAAGTTCATGTCAGCTTGGACGGTCCCATCTATAAATAAAGCCACAGCAGAAAACACAAGTGTCCATGTGGAATGAGGAATGCTGGCAGAGTAGGAGGGAAGATATAAAACAATTTTATCCTTGTTAAAAATAATGTAAATTTATTATCGCTGACAAAAGAACAGTTCAGTGACCATCCAAACTCATGGATGGAGCGTCATGTGGCCTTTGCAGTTTCCAATAACTTCCAATAACTACTCACTATCTTGGAGACCAAGCAGAAATTTAGAGGATCAGAGATGCTTCAGATGTTGCATATGCTCGGAACATTTTATATAACCAGCATTAATCAAGATTGGACCTGTTTTCACCACTCAAAAGTATCTAGTTTGCTAAATACCTTGAATTCTACCTTTGGGTGCACCAGGGAAAATCACTGCTCACTTGTAGTCAGTGAAAGATTTAAATACTTGACAAGAATACTGAATGGGAAATTCCCTCCAACTGGCACCAAAACTAAATGAGATGCATATTAAACCCTGAGCAACTGTTCTTCACAATTCAATTGCCACTACTCTTTCTTCCTTTTAAGAAAAACAGTTGTAATCAAATTGCATCAAGTATGAACAAGCTGTGATAAAGTCCTTTAGAAATGTAATGCCACAGAGCAAGAAGAAAAACGAAGACACATGCTATCCTATCTAAAAAAGAATAATTCCAGTTTTAGGCACTAACAACCTGGCAACTCCTTCTCGAGAATACTTACTTATCATCACACTGATTCCTGGGAACAGTTGAAAAATGATATTTATTTGCCATAGCTCCCTTCTTAAGATGCTAATGGTTCTTCATCCAAAGCTTGAAAGTGATACTGTCCTCCTTCATTTATATCCATGACAATGCTACCTGAATTGCATTGTCTTGTGCCACTGTATCCAGTGATACTCACAAGCACAGGTTGAAAGCTGAAACAGATGTCTGGTCATTTAGTCAATGTTGCATGACTTGTTGGTCCATGTTTATACTGGAAGAAGTTTTTCCAAGTAAATTATTAGCAATTCAGCACAACTGCTGGTATAACCAGCGTGATCCTAGTGGGAAGCAACTTCTCTAGGGAGTGGAAGTGGCAGGGAAGTGGCCTGCCTAGGCCCCTTTCTCCAAAGTTGATAGGTATTTCAGCTTCATAAATAACAACATTTAGGACTAAACAAAAGCTGCTCCACTGTTACAAACTAAGGGCCTTGTTACGCCCTTACTATGTTACTTACTACCTACACTATGAACCACACAAATGTTGATCAGTGCTAGTGCTATCTCGGAGTATGGGGCATTCACAACCTTTAGTCTAGTAACCTTCTCTGATTTTCCCCCACCTGCAGAGCTGTGACTTGCCTGGTGATCAGGGGGAAAGACTAGGAGCTGTAGCTGAGTTGCCACTAAAGGGCCAGTGAGCCAGGACAGGCTTCTATCCCTGTTCTACAGGCAGGGATGTGAGAGATCCCAGGATACTGGAAACTCCAATTCAGGTGACACATTTGTGGGGAGTTGCCACATCTTAATGGAACAAGAAACTGAGTAGTTTGGATTAGAAATAATCCTGCCCTAGAGTGATGTAACTTTGAGTTGCAAAACAAGTGCTTAAAATCACTTTAAGGTGTTAATGTATGGACAGTCCAGGGGTTAAGAGCTCTAGGAGCCACCCAGAGATACTGTGTAACTAGGCCCTACCACAGCATTTCCCAACTGTGTGCCATCAGTGCTTCAATGCAGGAGACCAGTGCCATAGCAGGTGTGGGGGGGTGGGGAGCAAGCAGAGTGACCACCCCAGTCCGCAAAGAAAAGGGCCACCAACAGGCGGTGCTCGGCTGGGGCAGGGTGCAGGATGGAACCATGAGTGGCTTATCTGGGGAGACAGGGGAATGGGGGAAGGGTGGCTCCTGCTGCTGTGTGCGTGCCTAGGCAAGCATGGAGGGAGTGTGTACCCCCTGGATCTGGGCGCAGGGCAAAGGTGGGAAGCTGCTGTGGGCTTTGCCCTGGGTACCACACTTCATTGCTACAGCACTGCAGGAGCTGGTCAGTTTTATTATCCACATTGCCTGAAACAGTGGAGCTTAGTGGCACTGCCCCTTGGTAGGGGTGGGAGAAGCACAATCATTTTCCTTCCCATCCACCTCACAATAGCAAGCAACAGAAGGGAAATCCTAAGTAAGAACTTACTGTATCTTTGTTGCAGGCATGGCAAGAACTGTTGGCAACTGTACTTTCCCCTGAATCCAGAGGCACACTTGCTTCTCCTGATTTGCACAGACCTGTCTACAGACAAATTTTAATGAGACACATCCACATCCACATCCTCCATCTCATAGTGGAGCACTTGTTCCCAGAGCCTCAACTTAGCTCACGGTATGGTAATGAACAGTCATACCCTAGGACTTTCCAAATCCAGCTAGTTGAATAAGGAGGATGTTCATTTGAAGATTCCTTACTTCTTTGGGAAACAATACTGTCTCTTGTTGGTTTCTCTATTACATCGTCTTCATGTTTGTTTTCAATATTATGGACCCAGAGACATGAATGCTTCCCTTAGTCCAAATATTTGTAGCTTTGCTACAGTGATATAACAGAACTTTGTCATTATCCTTAGATCTTAATTGGCTTTTTATGTGCTTCTGAATCCAGTTTGAAAACATCTTTCTGGTCTTTAAAATCTTCCTTGAAGTACATCCCCATACTCTTCTAGCTGTCTGTTTCTGTTCTCCAATTTATTTCTCACACTTTTCTAAGATCTACTTTTTTGTCCACCCTCCTTCACTGTCCAGCTTGGCTAAGATATATGTATTTCTTCTGGGCTGCTGCTCAATCTGACATTGTCTAAGTGTTCATCATTTCATGCTTCTGTATGAAGTGCTCCATTTAATAAAGGGTTCAAGTTCCCAGCAATTCTAGTTTCCTTGTGACCAATCAAGAAGCATCATTATGCCCCGACTTTGCTTCTATCATGTACAGCTACACGGGGTAGGTCTGTCTCTCTTTTTCTCCATACATATAAAAACTACATTTATTTATATTCAGTTCTAAGGTTCTAATATCAAAGCACTTTAAAAAAGTCACATATTGAAAGCTAAATGAATAACACAATACAGTCTTCACTTATGTTTAGAAAATGATCATTTGCAATAGCTGAGAAATACTTTCAGTTAGGTGCTCCCTATGGCTCTGAAAATTATTCAGCATACAGCATCATTTTTTTTCCCAAGGCAGCCACAGCATGTGTGTGTCTTTATCTGTAAGTAAGTATAGAATTTGGTTGTGGTTCATTTCAGATTATAGCAGTGCCTAAAACAGGTACCATGAACAAAAAATCACAAAGCAAAATTATTAAATTACCTGTTTTAGGGATAAACTAGGACAACACTACTCTCTTTTAATCTGTAAACAATTTGCAGTCCCTTCCCATGAAAAGCCTGTTTAAGAATGTGTCACAACCCTTTTTATGAACTCCTGATTAGGTAATGCGGTTCACCTATCCTGATTAAATCAGGCTGATCAAGGAATTTGGATACTTTTCCCACAGCTTTCTGCACCTGAGCAAGGGACTCCTGTTAGTCTACTCATCAATACACCTGAAGCTTTCATACCAAGGAAATACTTAATTTAATAAAACTCTAAGATTTGGGAATTTAACCCTTAATTCATGTTAGGTTAGCAGTCTGTTAGCTCAGCCTTAGTGAGCTGAACCTGACAGACTGTGTGCTCCAATGAGGGGAAATTCATAGCCCCATAACATCTGTAGACTGTCACTGTGACTTTAAAGTTCTAATCTGAAAGCTGCCCTTCAAATAAATAGAGTTGCCTTCTAGTTTACTTAGTTGGGAAAACCTGTTTACAAGGAAGTAAAATACTTCCTTTACACTTCATTTCAAAATACTCCTATGCATTTCAGAAGCAACCTGGAAAAATGAATTATGTGTGCTGTGACAATATATATCTAGCATGTGTGTGTGTGTGTGTGGGGGGAGGGTGCAGTACCTGGCTGTTGAGTGGATCAGTATCCAAAGGTGTGTGTGTGAATATATATCTAGGTGGGGTGCATGTATGTATATACTACCCGGCTGTTGAGTAAGCTCAGTATCCATGGGGGGGGGCGCGGTATCTGGCTGTTGAGTAGACTCAGTATCCAAATAGTTGGAGGGACATGCTGAATCTCCCACAACATGTATGTTTTGTACTAGTCATCATATTCAAATCAGTGGCCAGTAGTAATAAGCTTCATAGATTGATTCATAGACTGTTAGGGGCTGGAAGGGACCTCGCAAGATCATTAGGTCCAGCCCCCTTGCACTAGGCAGGAAAGACAGCTGGGGTCAGGTGACCCAGGTGAGGTGACTGTCCAGTCTCCTCTTGAAGATTTCCAGGGTAGGTGATTGCACCACCTCTGGAGGGAGCTTATTCCAGTCTGGACACCCTGACTGTGAAGAAGTCTTTCCTAGTGTTCAGCCTGAAACAGTCTCTTTTACGAGTTTGTGGCCACTAATCCTGGTTTTCCCCAAGGGTGCCCTGATGAACAGATGTTTGCTGAGCCCTTGATATATTCCCCTGATATAGCAGTAAGCTGCTACCAAATCCCCTCTCAGCCTTCTCTTTTTTAGGCTGAAGATACCCAAGTCCCTCAGCCTTTGTATGGTTTGCCTTGCAAGTCTCTGATCATACAGGTGGCTCTTCTCTGGATTCTCTCAAGCTTTTCTATGTCCTTGTTGAAGTGTGGCACCCAGAACTGGATGCAGCACTCCAGCTGTGGTCTCACCAACGCTGAGTAAAGCAGAAGAATCACTTCCTTAGTTTTGCTTGAGATGCATTGTTTGATGCATGCCAGAGTTCTATTTGCCCTACTGGTTACAGCATCGCACTGATGGCTCATATTCATACTATGGTCTATTATTACCCCTAGGTCCCTTTGAATCATGGGGCTAGTCAGTTTGGCATCACTGAGCTTGTAAGTATGTTGGGGATTGTTTGTCCCCAGATGGAGCACTTTACAATTCTCAATTTTGAACTTCATCTGGTTCCGATCCATCAAACTTGCCAGTGTATCTAGGTCTGCCTGTATCAGCAGTTTATTTTCAAGCGTGACCATGCTCCCCCATAACTTGGTGTCATCCATGAACTTGGCCAGTGAGCTCTTCACCCCCTCATCCAAATCATTAATAAAAGTGTTGAAAATTACTGGACCAAGCACAGACCCCTGAGGAACACCACTGGCCACTTCTCGCCAGGACGACACAGATCCATTCATTAGAACTCTCTGGGTCCTACCCCACAGCCAGCTTCCTATGCACTTAACTGTCAAGCAGTTAAGCCCACAATCCTCCAATTTTCCCATGAGAACATCATGGGATACCAAATCAAAGGCCTTTTGGAAGTCTAGGTATACAGTGTTGACTTCCTCGCTCTTATCCAGGTGGCTAGTTACCTGGTCATAGAAGGAGATGAGATTAGTAAGACAAGACCTGCTTGTGATGAAGCTATGCTGGCTGTCATTCAGAATCCTACCTTTTGCAAGTGTATTGGAAATAAACTCCTTGATGAATGTTTCCAGGATTTTCCCTGGGATAGTTAGGCTAATTGCTGTATAGTTGCCCAGGTTCTCTCTCTTCCCCTTCTTGAAGATGGGCATAATATTGGCCCTCTTCCAGTCTTTAGGGACCTCCCCTGAGCATAATGAGTTTTGGAAGAGTTTTGCGAGAGGTCCTGCGATGATTTTGGCCAGCTCCTTCCAGTCCTGCTGACTTATAATTGTCTAACTTTTCTAACTGATCACGCACCAACTCAACATCAACGGTAGGAAGGCAGTCATTCCCACCATGCCCATTCTGAACCTTATCTATTACGATTTTCCCTTTACTCAGGTGAAATACTGAAACAAAGTAGTTATTCAGGAATTCAGTTTTCTCCTGAGTGTCAGTAACCAGCTGTCCTGAGCTGTTAAGCAATGACCCTATGCTTCCATTTGCTTTCCTCCTGTTCCCTACATACCTAAAGAAGGACTTCTTATTCTTGATTTCTGTTGCTAGTTTAAATTCAGTCGCTGCCTTAGCCTTTCTAATCTGCTTCCTACAAGTGTGGATTGTTTGTTGTATAGTCCTCTTTGGGGACTGCCCCAATCTTCCATTGCTTGTATGCCTCTTTCTTCTTTTTCAAGAGGACTATGACTTCCCTATTCAGCCAAGAGGGCATACCAGACATTCTGCTACCTTTCCTTCACATGTAAATGGACTTCTTTTGTGCTTTGAGGATTGTGTCCTTGAGGATCGACCACTCTTCATGCACTCTTTTCACCTTCGGTCCCTGGTCCCGCAGCACTTCCCCTATTATTGCCATGAGCTGGTTGAAATTCACTTCTTTGAAGTCCAAACTTCAACCCTGTTAGTTGATTTTCCTGCCTTGCGATGGACAGTGAACATAATAGTTTCATGGTCGCTGTTGCCCAGGCTACCCTCTATATTCAAGTAGCTCACCAGATTGTCTCCTTTGGCCAAGACCAAGTCTAGAAGAGTGTTACTTCTGGTTGGTCTGTGCACTTCCTGAGTCAGGTAGAGCTTTTGATACAGGTCAGGAAGCAACGCAACCAATCCAACTTAGCCGAGTGTTCCTCCCAAGACATGACCGAGTAATTGAAGTCCCCATGATGACCATGTTCCATGTGCACATGGCCTCTGCCAGTTCTAAAGAGAACTCCAGATCAAGCTCCTCCCCCTGGTTTGGAGGTCTCTAGTATACACCTACAATTATGTCTCTCTTGCTGCACCCCTCCCCCATCATTGTTTGACCCAGGGGATTTTGAGCCGCTCTTCTTTGGAGCTGATGTTGGCCTCCAAGGAGGTGTACTGCTCCCTCACAGAGCAGTACCCCTTCACCTTTCTTGCCTACTCAGTCTCTTCTGTGCAGGGTGTAGCTCTCTATGGCTATGTTCAATCATGTAAGAAGTCCCACCAGGTCTCCGTAATCCCTACTAGATTGTAACGCCCATTGGAGAGTAGGAGGACTAGCTCCTGGTATTAGTGTACAGGCACCTGAGTCCTCCAATTGAGACCCTCAATTTCCTGTCATGCTGAGGGAGAACAATTGTCTCAGCTCTTGCAAAAGTGGCTGTCCTGGTGTCCCCAACTTTGGAGCTTTCTTGTGTGCCAGTCCTCAGGCATACTCCAGTCCATGTCTCCCGGTGATCTTAGTTTAAAGCTCTACCTAGAAGATTGGCCATCCTAGCTGAGAAGAGGGACTTACCCCTCCACATGAGGTGGATACTGTCCCTTCCCAGGAGTCCTCTCTCCCTCAAGTGTGCACTGTGGTTGAAGAAACTGAAGCCTTCTTGGTAGCACCACCTCTGGAGTCGTCAGTTCACTTCTACGATGCATCCTTCCCTCCTAGGTCCATGGCCTGCAAATGGGAGCACAGAGGAAAAGACTACTTGAGCCCCCGACCCCTTGAGCCCAGCCCCCAGAGCCCTGTAGTCACTCATGACCTGGCCCGAATTACTCTTGGCCATGTCATTCATACCCATGTGGATGAGAAGCATGGGGTAGTGATCGGAGGGCCGGATGAACCTAGGGATCCTCTTTGCAACATCCCAGATCCGGGGCCCAGGGAGCCAGCAGACCTCACTGGTTAGGCGGTCCGGATGGCAGATGGGTCCCTCAGTTCCCCACAGCTTCCCTCCCCCCGTGTCTGCTCTTTGGGGTGTGTAACAGGGTAGCATCTTCCACGACATTTTAAAGTCTACAAAGGGACCCCAAAGTCCCTTGATATCTCAGTTTTCCTCTGGGAACAGACTCCCCATCGCTCTCCTGCCACAACTTGAGGTTCCTTGGTTCTTGAAGAGGAAGCTGCCGCAGGGCTTCCCAGGTGAGATCTCCATTCTCACTCACCAAGGTGAGGAGCTTTTGCCTTAAGGGCTAATTGCATACTCTGGCCTTCCCTTAACATGCCCCATGCCTCACAGGTGTTAGCTGTATGCCTCTGTTGGGGTTTCGGCCTATTTGGATTCTGCCCCTTTCTCTCTAGCTAGGCCCACCAGCTTAGATCCACTAGATAGGGCCAGGCTCTAGCCCCTAAGTTTACTCTGGTCTTGTGGCCCTATACAATTTTCCCAGATTCTCTGTTGTGGCTTTGGCCTACCCAGCCTTGGGATGGGATCCTTCACACTCAGACTAGATCTCTCAGTTGCAGCCCTGTCTCCCAGCCGTATTAATGATACAAGCCTGGCATGGGTTTGGCACCACAGGAGTTTCCCTTCATGAGCCAGAGATAGCATAAGTTGTTAGCCTGTTCCAACCTGCTCTTGGGTACATATTCTCTGACTTCAGACCCCAGCAAAATAAATGCATCTGTGAATATTTTCTGCAGGTCCTAACATTCCATGTGTGATATGTCTCCTTTTCTGGATTTTTCAGGTGGTAGCAGGCAAGAAATGATGGGGCTAGATAGGGAAGTGAAATGTAATTTAGTGCAGGGGTTTTCAAACTTTTTTAATAAGTGTACCCTCAGTGGTCAGACATGGAACGGAGGGTGGGGGCAGGGCTCATGGCTGGCGGCAGTGCACAGTGGTGGATGGCAGCAGCGGGTGCCATGTACAAGCTCCCCCCTCCCCCCATGCCTGGACAGACAGATAGCACCTGTGTGGCCTGCAGAGGGGCGCCGCTACCCTCACCCCCCTCCCTGCCCTGCTCCTGGGAGACAGTGGCGCAGGGTGATGTGTGGTGGTGCTCTGTTCCTTCCCACCCATGCGTACCCCCTAGGGCCTTCCCAAGTACCCCTAGGGGTATGCATACCCCCAGTTGACAACCCCTGATTTAGTGCAGCACAGAGTAGCCTTTTTTCTCCTTAGTGATGATTAGGGACCTCTTTAGCTCACAGCAAGACATAGCTATATTTGCAAATTTGTCCCAGCACAAGGAATAAAGTGGGTCTTACTGCACTAGGGAGCTAAAGTTAAGGAACTGCTGTTAAGGAAATACTGCATTTTCACATATAACATGCCCCTGAATATAATATGCATCCTGTTTTTGAAAGATAGCATGCAGAGAAAATGGTCTTACCTTTGGTAGCAGCATTTAGGGAAAAGAGGGATGGGGGCCATTGGCAGATCTAGAATTTGAAAAAAGAGGGGTGTAGCTGGTGAGGTACATCATCATATATAACACAACATATATGTTTCTCCAGTTAAAAATAAACTAGAAGATTTACTAATATGCTAGGGTTCTAGAGCTGTATTATTATACTTAAGATTGAAACAAAGGCAAAATATAGTTTCATTGGAATGAATTAAAAACAATCTGTACAGCTGTGAAATAGAAGCTTCGGTACTAGGAGCAGCTAACAGACAGCTGAATTGCAGAGCAAAGGCTAGCTTGATTGGTGGAACATCAAGATCATTAAAAAGAAGAGAGGGTCATTAACACCTGTGGAAAAAAGAATTTAGCAGGGGTCAGGTAGATTACAATGAGCCATGAAGTCAAGTGACTCCCTTAGCCCTGCTTGAACAGAAATGCTGCTGCTGCTGCCTAGCTGTAGGTTTTAAACTTTGGGTGGACCAGGAATCAAAGGAGGATGCAAGTGCACCAGTGCACTCTCCCTGGATCCACTCTTCAATGGGGCTTCCTTTGAAACATTGCTGACAGCATCTGGCTCTGCACAGCAGCACAGCTGGAAGGGGCAGCTTCTCCTGCTGGTTCTTCGTTTCCTCCCCATGAATGTACAAACAGATCCAGTGTGCAGCCATAGGGCTATCCAAGGCAGATACCCATCTTGCCCAGAAGCCTGGAATTGCAGGTTACTGTCTTCTACCTTCTCTCCAGCTGTGAGGGTGCAGGATGTCCAGCTGGGGAAACACGGGCAGCTGTGACTTCAGCTTGGTGTAAATATTTTATTTCATTTTATTTAACTGCCGTGTGGCATTTTTCACATTTATGTAACTTTATAGTCTTATCAGTAAGTTAGTCTAAACCAAAATGTCTATTTAGTAAATCCTATTGTGCACGCTTTGCGCGCGTGAGTTTTGTATTTCCCGCGCGCGTGAATTTTGTATCTCCCGTGCGCGCGAATTTTTGTATTTCCCATGCGCGCGAAATTTCCTTTGTCTACCGTGTGCGTGAATTTTGTATCAAGCTGTGCATGCATATTTTATAAGTTTCTTTTCTATCCTGTAAGTTTCACTTCTGCAGAAACACAACCTATGTAAAAATCTGCCTAGCAACACCTATGTAAAAGAAACTACCCTATCCCTGCACGCTTAGTTTACATCATAGTTAGTGTCATAGAGGCGGTCCAACCAACATCAATAAAGAGGCGAAGAGGCAAGAAACGGCAGAGATGATGACTGGATAAACCTCAGGCTTGATCACACTGTTGCCGGTCCTCAGCCTCCCGTCTGGGCATATCCCAGCGAAAACCCGTCAAAGGCCTCGAAAATCCGACAACGAACATCAGCCTCTCAGCATAGTTTAGACTGCATACCCGCTTTTACCATACCTCCATGCTTATACTTTAGTTGCAACTTTGCTCCAGCCGGTCTCCCCTCTTATTCGTAAGAGGGTGAGGCCAGGTGAGTTGAATAAACTCTTTTACTATAAACTTTAAAAGCGTATAGCATTTCGCCTACTTGCGCCAGTAAGGCAAACCTTGAGGGCGGTCGACGAGCCAGCTCTTATCCTGCCCCACAAGCCGCATACTCGCTCGCTCCGTAAAGTCCACGGCTCACCAAGCGGTGTCGGAGTCTCTGATCCGGCATTTCACGACACTTGGCTCCAGGCCCAACCTGTCATACCACGTCAAGTCATCTAGCCTGGAGGGCTTCCCATGGGTCTGGAAATTTGGCAGCACATGGGTGGTGGCAGTGTTAATTGCAGAGGCAGGCAAATATTTGGGCCTGTGTGCCACATAGACAGTTCTGAGGCCAGTCAGCTCTCAGCCCCCCACATCCCACAACAGCCCAGAGCCTGTGTGGCCTGCGGCTCCTGTCTGCCACCACCACTAGTGCCCAGCAGCAGCTGAGTGTACAGCCCCGGCCCCAGCCGTGGCCCACCCTGCACCCGTTCCAGACTCACCCAAGCTGGAGTGGACCAGCTCTGGACCAGCCAGGACCTATGTACACAGCCCCAACAATGGCTCACCTCACATCTGCTCCAAATTGTCCCACCCATGAGAAGCAGTGGTGGCAGCTGGGCAGAAGCTACTGCTGGGCACATGGGAAAAACAGCTACCTCCCCCCTGACACTTCTGGCCCTTCTTGTTGCGGCTGCCTAGAGCCCACACTTGGGCTGCCCAGAGGCTCCTCTCCACTGCCCTTATTGCTCCACTGGGAGGCCCAGAAGTGATGGTGGTGGCAGTGGAGTAGAGCCATGGGGTAGCCCCAGCATAGGCTCTGGGTGGCTGCAGCAAGAAAGGCCCAGCAGTGGTGAGGGAGAGGTGGCCACTTTCCCCCCATGCCCAGAAGCAGCCTCTGCCTGACTGGCACCACAGCTGCCAACATTCATTGTGGGTGGCGGGTTTGGAGGGGGTGCGGGTGAGCTGGGTTGAGGTCGGGGCTGTGCACGCAGGTCCCAGCTGGTCCAGAGCTGGTCTGCTCCAGTTGGGGTGGGTCTGGAGTGGGTGCAGGGTGGGCCAGGCCTGGGCTAGGGCTGTGGGCACAGTCCTTGCCAGTACTATGGGGCTGGGGCCAGTGGTGGGGGCCAGTGGTGGCAGCAGCTGGAAGAAACTGGCACTGCCTGAGCTTCCTAGAAATGCAATCCAGTTTCACACCCACCCCAGCCCTGCTGTGTGCCTGGGTGGGGCTGGATGGTGCCTGGGCCAGGTAGGACCAAAGGACCCACTATGGGCTGGACAGAATCCCTCCATGGGCTGGATCTGGACTGCAGGCCATATTTTGCCCACCCCTGGTTAATTGCCATGGGTCCTAACATGCTGCCACGACTCCCCACTGCCAAATTTCCAGACTTGTGGAGAGTTGTATTTCTTGCATATAGTGCATACCCCAATTTTCACTAGTTGATTATGGGAAAAGGTGTGGGTTACATGTAAGGAAATATGGTATATGTCTAGGCCTTTCATTATGTAAATGTGTAATAAACATTTTTTATTTCTGAGAAATGACTAATCTTTTATTTGAAAGATGCTGTTCCTCTGTCACTGCAAACTTATGCTATCTCTGGCTCATGAAAGGAAACTCCTGTGGTGCCAAACCATGCCAGGCTTGTGTCATTAATACGGTTGGGAGACAGGGCTGCAATTGAGAGATCTAGTCTGAGTGTGAAGGATCCCACCCAGAGTGAGGTAGATCCAAAATGTGCACTTCACAAGGAATAACAAGGCTCTAAGTCATAGTTTTCCAGGTTGCTGTGACATCTATTCATCCTCAAACAGGAATGAGTAGGCTGACCATATTTACTTAGTTTCAGAACGAAGCACCCAGCTTTATGGCATGCACAGCTGTCTTTGAGCTGTAAGATTTTAGCTGATGATGAAGAGCAGGGATGGAGGGAGGGGTAGTGAAATAGGCCCATTTTCACTGGTTCATTCCTGTTTTAAAAACCGGTCCCAGACTTTATGCTGAAAATCGTTTATTTGAACAAACCAATGACTTGTCCAGGACAGGTGTTTAAAATAAGACTGTCCCAGTGAAAACAGGACATAAGGTCACTGGTTATGAATGAGCATGTGCTTAAGAATAAATAGACTTTTTTTACTAAAAAATACACTTTCTAAAATGCACAACCTAGATTCTTAAACAATGTTTATTTATTTGGGGAAAATAAATTACAATCTGGGCCAAAGATTTATGTATAAAATCGCAGTCTTAAATGTGATATAACATCCTTCAAAGGAAGCTGTAGTATTAAATGTTATCACATGATTAAAATATTAATGGTGCATCTTAAGTTTTAAATCAGCATAACAATACCTGTTTGAATATATATACTCATATCTTTATTACTTCTTTTATTACTCTTAATACAATAATAGAAAAGGAGATGATGTAGAACAAAGGTATCATATTTTAGAATAGTAAAAAAGATCTATATTTCCCAATGTGTGTTCTATAAACTCCCCCTCCTTTTCATTTTACTAACTTACTCCTCCTCAATAACATAATGGTGTTATGACCCTCACTGGTGGAAGGATATTGGGATATAGCTGTGTCTGGAAGTTATCAATGCTCTTTCAACCTGGTCAAACAGTAAAATCTCCTCTTCCCAAAGATTCTTAGGACCTGAGCTTAGGAACTGAACTCAGGTGTCTAGATTATTGTTTTGGTCCATAATAAGAAAGACCTATTGTAGAAAGTGTTTCTTAATGAAGAGATATATTTTTTCTTTCTTTTCCCTTTATGCTCCCAAATAACCACAAATAAGGCAACCCTAGATTCTTCATATCCAGTTGTGGTACCCTCACCAAAGAGCTATCAGGATTCATAGAAATTATTCTAAACTAGTTGTCATGCAAAGACCAAGTTTTCTACAAGATGCCACAGACTTTGTCAACAGAATTCAGAACATCAGCCATCCCTGAGGAGGCCATATTTGCAACCATGGATGTCAGCAGCCTGTACACTAACATCCTACACCTTGAGGGCACAGCTACCTTTGAGAACATGGAGTAGATTCAGATTTGCAACAACATGTTGCACAAATCATCTGCTTCATCCTCACCCACAACAAATGCACTTTCAACAATCATCACTTCCTCCAAATCTTGGGCACAGCTATGTGCACGAAGATGGCCCTTCAATATTTCAACCTATTCTTGAGGCACCAGGAGGAAAAGTTTCTAGAAAACTGCACCATCAAACCTTCTTTATACCTGTGTTATATAGATGATATTTTCATTATCTGGACTGAACACCTGGACTTCTATTTATTAACTTCCAGCACAGGTTTAACAACCAGCACCCCTTGATCAAACTTACTCTGGAATATTCCTACACTAACATCAACTTTCTGGATACCGTGGTCCATATCCTGGTCCATATCCAGCGTGACACCTTACAAATCCCTATATATTGAAAACACCACAATATGCACATCCACAAAACCAACTATCATCCTCAGATACCACCACATCTGCTTGGAGGAGAACACTTGTGATGCCCACCTGACTGCTTAAAATCCACCTTTATACAAAAAAGACACTCCAGTAGAGAAATAGACCATTCGTTTGAAAAAGCTATCCAAATACTCTGCAGTAATCTGCTACGATACAAAAAGAACCCCTCTGAAACTGCATATTCCTGATGATCACCTACCATCCCACACTGGATCAGACCACCCAACAACTACAGCCTATAATGTACAAAGATCAGATCTTGAGAGAAACATACCGATCCCCTGCATTCCTGTCTTTAAAACAACTTGCCTAACCTTGCCCAACTCATTATCAGAAGCAAACTTTCCACAGTTAAACACACAAGTGGAATACAGCTTGGCCAGAATAAGAAATGCTTACTCTTTCAGCACATTTCCACTGCCACTACTGTCAATGTGCTCATACAGAAAAAATCAGAATCTATGGTTCCTACAAATGCCTTTCCCAAAATGTGACTTGATCCAATGCACCAAGTGTCCTCACAGCAACTATATGGGTGAAACTAAACAGCAACTGTGCACCAAAATGAACTCTCATAGAAAAAATATAAAAGATGGAGACATACATATAC
The DNA here is from genome assembly GCF_001723895.1 of Crocodylus porosus. Classification (NCBI taxonomy): domain Eukaryota; kingdom Metazoa; phylum Chordata; order Crocodylia; family Crocodylidae; genus Crocodylus; species Crocodylus porosus. Next base: position 46,893,584 of record NW_017728906.1, on the reverse strand, counting down.
CATTAGGAGCACATTTCTTATAAAACAACCACTCCCTCTCTGACCTCACTATCTTCATGCTCAAGAGAAACTTACCTAACACCTTTAATGGCCAACTTGGAAAGAAAGATTTATAAGTTGGCTAGACACTAAGAACCAGGGACTAAACATTAGTATTGGGTTTATGACACACAATTTATCCAACTCCTGCATTCTTTCCATACAAGGAAGGTGAGCTTGACCCTCCTTCCTTTTGACAGGCCTCAATCTCCAGGTAGTTAGATTTTTTTTCTTCTGCTAACTGTGTGTATGCTACCCCTGAGAATGTCTCTTAGCCTCTACCCTCTGCTGTTTTTCACTATGCTGTGCCTGGTTTTCTGTGATTGGAGTCATGACAAAGAATGTCATTCAAAAGCTTGTCTAACGTTATCCCAACTATATAGTTGGTCCAATAAGAAATATTACCCTAAGAAATTCTTGCCTCGTGCATAATTTCTGGACCATCATGGCTATGACATCACTGTCATACTACTTCCCCCTTTAAATATTTATGTTATCAACTTTCCTGTCTTTAAATGCACTGATACCCCTGAACAGATGTTTGCTACTATGTTTATGGTTGATGTTTGTGTACTACTTTAAAAATAGACCATTCTTCATAAAAATTACCATTATCCCAATAAATATTAGAAAGAAAACATCTCCAAAATACTACTACCAGCTTTTTGGCTGTACTTTCAAAAGTGTGCCGGATTAGTAAAATAGGGCACCAAGGGGTAAGGCCAAATTACCTCAGGAATTGCTGTTGGAACTGTGCCCTATCCTTTGTATCCTACTAATGTGACAATGGATTTCAATTACAAACTACAATAAATCTCTTTTAATTTAAAGAATTCTGACTTTACAGGACCATAAGTGCAATTCACCATTGTCTTGCATCTTGGTAATCCTTTTACATATACTTAAATTGGGTGTAAAATGATACTACCCTGATAGCATTTTGTATTCATTTTGCAATTGTTTAAGGGTAAGGCTCACAAAGGAACTTAGGCTTCTAAAATGGAATTTAGGTAAAATTTAGGGGTGAGTCATAGAAACCCTACCTAAGTCATGTAGGTACTAAGTTCTAATTGGAAAAAAAAAAACTTAAGAAACCTAAGGGATAGCTATTGAGTATGCCCAGAATTGCCACCATCTTGGCTGAGCAAAGTGTTTCGGCACCTATCTCCTGTCTAAGGCTATTTTTGATCCATAAACTAGGTATCCTTGGGTGCATCTATATGAGACACTTTGCTTCACAGTAGAGCGGTTAACTGCAAAGTAAGTTTGTGAGTCTACACGTGCGCATGCTTACCATGCAGTAAACTGCTCTAAACATGAGTAAATTTGGTACCTACAAATGCAAGTAGCAAACTTACTCACAAGTAATTGCTATGTAGTAGTGCATGTGTAGACACTGACTGGGACTCCTAGTCAGCCCTGCCATTAGGGTGCCAGCCTCAGCACAGGCCCAGGGCCCCAGGGCTGGGAACCTCTCCAGCCCCAACCCCCGGCCCTTAAAAGCCTGTAGGAACTCTGGTGCCCTGGGGCATATGCAGGCAGCCTGTGGTCACACCTGAGCACTGTGCCCGCCTGCACAGGCTGCAGGGCAGCTCAGGCAGCCTGCCTGAACCCTGGCACTGTTCCCTGGCACCACAGTGCTATGTGGCTGCCAGGGCCATGCCATCCAGCCCTGCAGGCATACACACCTGCCATGACTACCAGCACCTGCAGCCAACTAGAGCCAGCTCCTGGCTACTGAGCAGCCTGCTCAGACCCTGCAGCTGCCATCTGACACTGCCTCGCCACACAGCTGCCAGTTCCATGCCGTGCCCCTGTGCTCAGGCCCAGCAGCACCAGGACAGCTGTGGAGAGGCCCAAAGACCTGTCACAAGTCACACTGGAGCCATACTCCAGAAGCCACATTGCCTTCCGCAGCCCCAACTGGTTGCTGGACAAGACTGTGACCTCGTGGCACTGTGGGGTGAGGCTGAGGTGCTCATCCAGTTTGCACAGTGCGGGCACTTCACTGCCCACATTTATGACAGGCTGCCAGGCCATATGCAGGAGCATGGGCATGACTGGTTGGTGTGCCAGTGCTGCATAAATGTTAAGGACTGTCCACAAGTACAGGAGCACAGGATCTGTTGTTGGGAAGGGAGAGGGGAGGTCAGTTTCTGTGAGAGGAATAAAGTGTTTTTTGGAGAACTGTCTGCAATGAGCATGGTGCTGGGGGGTGGGGGGTGGGGCAGGGGTCCATGGGTGACTGTCCAGGTGGGCTACAGTGGGGAGTGCAGGAGGAGGTGGTCAGCCAGTGCCTCTTGCACCTGGTGCCCTGGCCTTCACTAGTGGGTGTGAGGCTTACCTGAGGCCTAGGTGAGGGTGCCTGCTTGGGGCCAGCACCATGACCAGAAGCCCAAGGTGTTGGCTGTCATTGCCAGGGGCAGGGTCTGGAGCAGTCATGGTGTGGGGAGGCAGAGACTATGGAGAGAGAGCTGCCGTATGCCGCCTCAGGGCCATAGGCAACATGTAGGGGGTACACGGGGGTCCATGTGCACCCTCTGAGAGCGCTGGTGCCCCCCCTGAGAGTGAGTGCTCTCGGCTTAGGCGATGGGTGGGAGGGGGCAGGCAGAGAGCTGGTGACCCCCCTGAGAAGTGCCGCTGGCACTCTGAGTGTGCTGTTGGCACTTCCAGGCTCAGTGTCCAGCCACAGGGGGACACCCCCAGGTCGGTGATCGGCCGTGGAAGGACTCTCCCCCCACCCCTCCTCCAGGCATGCATCTAAATGTGCATGGACACAGAAGTTGATTTGCTGCTCCTAGCTGCACCGGGCCCCTGCAGCAAACAGATGCTAGCCCGGGGGCTGGCAGGGAGCATGGGGCCAGGAGACAGCTATCTCCTGGCAGGGGCTTGGACATTGCTCCCTGCCCCTGGGAGCTATCTGCTGCCAAGGCACAGACAATGTCCCCCTGCCTTGGTATCAGGGTGCTCCCAGGCCCCATTTCACAATTGTGAGGCTGGGGTTGGGATATCCTTATCCAACCCCAGCCTTAACCTGGGTCAGAGGGCCCAGGCTAGAGATTGTATACGGAGATCCTTATAAACATAAGGATCTCTCAGCCCCTGTTCCCCAATTGTAAAGTGGAGGCTGGGAGCTCCCTGCTGCCAGGGCAGGGGGACATAGGCCCCACCCAGGCTCTGATTGTGGAGCCTACCCTGGCAGCAGGCAGCTCCCAGGGCAGGGAACAATCTTCCACCTCCTGCTGCCTGGCTGACCAGGAGCACATTTGCTCCTGGTCAGATGTCTACACATGTGCTACTGTGCAGTAAGTAATCTAAAATAAATATGATACTTGCATTCACAGGTAGCAAATTTACTCAAGATTAGAGCAAATTAGTGTGCACTAAGCATTTGCATGTGTAAATAGTGACACTTACTGGGCATGTCTACATGCACATTTAATGTGGAACCAGTTTTCTCATGAGTAAATTACTTGCAAAAAATGGTCCTAGGCATGCATCTACATGTGCAGAGAAGTGGAAGTAGATTTGCTGCCAATCTGCTTCCACTTCCCAGGGCCCTGCAATGGGCCTCTGTCGCCACCAAGGGGATTTCAAGGCTCTGGCTGCAGCTGCCAGCAGCAAGCAACCCTCTTCAAAAGCCAGCCCCGCTCACTAATCCCTGGCCAGCTACCTCCCTGCACAGCACAGGGACAGCATGCAGCAGTGGTCTCCTCACTGCCTGTGCCTCCCCATGCCACGGCTGCTCCAGTCCTTGCCCCTGGCAGTGATGACCAGCACTTCATGCTTCTGCTGGCCACCACGCTGGCACTGCTGGCCCACCATGCCAACTACTGCCTATCCCATGGCTGTCTTACCCCTCCCAGTTCTCTCACATGCAGTGACTGCCTGTCTGCCCGCCATGCGCCATCCCAGGGCTGCCACCATGCACCTGACACTTCAACCCCATCCACCTGGCCAGACCCTGATGATAGGCTCCAGGATGTCACTGGCAGGGACACTGATGATGGGCTCCAGGATGTCACTGCTGGGGCTGCAGTTGCCCTTCTGGGCCTCCAGCCCCGCTACCTCTGGGCCTGTCAGATCAGCCAGGACTGGTGGGTACACATCATCCAGCAGACCTGGGATGACAAACAGTGGCTGGGGGCATTCCACATGACCAGGGCCACCTTCTGGGATCTCCTGGAGCAGCTCTGGCCACTTCTGGGTGGCATGCAGCCACCCTTCCCTGTGGACACCCTGCTGGCCCTTGCCCTTCCAGCCTATGGTAGGTCAGCCATGTGTTTGGCATAGGCAAGGCTGCCACTGGGGACGCCATCCTGGAAGTATGCGGTACCCCCCAGGACACACTGGAGGACACTGTGTTCCATGTGCATGAACGCCTAGTGGTGGTGGCAGAGTTCTGTGCCTTGGGATTCCCCAGTGCATTGGGCCTTTGGATGGGACCCACATCCTCATCACCTGCCCACCCCATGTTGCCCACCCCATTACAACTAGTGGGGCTTTCACTCTGTGGTGTTCAAGGCCATCCTGGACCACTGTGAGGCCTTCATGCATGTGAGCAACGGCTGGAGGGGTAGCGCCCATGACACCCACATCTTCAGGGACTCTGTCCTGCCAGTCCTAATGCAGATCAGCTGCTTCAAGCTGGGGGTGCCAGAACTTCAGCTGGATACCATGGCCGTCCTGCCTCTCATCATCTGGAACCCTGCCTACCTGCTCCTTCCTTGGCTCATGTGCCCTACACCAGTCAGCTGGATCTCCACCAGGCCTACTTCAATTGCTGCCCGGGTTGGATCCATGCCCTGGTGGAACACACCTTTGGCCACCTCAAGGGATGCTGGTATACCCTCACTACCTGCCTCAAGGTTGCTGAGAACAACCTCCCATGGATCATCGTCACAGCCTGTGGGCTGCATAACATCTGCAAGACCTGGGGGGAGCTCTTTATGAGGTCTGGGTGGAGGAGGTGTGGTGGGTGGAAGATGCCTGGCAATGGGAGCACCACCTGCAGCAGCAGCAACAGTTGTGGCCCAGGAGAGCTACACACCTGCTACTGGGGGCCAGGGCACTGGGTGCAGGAAGCACTGGCCAACCACCTCCTCTAGCACTCCCTGCTCTAGCCCACCTGCACTGCTACCCATGGACCCCCAACACCACGCTTACTGCAGACATGTCTCACAAGAATAAGTTTTTATTCCCTTCACATCAAACAGCACCACCCTCCCCCCCCAACAAATAGAACCCCTCCATCACCCACCAACAATAAAACTCCTTCTTCCCTGTGAAAACTATGTACAATGTCCTTTGTGTACCATCCGGAGACCCCAGCTAAAGTCTTCATTCCACAGGTATTAATGATCATCTCTTCTTTTTAATGATCTTGATGTTCCACCTATCAAGCTAGCCTTTGTCCTGCAATTCTGCTATCCTTTAGCTGCTCCTGGTAATGAAGCTTCTATTTCACAGCACTGCAGATTGGACTGAGTTAAAAACAAGGAAGCTATATTTGCTTTTTCTTCAGTCTTACACTGTATCCCTAGGCCCCTAGCATATTAATAAAGTTTCTAGTTTATTTTTAACTGGAGAAATGTGTTGTGTTATATATGATGATGCACCACACCATCTGCACCCCACTATTCAAAACTCTAGATACGCCCATGCCTTGTATTGTGTGGTATTGTAAGTTTAAGATGGAGATTAATTTATACATTGTAAGTGACAGTTAATTATTTAGAGATGATACAGTTATAACATCTGAATAATGGTCTTATTGCTCACTGACACTAACAGTGGTGGCCACCAGCACAAAATTATGAGGCAGAAAAACATGTAGGAGTTTAAATTGAAAGTTTCTGACAGGTACAAAGCCAACTCATCCATCAGTAACAAATACAGGGACTATAAAACTGATGGATCTTATAATGATATACAACATTTATCTTTGGTAAATATAATAAGAAATCATAGACATAATTCTAGGTTCCCATCAAAAACTAAACTTCCTGAATTATTCAGAAAGAAAGTGTTTCTTCTCTCTCTTTATATTGTATAGTTTGGGCAAGAAAAAGAGTAATGTAGTTACTATCAACAATTACTATAATTATTTTTTTTAAAGTACAGGCTATTGAAGAGAGATACATTTAGATTTTTTTAAAGTCTGATTATCATTTTGACTGTTTCAGTTAACTGGAAACTGGTTAAAATTTGAGGAAAAATTGCCAAGAATTTTTCAAAGCAAATTTCTGTGCCTTATTAATACAAATAAATTTAATATATGTGCTTAGGGCTACTTCTTCAGACTTCATCAGTTCTTCACTACTTCAAACCCTCATATATAACTACAAGGTACAATACCCAAGAATAAACTTAAAACATATCATAGGCAAAAGCAGGGGAGATGAGTTCAGTGCAATGACAGGAAAGTATGCTGGTTAACATATGCTCAGAAGGTCCTAGGAGAAGGACCATGCCCTATGCATCAATCAAACTGCATGCATGTATGTATGGTATGTATATTATATATAATTCAATTTGTACTATTAGAGAGTATATGCAGATTACAGATGTAAATATCATTAAAAAAATCCATTTCATCTCCTTTAATTATATCAGTTAAACGGTTAACTGATAACACAGCAGCTCAAACAAAGCTGCCCTTTGACAGCGTGGGGGGAGGAGAAGGTGGCAAACCCAGCCAGACAACACAGTCCATGTGAAGCCCCATGAACAACTGGTGCCTCCCGAGACTGGGGAAGCACAATTTGTAGCTGGTGGTGAGCGGGGACAACCCACAGATACTGGCAGTGATGTTGGTGGTGGCGAGCAGGGACCAATCACAGATGCCAGTGGCAGTGTTGGTGGTAGAGGCGTGGCAAGTGGTGAACAGGGACTGCCCACAGATACCAGCAGCGGTGTCAATGGCAGTGAGCAGGGACCACTAGTAGATGCCAGTGGTGGTGTCGGCAGTGGGAGGAGTGGGTGGGGACCGGGGACCGCCTGCAGATGCCAGCAGTGATGTT
>NW_017728906.1:46874848-46886423 GCF_001723895.1 Crocodylus porosus | reverse complement strand
ATCTTGGGGGGAGGGGGGGGAACATGTGCCCTCCTGTGCTCCCTCTATGCAATTGCCATGCTGGGAGGGAGGGAGCACTTGTGAATGAGTAGCTAATTGTTTAATTGATAAGACATTAGGCCCACCTTTTTCTTCTTTTAAACTCATAGGCTATGGGTACTGGTCCCTCTCACCCCTTCCCCATCCCTCCTGCCTGTCCTGCTGCCTTCTGTTTCCCATTGGGGCATTGAGTGCCTTCCCCACTTTCCTACCAGACTGCACCCCACTCCACACTAAAAGCTAGCCAGTAATCACTGGGCTTATTGGTTAATTGTTTAACTTTTTACATCCTTAGTGCAGATCCCCATAGCAGAGGAGGGAGGAAAACAAGTGCCGCTCAAATCCTCGGAGTCCTTTGTCTGGTAGGGGGGTAGGGGTCTGCTACTTTCCTTCCCCATGTACACTTCTGGGTGCTTGTGTGTGTGGCTGATTCCTGTGATCATCACTAGGTGCAGAGGGCAGATGACCCATAAGGCCATACCTGCTCTTGTGTCCCTCTGTTTTTCTTTCCTCCCACATTTGTAGATTTTGATTTGCTGAGTTTCTAAGTACCCACAGTTCCCACTGACTTCATCAGGTCAGAGGATACTCAGCATGTTTAGAGTCAAGGACTGTGTGTGGATTCTTTTCTTTTGCATTATGCACTTGAAACTTTCTTTCCCTATAACAAGTAGAATATTATTGTTGAAAGCTTTTAACAGATTCTCCCCATATTAATTTGTGGCTAAGTATCCCATGAAATATATTTCCATATTCCATTTTGACAGCTCAGATGCATGATTATCAATTTAACTACAAAATAAAATTTGCTAGTTGAAAGTTAGTAGGTTGAACACAATAAAAATGTCAAACATATCTTGCAAGTGTTATAACAGTCAAAGCTCTCAGTGCTTACTGCTCAGAGTTACAGTAGTCTACTACCACATGATCACTCTTCCAGTATGGCAAGAGACATAACTGAGTCCTAAACTTTGAAAAATTTAAAACCCAGGGAATTCATTTATGCTACTTCACAGGTCTATCCAGCTGGCAGCACCTTCTCTTGAACCACAACAACAGCAGGTAATTGTAACAGAACAGTCCCTGTCAAAACAAGAAAGATTTACTGTACCAACAGATAATGAAATGGAACAACTCATGCAGGAAACAAAGGAAAAGCACTGCCAAAAATCTAAAAAAGGCATATTCAGACCTTTAAAGACTCTATGAATAACATAATAAAAGATCAAGACATTGAAAATATCCCTTCCAAGCAATTATGTGAAGACAAAATAAAATTGTTTTCAATAAGGGTTTTCCCCAGATTTTTCTAGCAGCATATGGGCTTCATGTCTTTTAAATTCTCTTGGAGTGACTGTAGTGATCTTTCATGGAATCATAAGTCCCCAAAATGAATCAGACTAGAAACTCAAGTCCAGCATCCCATCTCTGACAGTGGCCGCCACCTCATGCTCCAGAAGAAGGGGTAAGAAAGTGGGTAGCAAACAAAAATGAAACAGTTCGCCCATGGAATAAGTTTTCCCCTAAGCTCCAGCAGCTATTATTGAATTTGGATTATGCTCTTAAATCATTAGTTTTATATTTCTATTGGTAATTTCAGTATACTGTTACTGTTCTCACAATCTGTGGTATGTGAATGCTGAACCCTTTTTGTCATGCTACTTATTTTCTGTCCTTAGTAATACGTGGTGGGAATTAGTTCCACTAGCTGTTTATACAGTGTGTACAGAAACATTTCCTTTTATCCATTTTAAATGTGGCTTTCAAATTTCTGATCTTGTATGAGAAATGGTAAGGAGAGAGAGAGGTCCCCTTTATTATTATATGCATTTCTAAAATACTCTCTTCTTATTTATCTCCTCTAAAAAAAGTATACAAAAACAAAAAAACAAAACAAACCAAAAAAAAAAAAAAAAATCACAGTGACTTGCCATTGGCAGTTCCTTGATATGAGGATGACAATTTTCTAGTAGATAGGTGTGAGGGAGTAGGGCCTAGGAGCGGCCATGAACTCCCTAGCGCCCCCTACCATCACTCATGGTGGACTCAACACCCTCAGATTCTCACCCGCCACGACTTTGATAATAAATAGGTTTGTATGGGAGGCTGCCTTTATCCCCGAGTAGACGGTGTGTGTGTTCCTACCCCTACTCCATATGGGGTACCGCTGGACACCCCGCCTTAAGGGCTATGCGTGCCTCCAAACCTCCCCTTTAGCACGCCCCAAGCCTTGCAGTTGTTCCGTGGGACGTTGTACAGTCCCCTGCCCCTCGGGTGCTCTCCCTCTGGCACCCTGGGGCTTGTCACCTGCCTGGCGCCCCGGGCCGGGCTCCTACCCACCGGCCTCCTACCCACCGGCCTGTTACTGGCACCCCGGGCCTGTCTCGCCGCTGTCCGGCTATTACCAGCACCCCTGGGCCTGGCTCGTAGCCACCGCCCCCAGGCCTGGCACACTTGTGCTACTCCTCAGCCTGTTGCCCCACTCTGGGGCCTACTGCCCACCTCTGGGCCTCCCCGCCCCTCTCAGGGCCTCTCCCGCGCTTGTAGCGCCTCTCACCCCTCTCGGGGTCTCTGCCGCGCTCTCCGCAGCCATTGCCCCCCTTCTGGGCCTACGCCGCGCTCTTCGCCCGCGTCCTCCGCCCCTCTGGGGCCTTGCCCTCTCTGGGGCCTATACCGCAGTCTTCGTGCTTGGGGCTCAGGTGGCCACAGCCGTGCCTGGCCCCATGAACCTTCTCTGGGTCTTCTGCTCCACTGGGCAAAACACTGCCCTCACGGGCTGGGGTCCAAAACTCCGCACACCGCGCCTCTCCGGCGCAAACAGTTATGCCCTACTGGCACAGTGCCCCTGCTGGGCACCGGGAACCCCCAAGCTGCTGGGGAGCTCCCGTGAGGCCTCCTCACCCCCCTACAGCCTCACCCGGTCCTCCGGTGTAACTATAACACAAGCCAAGCCCGAACGGCTGCAACAGAAAACCACCAAAGAGCCTTCCCTCTCGTAATGCAAGCTCCCAGCCCCCAGCAGGGCTTCCACCATACCTCCTTTCAGGCATCTCTCCTCCCTAGCATTACTGCGGCTGGTCAGCAAGGTAAGGCTGCAATCACCAACTCCGGCCGCTCCGCTCAGCTCAGCTCCGCTCAGCTCAGCCACAGTGCTCCTGCTCCTGCTCCTGCTCCTGCTCCTGCTCCTGCTCCTGCTCCTGCTCCTGCTCCTGCCAGAAAGGAACTGCTAGTCAGGCTCCGGCCTGGGCTGTTTATAAAGGCCCAGCCCTGCCCCCTTCTGGCCACCTGACTGGCTAGTTGCCATAGAAACCCCCAGTTGCACTGCCAGGTTGATTGGCAGCTCGGTTCCTTTTACTTATATGGCACAGGACACCTTGGTGCTCCTGTGACACACCCCCACCCCAAGTTACACTACCTGGCACAGGACACCTCCGTGCTCCTATGACAATAGGGAAGTCATTGGTGAGTCAGGAGATGAGTGAAGAGGCTAATCTGAGATCTGCATGGCATACAGTTCCAGCCAAAAGGAGTGGATCCGCGTGATGTTGAGTCACAGATCTTTCTCTCTTCCTCTCTCACCGGTTTCCATAGTCAGGTGAGTTTGCTCAAAATGGTTGATGCCTTCTCAGGCCACCTCAGTCTTGTACTTCACAGTGCTACTGGGAATGATTCAGTGCTCAGGTCTTCCAGGTATTGATGTTAATATCACATTTATTCAGATTGGCCTTCAAGATGTCTTTGCATCTCTTCTTTTGCCCATTTCTAGAGCAGTGACCATTGGCAAATTGGGAGTATAGGACATACTTGGTGTAGACTGGGGGTCAGCAACCTATGGCCTTCTAGATCTGGCCTGTGGAACCATCAAATTTGGCTTGGAGCTGGGGGTTTTCAGTGCGGGATTTAAGCACAAGCTAAGTAAGCTACAGTTTAGGGCCTCACATTATGAGGGGCCTCTAAATATGAAAAAGAATACAGTAAAACCTCACAAATCTGGCTTGCTCAGGACTGAGCATGTGCAGGAAATTTGAAAATGCCAGTTTTTTAAAACCAGCACTACAACCAGTCATGGAGCTGCAGAGGGATGAGGGAAGGGGGAGGGTGGAGAGGGAGCATCAGGCAGGCCCGGAGCACCAGCCACATGCAGAGCAGCAGCACGGAGTGCTTCATGGAGGCGGCAGCAGTCGTGTGCAAGCTATTCCTTCCTACTTCCAGGCTGGTGGTGGGGAGCGGCAATCAGAGCAGTGATGAAACAATGAGTACACTTTTAATCTTTTTAGTTTTAACTAAAAGTTAAGTTTTAACTGGTATGGGAAGCTTTTTTTAGTCGCTGATCATTTGTTTTGGCCACCTCTCAAGTCTTCTAATTCTGGTGTCTTTTTCATAGATTCATAAGAAAGTAGGTCTGAAAGGTCATCTAGTCCAGCCTCCTGCTCCAGGCAGGAACATCTCTGACTAAACCACCCCAGCCAAGTGTCTGTCTAACCTGCTATTCAGGGTTTCCAAGCATGGAGATTCCACAACTTCTCTAGGTAATCCATTCCAGTGCCTGAGCACTTTCATAGACAGAAAGTTCTTCCCAATCTTCAACCCAAATTGAGGCCTCTGCTCCTAGTTCTCTTCCCTATGGCTGCAGGGGAAAGCCCGTCTACATTCTCTTTATAATCATCCTTTAGGTATTTGAAGACTATTATCAAATCCCACTGCAGTCTTCTCTTCTTCAGGCTAAAAACCCTAACTCTTTCTTGTTTCTCTGGCCTCTGATCATTTTTGTTGCACTGTGCTGGACTCTTTCCAAACTGTCCACATTCTTTTTGAAGTATGGGGCCCAAAACTGGACACAGTACTCTGAGTGAGATCTCAGAAGTGATGAACAGAGTGGAAGAATCACTTCCACTGATCTGCAAATGACACTGCAGGATGCTTTTGGCTTTTTTTTCTTTTTACAACTAGAGTACACTGTTCGTTCTTTTAAGAAATAGGGTGACCATAACATAGTTTCCAATATATTCATTTGCATTTCCTGTTTAAGGAAACATATAAAGGTCATATTATTATTATCTGTAGAATTTGCCATACTGAAAATTTGGGGAAATATAACAGGAAGTTGGGAATATCCTTTCACTATATTACCCTTAGCATCTTTTTCTCTGGTAAATTGCAGTGTTTGTTTCAAACTGTGCAGTGTCAAGGGCTATACATTGGCATTCAGCACATAGGATAAGAGCAGTAACTGATTATTATATCATTGCAAAGAAGAGGATGCAAAGGCAAGCTAATTCTTCAGCCTCAGAGATTTTCAACTCCTTCTGGAATTTCCATTTTTATCACCTCCCCCCCGCCCGCCTGGGACACAGAAATAAAACCAAAGGGTATATTCCTCTTCCTATAACTGTGCAACACCCTATGCAACAGATTAATATCAGCTTATTGTTTGACTTGGTATAAGAAGCCCAGATATATCATTAATGTTCTGTACATTATAACAATAATGTTAGTGGTATTTGTTTATGTTATGCTCTATTTTGTGGTGTTCAGAATTAGAAGGGAATATGGAGCAGGGAATAGGGGAACTTAAAATCTTGTGCCTGTGCAATCAGTAAATTAACTTACATTCATACATTCACAGCATATAATTGTCTTAAATGTTTAAAGTTGGGAGTATATTAGACACACAGGCCATGTCCAGACATGCATGGACATTTGGGTCCATTTGTGCCACTGCTAGTTGTCCCCAGGGAATGTCTGTGCCACACATATTCTGGTGCATGGCAAGTTACCCTGGGTGGGGTAGGAGAGGCTGGGACCAGCACTGGGTTGGCCCCAGCAGCCTTACCTGGAGTCTTGGGGGCCTCCTGGGGTTGCAGCAGTGGTGATCTTACTGTGCAGAACCTGGCTGGCAATGGAGTGTGGCTCTGGCCAACCAGGCTCTGGCTTTGGATGGTGCACTTTGTTGCCATGTGTGCAGCTCTGCTTTTTTTTCACGGTGGGTTTTTTTTGACCCCTGGATATCCATGAAGGCATGTGCGCTTGAAAAAGTTTGAATAGCAGCTGCACAAATTTGTGCCAGAGATTTGTGCCTCAGCACGTGTGCCTGAACATACACTTTGGTGTGTGGCAAATTGTGCTGCTTGGGGCAAATGGACTCTGCCCAGCTCCTCCTGGATCTTCAGCCAGGGGGAGCTACAGTCTGGGGCAGCAGTATAATATTATTGCTATATTTACAATTTTAAAGCAATTTGGAAGTCTACCAGTGCCTCCATCATCATAATAAAATGAATTCTAAATGTCTATACACTTTGGAATTTGCTTTTGGTTTTTTTATCATAGAAAAATCAGAGCTGCCCCTGCCCCCTTTGCTCACCAGGATGTGGGGCTCTGAGCAGCACTGGGATGCCAGTGTCTTGCCCCTGTCTATGCCCTTGCCCCTCACTCCCAACACACAGCCCACAGTGGTCCTCACTCCTGACCCACAGCCCCTCACTCCTGATCTACTAGGTCCCTCCCAGCAGCAGCTCCATCCCAGCACCAGGACATGGGTCTACCTGCAGCTGTCCCACCTGCTGCTTTGTGGCTCTGAGCAGTGTCAGCCCTTGCTGTTCTGCTCCCTGCATCTGTGCCTAGCCCCAGCAATCCCCATGCTATTCCTGGAAGGCCCCTGACTAGGGCTCAGAGACTGGGCTTGGCAAGCCCCTTCCCTTCCAGGCCGGTCTCCCCCTGCACAGGCTCTTCTACAGGGTCAGGGGGGCTCTAAGCCTGGCTCTGGAAGCCTCTCCTACCGGAAGCACTCCCTCATCCCCAACCCCCATCTCTCTCTCTCACACCTCTGCTGCCACCCCTTCCCCCAGCCCATCACACCCCCAAAGTGGTTCTTGGGACCAGGAGTCCCCCAGGCTGGGGCTGCGTGTCCCAGCACTGGGTAGGCATGGGGCAGGGTTGCAGTGTGGCAGTTGCCCCCTGCAGCCATGGCTCTCACCAGTAGGTCCTGCCTCATCTGCAGGTTGGGCAAGCAGGGTGTGAGATTTGTGGGGATGGGGTTTGTGTGGGGTTTGGGGGGATTTGTGGGTGGTTGTAGGGGTGGGTATAGGATTTGTGGAGGTTGTGGGGCTTGTGTGGGAATTTGGGGGTGTTCAGGATTTGTGGGTGGGTATGTGGGTGGAGGTGGGTGTTTTGTGTGGGTGGTTTGTGGGGGGGTTGTGCAAGTGGGGGGGCTGTGTTGGGGTGGGGGAGGACCTGTGGGGGTTGGGGGGCTGTGTGAGAGGGGTGGGTCTCCTGCCCCCCCCACAGAGAGAACAGCCCCCACTACAGCAGCAGCATCCAGCAGCAGGCTGTTAGGGTACTCATGGCCCACTGCTGGCAGAGCCCCTCAGTGGCATGTGGCACCACCTGAGCTGATGTGGTACACAGAGCTGATCCAGCCCGCTGGCACATGTGTTCACACAGGACCAGGCCAACTCTCGCTGCCACCCAGGCCTCCTGGCACTGCAGGCAGGAGCTGTGCACCATTGGGCAAGGCCGGCTCCTGCCTCCATGGAGCCATCCTGGTCTGATGGCATGCAGGGCACATAGAGGCAGGAGCTGGCCTGGCTCAATGGTGTGCAGCTCCTGTGTGCAATGCTGGGAGCCGTGGGTGGCAGCAGGAGCCAGCCTGATCCTGAACCAAGGTGCAGCCTGCTGCAGCATGTGGCAGGCATAGAGATGCTCTGGTCGGGTGCTAGAGTGTCTCTCTAGAGGACCTAGCCTCCAGTTGCTTCAGGGCATGCTCCAGGAACATGCCATGCACCATTTTTTTCTGGCGTTTTTTTGATATTTCCAGGTATCAGACTTAGAGACTGTTCCACAAATATGCACTACAGAGAACATTTTTCATTCCTAGCGTGCTTCCTGTGGTGCTCAAACTGCTCTGAGATGCCATAACAGGCACGTGCTCACTTGTCTGGACATGGCCACAGTCCCCGTGTCTACATGAGACACTGACTGCACAGGAGCCTGTAACTGCTGTGCAGCAGCATTCTGTGGCAGAACGTGTGATGCAACGCTACTGCTAAGTAATCTTGGGTTACTGCACAATCAGAGTCACAAAAAGCTGTTCGGCAGTGCTATTGTGCAGTAACTCTGGTTATTGCCCAGTCATTCAGTATTTGTATAAACAAGTACCGAATGACTGCACAGTCAGCATCTCATGTAGACATGACCAGTAATAACCACTTGAATCTTTACAATTTTGTTTTTAATACAAACAATGCTGTTATGGTATTTTCTAGGTCTTCTCTTTACTCAGCAGATTGAATGCTATGAGAATGTAATTACTTGCAAAGTATTTAAGTTATCACTGGCTAGGTGACACCTATATAATTTAGATGTGGCTAGATTTTGCAATATTTTAAAGCAAGAATGGGATTTATAATCAATAATATTTTACTGATCAAATCATGTTTTCATAAAACAACTGCCTGTAATATATGTGTATAGGTTGTCATTTAGCCAAACCAAATTTAGTGCTTCATAACTGGCTGGAGCATTGGGCTCAGAGGGTAATAATAAAATGGCTCAATGTCTAGTTGGCGGCTGGTATCCAGTGGGGTGCCCCAGGGGTTGGTCCTAGGGCTAGTTTTGTTCAATATCTTTATTAATGACCTGGAAGATGGCATAAAGTGCACCCTCAGCAAGTTTGCAGATGAAACCAAATTGAGGAGGTGGAAGGGTAGGGTAGTGATTATTCCCTTCTATTCAGCACTGGTGAGGACACATCTAGAGCCTTGTGCTCAGTTTTGAGCCCCCACTACAGAAAGTATGTGGACAGATTGGAGAGACTCCAGCAGAGGGCGACAAAAATGGTGAGGGGGCTGGAGGACATGACTTATGAGGAAAGACTGAATGAACTAGGCTTATTTAGTCTAGAGAAAAGAAGACTGAGGAGGGATTTAATAGGGATTCAACTACCTGAAGGACGGCTCCAAAGAGGATGGAGCTAGACTGTTCTCAGTGGTAGCAGAAGACAGAACAAGGAGCAATGGTCTCAAGTTGCAACAAGGGAAGTTTAGGTTAGAGATGAGGAAGAACTTTCTCACTAGGAGGGTAAAACACTGGAAGAGGTTACTCAAAGAAGTTGTGGAATCTCCATTTTTGGATGTTTTTAAGACCTAGCTAGACAAAGCCTTGGCTGGGATGATCTAGGCTGGGATGATCTAGTTTGGGATGGTCCTGCTTTGAGCAGGGGGTTGGACTAGATGACCTCCTGGTCCCTTCCAATAATAATTTTCTATGATTCTGTAATTCTATAAATCAAAAAACACTTTCAATTCTACCTGGAAGACAGGTGAAGCCACCTGAGATAACTAGAGAGAATTACATTGCATCATTCATTTTTTCTGCTTTGAATACAGAAAAATTCCTCTGCTTCTTTATTATTTTGGACTTCTATCTCCAGAGCCATCCTTTGTGTATGTTAGGCTATGTTGCATGAAGAATAACATGCTGCACATTAGGCCATTCTGGGTGCATCTACACGAGGACTAATCTAATGTGCAGTACAGCACCACCATTTACATGCATGTATCAATTACTGAGTAGTATATTATTAATCAACAGGTACTAGAAAAATGGTACATTAACTAATGCACTGTACCAAATGCTCCCAGTCAGCCTAGGAAGCAGGGGGGACCTGTCCTGATCTCCACATAACTGGCAGAGCTGTCCTGGCTGCCAGACAGCTTCTTCTCAGCCATGTGGGTAGAGTACTCCCAGCCACGGGGAGATGGGAGAGCTGTCCTGGCTGCCAGGCAACTGCCTCCCAGCCACATGGAGCTCAGGATGGGTCCTGAGCTCCATGTGGCTGGGAGGCAGCTGCCCAGTGGCAGAAACAGCTCCCACCCTTTGGAGCTCAGGGTAAGTTCCCATGCCCCCTGCCAGCCAAGGGCTGGCACATAGGGGAGCTTGGAGCTCCCCCAGCTACTGCAAGGGGGCAAAACAGGGCAGGAACAGCCCTAGACTGAGTTGCTTCTGTCAGGCTTAATTTGCTCCCAATGGAGACGCATGTGTAGACATGCACCTGGGAGTGCTTCAATGAGCCTGAATTTTCTGCGCAGAAAATTTAGATACATTAATTGCACATGTAGATGTACCCTCTGTCTCTTCTTCAGTTTAAAACAGTGAAAAATGATATAAATTGTGCTTTTACATACCATGCAAAGCAAGTGCTAACCTTGTGATGAGACAAACAGAGCACGAACTTTGGACATGTGGGAAAAATCCAGATTGGTCTATAAAGCACATAAATTCTGTTCCACTAATTAGGTTCTTACATTTTGGTCTTCAGAAATCCTTGGGCACCTAAACTTAGCTTCTATGCATGCTTGGTAGTAATCCAGTCTAAGCAGTTACGTACCTAACCCCTGCCTAACTTCCAGTGTGATTCAGAATGGAAATCCAGCAGTACCTAAATACTACCAAATCCCCTGGGGGATCTAATCCATTAGGTATCTTAGACAACACCTAACTCACCAACAGCACTGAGTCCAGTACAACATACAGTTGCCAGGGTCACTTTCACTGAAAAATATAATGGTGGTGTCTACCTTTTTCACAAAAGTCTAGTGGTTAGAGTGCTAACACAGGAAATAGGGAACCCGAGTTTTCAGCATGCCTCTGTCTGGTCTGAACATATTCAAACATACATCTCCTAATTCCTAGGAGTATGCCTTAACTAGCAGCTATTGGCTAGGCTGGGATGAGAGTCTCTTTAACCCTCCTGTTGAAATTGGGTCAAGAATGCAAGAGAAATGGGGTCTGGAGAGCAAGCCAAAAGGAGCTTTGTTCTGTAGCCTCATGGTTATGGCACTGTTTTGGGAGGGAGGTATCCTGTACTGATTTTTGTATGATCTGTCTGCTTGTTCTTCTATAACTCACTCTTTTTGTGCAAATGCTCTAACCACTGGCTAAGATGCAGAAGGTGAGTCTTAACCCCACCATTACACATCTCCCCTGAGAGGATACCTCAGTGGCCTGAGTCCTCAATGGATGCTTTGTATTTTCTATTGGCTAGCTCTAGGGAGCTGCCCACTCAGTGCCAGGGGTCTCCATATTTTCCTTCAGAAGTCCTCTCCTAGGAAACCTAGTCATCTAATCCTATTTCTCTGAATTGGTCTTCTGGAGCCAGATACATAGTTTTTAGGCATTTCAATTCCTAATTAGAGGTGTCTAAAGAATTAGCCTGCATGTTACTCCTCACCATAATTCCTCTTTTCCTGCTGAATTTTATATCGTTCATTATAGCAAAAAGTTGATTTTAATTTAGCCTCAGAAAGTGTTGTATTTTGGAATGAGTTCATTCCAAATCTGCATTAGAGAAAATAGATCTCAACTGCTAAATAACAGTTACGGAAGCTCAAGCTGGAAAACCTGTTTCATAGATTTCATAGACATCAGGGCTGGAAGGGACCTCGGGAGATCATCGAGTCCAGCCCTCTGCCCAAAGGGCAGGAAGTCAGCTGGGGTCATAGGATCCCAGCAAGGTAAGAATCCAATTTACTCCTGAAGG
>NW_017728906.1:46858334-46874003 GCF_001723895.1 Crocodylus porosus | reverse complement strand
AAGACCTACCCGCAACAAACCCGTGCTGGCTATCCCTTAGGATGTTAGCCTGGGCCAGTCCCTCAAGGATGGCCTCCTTAATAAACTGTTCAGAGCTTCCAATTGGGGATCCAGTGCTTATACAAGATGTACCTAACTGCTGTTATGTTATCAAGGAGACTAACATGAAACTTAGCTATAACACCTGTATTAAACATGATTTTATTTTACCATAAATTCAGATTCCCTTTCTAGTTAGAACAAAGAGGGTTGCAAAAGCATTCACACCTTGCTACACAACCCTTATTGTGTTATTTTAAGTTATATCTGTGCAAGCTACAAGTAAATACAACAGTCACTTGAAATTATCATTGCCTGTCTGTTTAAAAGTGAATACAACTCAGTTGAAGGGAATACATCCTAGATAGCAATGATATTAGACTGGCAGCATGCCTGTTTCTTTGAGTGTGTGGTTTTTTTATGGAATTTCTCTTTCAAATGAACCTTGGAGGGCTGTCACCATAGAACTTTTTCTTGGTTACTCTTGTTAATACTTAAATGCTAAGGCTGAGATTAGCTGAGCGGTGGAGAAAAAAAAGGTATGGAGTACACTGGAACTTCTGGCTCCAGACATAAGGTTATTAAGCACTGTGGACACATGGAAAAATATAACAGAACAGTACTTTTCACAGAGTGATATTGAACAGCCAGCCTCATATCAAATATGAGTGGAGTAGAGAAATATGATATTATAGGCTGCATCCACATGTGGTATGGACGTTGGGTTACTTGGGGACAACTAGCACAGGTGCACTGTGTGCCACTGTTACTTGTTCCTGGGGAATGCCCATGTCACATGCACTATGGTGCATGGCAAGTTACCTTGCGGGCTGTAGCGGAGGTTGGGACCAGCACTGGGCTGGCCCCAGCAGCCTTACTTGGGGCCCTGGGGGCCTCCTGCGGCTGCAGCAGTGGCAATTCTGCTGCTGGCTTGTAGCTGCAGTGCTGCTCCAGGTGGCCTGGCTCTGCTTTTGCCTCCCCATGCATGCACTGCTCTGCTTTTTTTCTCCGCAGGTTTTTTTGAAATCCTGGATATCCAAGGGTCAAAAAAATCCTCTGCGTTCCTCTCTTGCAGTGCGGAGAATAACTGAATATGCAGTATGTGGTGCCTCAGACATGTCTGCAGCACCACATACTGCATGGCCACACTTGTCTGGATGCAACCATACTGTCTGTAACAGTAATGACTGCAGTTCACGAATACATGAGACAGGATAGAAGAATTTTTTCCCCTGACCCATAAGATATGACTAAAGCTGGGAAATATTTAAAGTTTAGTCTCTTACCAGTGCCCCTGAATGTCATATCTTTATTAAAGCAGTGCAAAAAATTTCTAGACAGCCTGTATGTTTTTCTTAAGTAGGCCACAAGCCTAAGGGTATTTACAGTACTCTAATGCAAGCTACAGAAAACTTAGAGGGGTTGGAACAGTCATGTTTTTATGTTTGCTGTCCTTCAAATTATATTGCCAGTCAGGTACAGTATGGTGAATTTTATATAAGAGAGGAAATCAATGCCCCGGCTCTTGTTGGCCTTTGGTGGCAGGCCCTCTCTCAGCCAACCCTGGCCTTTGGTGGCATACAGTGTCAAAACCTCTCTAAGCATGGGACTGGGGGGGAAACTTTCCTTCCTTCTTCCAGCTAGTCTGCCCCTGCTGCCATTTTAATAGGCTCTTGTTGAAGATTTCTTTCATTTTACTTAAAATGCAGAATGTGATTGAAACTTTCAAACAAGCCAGAACCCCCCCCAGTTAAACAGGAAGGGCACGTGCCTACATGCAGGGGCATGTGTTTGCAGTAGCAAAGAAGTAGTGGCACAAATTTGTGCTGCTGGTTTTTGCTGCTGTGCATGCTCTTGTACGTGCACTTTGGTGCTGGGCAAAATGCCCTGCTTCGAGGAAACTACCATTTCCCTACTCCTCCAGGCTCCTGGTATGCTGGAGGAGCTGGGGTGGAACTAGAGGATGGGAGACATTCTGACTGGCAGTCAGAGATCTCCAAGGACGACCTATCCTCTGTGTCTGCTGGTGCATGCTCCTGTGGTTTTTTTCCTACCAGGATTTCCTGGTAGCAAATTTTACCCTCATGCAAGTGTGGGACACATTATAATGTGCCCGGCACGTGGTCTGTGGTGCTGCAAAGCAGTTTGCAGTGCCACAAGCCACACATGCCTGCACATCTGGAACTGGCCAAAAGGTAAAAAGAAGAGAAAAATAAGGGCCTTGCTATACCTTACGCTGTGAACTGCACAAATGCTGATTGGTGCTAGCACTAGCTTGAGTTTCAAGCAGTCACATTTCAGCCCAGCAAGGGACTGGAGGACTGAAAAGTAAGAATGCCCCTCCCTTCCAATCCAGGCTTTCCTCAGGTGTCCCCCTGCCTCCCTCTTCTGCTTACTTGTGGCTGCCCACACTGTCTCTCCCAAGAAAACAGGCAGGGAAGGGTTAACTTGTCTGTCCAGTCCTGGCCACCACAATTGGCAGGCTGCTGCTTTTCTCTGGGCTGTGTGTGGACCAGAGAGCAGCAGCAGCAGGAGCAGCAGCACCAGTGACAACCCTTCCCTGCCTGTTCCCCTGGGACAGACAGTGTTAGCAGCCCCAAGTAAGCAGGGTGGGGTGGAAGATGGGAGTTACTGAGCAGGGATCTGGGGTGCTGGGGAGGATGAAGGGAGGGGAGTGGGCTCAATCCAGGCCAGTAGGTAAGACTTGGTGGGTGGCGTATTTATACTAAAATGTAGCCTAGGTGTGACAAGGCCCAGCCTAAAGGATACACGGACCTGCCAGGCATACTGCCCTATTATGTAAGAAATGTTTTGGCTCAGATTGGCTCCTTTTTCTCTTTTTGGAACTAGACTTACACTGCTTCTTTCTAGTTTTCCCTGAATATCATAGGTAAAGCCCTCCTCTCTATTCAAAATAGCCCTAGAAAGTTGAATAATCCATTAAAAAAAATTAAAATGTAATGGTGAATTTGAGATATCAATTTGCAGAATGCTACTGGGGCCAGCAGAGCTATTTTCTCAATAAATTATTATTCCGTATAAAGGATTGTCTATTTACTAGTTATTATTCCTTGTGTTGGAATGATCAGCTCAGTCTCATGATATTATTTCTGCTCCATAATTAGATGACTGGCACTTTTGTAAACAACAGGAAGAAAGTCAGAAGTTTCAAGATGACCTTATAATTGGCTTCTGCAAACATTTTTTTGCAATGAAAAATCTTTCTTTTATAAATGTTTACAAATAATGAAGCAAAAATTTGGTTAAAATCAAAACAAAGTCATTACTTTCAATTAAACTAATGCTTGTGAGCATTTGTTTTTGCACCATTTACATAGCTCATTAATATACCTTTGGTAAAGACTTTAGCTTTTAGCACATACAAAGATATTCAAGACTGCTGGGCGGCGGGGAAAGAAAAAAACTATACACATGCCTTAGAAGGGTGACAAGAAAGAGGGAGATTTTTTTTACTGAGGTAAAATTTTTAAAAAGCAGCAATAAACCATCAATCAGTTCATAGCACCAATTCAAACCATAGATAGAAGCGGACTGATGTAGTCAGTTAGGATCTTTCAAAAGGAAAGAGACAATTTGTTTGGTCTAGTGCAATCCCACTCAATTCAATGACACTGCATCTATGTAGCCAAGAATCCATCTGTATTAAAAAAATACATAATTGTGCCAATGATTCTTCTGGTATTGAAAATTACTTAGTTGTGAGTGTGAACTGGACAAAGCCAGATGATAAAAACAAGGATATGATGGATTCCATAAGGTTTCAATAGTATTTTCTACAATAGGAATAAAAACTATTTTGTCCATTTTACATTAGCACTTAGCTAATTTTCAACACCAGTGAAAAGGGGCCATTGCTGACAACCACTGTGAAATAAATTGTCAATTTTCTAGTATGAATGGAGCTTAAGAGTAAAATTTGGCCTATAAGTATTGGAGCACAAGATAACAATAACCAGAAAGTCATGTATATTTGGTGGAATGCAAAGAGACAAACGTATTGAAACCAACAGATTTATGCTAAGGATGAATTTAATCCAATTTAATCTCAGTAAGTTTCTTTTTTCTCCATCTGTGTACATCAGAAGTCTGTATGAGCATGCTCTGTTGAGCTATTTCTTACTACAGCTGGGCTTCCTCATGGGCATGGGATTTTTCTTTGTGTTTGTCAGAGGTTAATGCTACTAATTGTTAAGAATCTGGGGTCTATGGAACAGAGCTGAATGCTGAATAAGGATGCAATATCATGAGAACGGAGCCTGAGAACCTCTATTAATACCCCAGGAACGGCCTATAGTATATTACAGAACACAACAACAGATTTACAGTGTCAATAAACAGAGTAGGTATCAAGTACAATGAAAAAAGTCTTTTCCACACCTTTCTAAAAATAAATTAATATTTTGGCTACTAATGCCAGGTGTTAAGTTTTTTCAAAGCACTATAGTTATTTACTGTACAATAAAAATAGGGCTTTACATAAAGCACCATGATCAGGTGCCATGAGTTAAAATGCCCCCTGCCAACCAAACAGACATTCACCTGTTGGGTTGTGGGGAATGGAGCCTGTCTGCAGGGACTGAGCCTGCTCTGCCCTCTTCCCCAGCCCTGCCCCCTGCTCCCAGCTCCAGTGCTGTCTGCAGGAAGGGAGAGGGGAGGGGGAATAAGCTGTGGGCTGGGGTTTGCCCAACCTCAGCTGGACAGGGATTTGGTGGTGGGGGGCATGAGGCTGCAGGGAGCTCCAGTCCACCCACCCTCTTCTCTAGCTCATGCCATACAAACCCCAGCCTGCAGCCTGCTCCCTATTCTCTCTTCCTTCCTGCAGACAGCCTTGGGGGTGGGGCTGAGCTGCATCAACCCAGCCCTGATCATGCAGCTAGGGAACACAAGTTCCCTAAGGTGCTCCAAAGTGAAGTGCCTTCATCTGATTCCTCATTTGATGAGAGTTCATTTTTTTTGTGATTGGCCACTTCAAAACTGCTCTGCAGCCATGCATGTGTATTACAGCATGGCTGTACAGAACTTTCAGGGGGCCAACTGCACAACAAATGTAACTTCTGTCTGCACCCCAAATGATCAAGAAACATGCACACTCAGATATCAGAAGTACTTTCTTAAAGAGGACAGCTAAATATTTAACAATCCTTCCTGTTCCCCACCATAATTTATATCCTATGGTTAAAGTATACATATTTCATAATATTGAAAATGCTCATTAAAGCTGAAGACACACAACTGAGAATTAGGACTATTGATAAGTGATGCCTAAAAGCACTGAAATGCCCTAAGATCAAAAAGAGACAGTGTTACAGTATTAGTATAAGCAAAGGTGATTCAGTATCTGGTGTGGTAGGCATATGTGGTCCTTATAGCTCCATGGCTCCTTATGTAGCTTATGGAATGTTTTAGTCCTGGGCTAGATGAAGCAACAATGAAGTGGTTCTTTTTCCATTTAAACCAGCAACAAAATATTCAAACTTTTTAACTGTTTATCAATAATAAAGTAATATTTATTATTCCAAAATATTTGTATTGCAATAATACCTAGTAAACTTGATCTTCTTTGGAACCCATTATACTAGGCACAATATAAATACTAAGTAAATGATATTTTCTGTTTATTATCTAAAAGGAAATAAATTAACAAGTTTGGTGTCACTTTTTCCTTCGGTCATCATGGGAATTTGATAGTTAACCTCCTGGGGATACTACTGGTACCTCAGCAGTTGTCTGTGTTTCAGTTTCTGAGGTTGCTTGGAGAGAAGTATTCTTGTCCTCCTCTTTTTGCCTGACTAAGGTCTATGGCTGACTTGTAAGGTGCATTTCTTGTTATATTTCCTTGGGCAAGAATGAAAGTGCCTTTTACATGGAACGCCACTGTCTATCTTGCTTACCTATATGCACTTCCACTAGGTTTTCATGCCCTAGAAATCAGTACTGGTGAATCTGAATTCCAGAGTACAAGAGAGACAGCCACTACCTTACGCTTAATTTACAGTAAGGTAGGGAGTACAAGTTCAGATTCCTGTCAGGATTGTGAGGCTCCTTCATAAAAGCTTTACCTCTACGCCAAGCTGACATTGAAGCGGCTTTGAAGAATCACAAATTATTAAATAATATTTTTAATTACGAAAAACAGATTACTTTCTATAAATATTAATCTTACAGTCTAATTGCTCTGTAGCTATATTATATTACTGTAAGTCTACCTGCTACTGTTTTGGCATTTAAAATGAATGCTAAATGAATTAGTTTGCTCTTCTGCTTTTCATAGCTAAAATCTTCAGTCTGGAACAAGACTGCACTCTGCTAATTATTTAATTAGGGTCTGGCACATTTTTCATTGATACTTTGCTTTTAGTATATGCTTCTTCCTAGGAATATCAAAGTGTCTTACTATTATCACAGTCTTCCAACTCTTGTCATTGTTAAACACTGGTAAGCCATCTATTCCTTTCATCCAGTTGGTATGTGATATATGCGATGCATCTGAAAGAGTTATTTTGGAAATACTAGATTTTACAAGCTTTTAGAAGCAGTATCATGCCCTCAGATATGATCTGCTAATGTGAATTATTCTTGACGGTGTAATGCCTCATATTTGAGTTTTGTAAAATGAGTGTTTTACTAGCTGCCAGAGAGTTTTAGGATGGGAGGAGGTGAGAAATTATATTCCATGTTAAATAAATAGAGCAGGACAGAATAAATACAATGGATTCAGGAGAAAAAAAAATAAAATGGAATTCTATGGCTACTAAGTTTTTTGCATAATTTTGCTTAAATAAAATAATTTAGTTTAATCCTACCTTCACTGTCTTCTGTCAGAGTACAAAAGGGCAATATTCTATATAATAGTTATTTTTCTAACTCATTTGTGTTTTATTTAGTATTGCACTTTCCACACACCAGAATAGTCTTCTCAAACTCTGACTAGAAGTGAACCCACATTGAAGAAAACTGAAGTGTCCTATTCACTATAAACACTTTTCTAAGCACCCATTCATTATAGTTCATTGCTTCCATACACTGTTATCCATTGTTTGTTTATATTACTCAGTGCAAACAGTCCATTTTAAAATATCAGAAGTATTTATGAGTAAGGGGAGCAAGATTGGTCCTATGGGAGTTTCTCAGTACCAGGAGTTTGTTGGCATGGTACACTATTTAAGAACTTTAATCTATCTTTTTTGTTGAGGTTTCTTATTATTGTTTATTTTCTTGTTCTCTCCTTGCATCTTTACCATATTGTAGATAGCTTCTTTTATCATCAAACTCAAATTATTCAAAATCATACATGTCTCTTTTACGATAAGGTACTAAGTAGCTTTAATATATCTTTAAACAGTGATGGTTATTGTAAGGTGGGCTAAATTCTGGCTGCACATATACGTGTACAACTTTATTCAGGATCCACCATCATCAGGGCAGAATTTGCCCCAGATTTCTGAACTATTTGTGCCAAGTCATACGAATACAGGTAAATACCATGCAAAACTATTTTATTAAGAGCTGAATTTGTTTCCGTTGAATTCATGACCCATTTTATCCACTTTTAAGTTGTAAAATCTTTCAGTCATAGACTCTACCTTTATATGCATTTACAAAGAACTTAGAACACCAGGGTACTGAGCCTGTTCGGAGGCTCTGGGCATTATTGTAATGCAAATTTATTAACAAATGATAATCATCATACATAGAATACAAAACAACAGAATGCAAGAATGTTCATGGAAAAGGACAAAAATTGAATTCTCTTGCAAACACATGATTACAGCTGATACATATTCTTTCTTTCTTTCTTTTTTGCTTAGTGGTTTATTGACCTAAGGATTCCTGTTCTCAGGCAGTAAAAAAATTAAAAACCAGTTTGAATGTGAAACTACAGAAGAAGAAATAATTCATAAACTGGTCTGTGTTAAGTATGGTTTAAACAGGGACCATGGATTCTTATCCCATTATCTAGATTAACTTTTGTAACCCATTTGGCCGTGTCCAGACAAGCGCAGCCATTTGGTATGTGGTGCATTTGGTATGTGGACATGTCTGCAGCACCACATACTGCATGTTCAGTTGTTCTCTGTGCTGCAAGGGAGCAGCATGAAGGGTGTTTTTGACCCCTGGATATCCAGGGGTCAAAAAAACCTGCAGAGAAAAAAAGTGGAGCAGCAGATACATGGGCAGCACATGTCACTCAAAAGCAGAATCAAGGTGCTTGGAGCTGTGCCATGGCTGCCAGGCAGGCTCCATGTGGCAGAATCACTGCTGCTGCAGCCCCAGGAGGCCCCCAGGACCCCAGTGCTGGCCCCAGCCTCTCCTGCCCCACCCAGGGTAACCTGCCACATGCCAGAGCACGCGTGGCACAGGTGTTCCCTGGGGACAAGTAGCAGCAGCATAAGGTGCACTGCTGCTGCTTGTCCCTGGGAAACCAAATGTCCATACCATGTGTGGATGTAGCCTTTGTTTCTATGGGTTCTTCACTTACATGCTTCTCACAATACTATCCCTCTTCTTCTCTCTAGCTTTCCCACCTATTGCATTGTAATCCACTTTATACTCTGCTCTATGCTGTCCTTTCATAGCATCTGATGAAATGAACTTGTGTTCATGAAAGCTTGTGCTCTTTCTCTTTATATATATCTTATTTAGTTAGTCTAGAAATATGTATACCTTTCCTGCCTTCTTATTGATATTTACCATTGTTGGATTTTTTTTCTTCTGAAACGGTTTAGCATACCTTTGCAAGTTCTTAAAAGACGGTTTATTACTCAGTGTATGTCTACACCAAGGAATGGCCAGCTTTTGGGTAATGGAGGGGTGAATGCCTTATGTGATGCAGATACCCCTATTCCACATATTGCATGGGCTGCACATAGTTGGGGCGGGGGGGGTCCTTCTGGGGTCGACCCTGCCACACAGGTAGCCCACTCCCTGCTCTCAGTGCATGCATCTGCTTCCTGCCACGCATGCAGCCCAGGCAGCCTGACTCCTCTCTCTCTCCCACATATGCAGCCTGGCTCTTTTTTTCCCAGCTGTGGGCAGAACACTGACTGACACCATAGATCTGTCCCTGGCTCCCCCACCATACCACCCTGCCTACAGGAGTGAGGCAAGATGCAGAAGCCAGAAGAAAGAGGGTGAACCCAGAGCCCCTAGCTGCCGTAGCGGCAGGAGTAGTGGACAGGCAGGAGATTCTTGGCTTCAGGTTAATCCAGGGGTGGGCAATTATTTAGGTTGGAGGGCCACTTAGGGAGTTTTGGTAAGCTGTTGTAGGCTGGGTCAACACCCCTGCTCCTTTTCTCCCCTCTCCCTGGCCTGCAACAGCTCACCAAAACTCCCAAATGGTAGATTACTAGACTGGTCAGGGAGCGCTGGACGAAGTGGGCAGACAGGGTCTCCATAGAGACTGGCCCAGAACCCCGTGGACAGGGCACGCTCAGCTGGATGGATAGGATGGGACTACAGGTGGGCAGGGAGAGGCATCTGGGATGGCCAGGTGGGGCTGGGGCTGGGATTGCAGGGTGCTGATAGTGCAGGGCCAGGGCTTGGGGCAGAGCTGCAGTCCACTCCCCACACAGCCCTGCTCTGTCACCGCCCCATGACCCTGGCCCTAGCCCTTCCCACCCATCCCACTTCTGGAAGCTGCTTTCTGACTCCCCACACCCCTATCCCATCTACCCAGCCCAGCATACCTTGTGTCTCTATGGAGACCCAATTCACCCGCCTGCTTTGTCTAGTGCCCCTGGTAGTGGGTGTGGGGCAGACGGGTTAGGGTGTCTAGGCAGGGGGTTGGGGCCAGTGGCAGTGGCAATACTGGCAGTGGCAGCTGAAAGGAGCCAGCATCTGGACTGCCAGGAAGCAGTCTGGCTGCTGTGCTGCCCCAAACCCGCTGCCCGGGGTGGCAGGACTGACCACACGTGCCATGATCCAGGCAGCCCCCTGCACCTGGACCAGGTGGGGCTGAGGGACCTGCTGCAGGCTGGATAAAATCCCTTGGCAGGCCAGATCTGGCCTGTGGGCTATATTTTGCCCACCCCTGTGTTATCGTCTCACAGGACACATGTGGCCCAAGGGCTGCCACCCGGATAGTCTTGGTCTACATTATGATCACAATGATTCAGTGCAGTGTAGAGAAACATGCTCTAACTTTGAGTTAATTAGTTTGGGGACCAGCACCACAGAGCTCAGAAGGGATTAATTTACCCTGCTGCAAATTTAAAAAAATCTAATGTACAACCTTTAAACCACTAGATGCTTTGAACTGGCAAAATAGTTACACACCAGGGGTGTTTTACACAAGCTCTGGGGTAGAGGGTGCTTTAATTAGAGCGACTCTTGAGAAAATGGTGTTGGGGGCACTTCAACTAAACTTCATTTGATGAGCTTTAGTTAAAGCACTTCTGTCACCATTTTGAAGTGTGGGGACGCTGAATATGTGTGATGCCAAGACTGCTGGAGCATGCTAATTAGCATGCTGTGAAGATTTAACTAATCCAGTACCTGTATAAATACCCCAGAATAGGAACTGGCTTACTATTGCCAGCAGAGTCTTCCACTATATTGCTGTAATAAATTAAGGGCTTTTTCACTGTATATTGGTGGCCCACAAGGTATAAAGAAGTGCAAACTCATTTGATTATTGTAGTAAGATTGTAAATAATTTTGTAATCTATGTAACAAATGGATACAGCTGCAATATTGTAATTGGAAATATATAAAATGTTTAGATTTATATTCTGTATTGTAAAATATGTAATACATTAAATGAATTCATATGAATATAGCTGTATTATTCTCTTTGCTCAGGGAATTCTAAAGAACAAGTCAGTGAATAAATATCTGTTCCCTCTTAAATTCTGTTTGTCATTTCTCTTTAGAATTAAAGTGTCTCTCAAATTCAAGTAGACTCCTTTGTCTTAGTTAAAATACAAGTAATCAAATTTCAGATTTTCAAATAATAAATCTCCTATAATGGAACACTCATTAATATAATGAATACATTTCATTTTTTGTTATATACAATTAACCTCAATTAATCAGAGTGACACATGCACATAAAATGGAAGACTTACTACTTACCTAACAGAAATGATGTTTGTAGGAAAAGGAAGATATTTTTAATAACTAGCCAAAATGACCATTTCTCTTGTGACAGTTTGAAACATCAGCTTCAAGAGCTGCTTGTAGCACTTATTTCAAGAGGGAGTGTCTCTGAAGTCAACTGATGCTAACTTTGGTAATGGTTTCAGCACCTGACTGTAAAAAAAAATATGTAAAAAAGATTAAAATTTGAAAATCTGCACAGTCTGTTCTGTGTGGCACCACACTGCAGCACCAGTTATGCAATTTTTGCTCCAGTTTACTGAACACAAAGAGAAATATCTCTTTGGAGGCTTGGCTTGTTAATATATTATGATTAGGGGAAACCAGGGCATTTTGGTTCAGAGTGGACAGCACTAAGAAATGTTAAACCTTAGACCCAGATTGTGTCATTGAAAATATGCTTACTATTCCTGCCTCCCCCTAACTAGTAGAGTAACAGTTGGTGGTGCTTGCTTACTCACAGAAAGCAGAATTCCACATGATAGAGCACAACACAGAGATTTCATGCTTTTGCTAGCATTGGAGAGAGATTCATGTCTAGTAGAATAAAGTAGCTATTTAATAACATTATTCCTATTGATTTTACTCTCCTTTTTGTAGGTAGATTATTCTACTGCTAGTTTTATGAGCTTATTACTAGGTTTGCCTAGTTCCTTTTTTGCCAGGATAGCCCTCTTTTCACAAACAAAAGGAGAATTAATTTTGTTATTAAGGATCTCTCTTTCATAGTTTCATTAAAACGGTACAGCATTAACAATTCCTTTTTTAAAACTTATGTTGCTGCTTGATACTGATGTTCATTCCTAGGTCCTGTATATTCAGTGCTGTATCTATATACAAATCAATAAAATACTAATGAAAAAATGGGTCAGTGCTGAAATGCTACGATCAATATGCAATACGTCTTATGCATTGACCGTTGCCATATAGATTTAGTATCACATTTGATTTACACCTAGTACTAAAAGATTCGTGCCTCTAATATTGTTCTCAGTTATTTTAAGATTTAATACTTTCCACTCTAGATTTTAATGTCTCTCACATTTTACTCAAGGGGCCATTATCTGCCCTCTCTCTGTTACACTTATGCAGCCAATTTAACTTAAGTGACAAACTCCTGACTTTAAGTATTTTGCATGAAGTTACTAGGGGCAAAATTGAGTCCCTAGTGCCAGGTTCTAGTTTCACTGACAACAGTGTAAATCTGGAGAAAAGTCATTGACATGAATAAAATGTTCTGGACTTACAACTATAACGGAGATCAAAATTTATCACATTATAGCTAACATTTCAACCAAACTCATGAACTTCTAAGCAAGATTTGTGGACAACTTTGACAGCTAGATGAATTGATCCCAATTCTGTTCTGAATTACAATCTTATTCAACTTCACTAATTTCAGCTTGATTACAAAAGATGCAAATCCAGGCCAAATTTGTTTTTTCTTCACTGCTATCTGGCAAGAGCAAACTCAATAGAGAAATTTTCTTCGTGTACTGTGGAGGGAGCACAGCCTATCTGTTGTGAGAGGCAGCCTCAGTAAATGATGAAGTACATTTACAACCAGTCCTTTCTGTGTCAGTCTCTACAGGCCCCTGTTAAATCCCATTATGAAGATGTCATACATTTTGACCTTCAGTGTCCTTTTGCTCTTTAGGGCATGTTATAATGTTTTACGTAGTTGTTAATTTAGAAAAAAATTGTGATACTAACTTCTTGTCCAATTCTCCCAAATCCAACAGAAAGTTTGTAGAGGCCATAGACATTAAAATTATTATTATTTTTAACAGAACCAACCCTAGTTTTTGCATTGTTTTGTATGCAATATTTTGTTTGGGGCCTCAGACCAGTCACACACACAGTGCATTTGGGAAAGGACTTCTAAACTGCTCACAGGATGAGGAGGGCACCTGACACTGGGCATGCTAAAAACAATAAACTCTGGTGCAGTTTCCTTTGGAGATATTTGCTTCCAGGAACTGTGTTTGCATGTGCACTTGGGACCTCAGCACATTAAGCCAGGTCAGATCAGCCCTGGCTGGCAGAAAGCCCAGGGGGTCAGCTTGCCACCCTGGGGATGCTCCAACCCAGCTCAACGTGCTGTAGAGGGGCTGGCTTGGGCATAAGTATGCTCTAGCGCAAGGCTAGCCAGGGGTAGCCCCTGCACTGAAGCACCCTCATGTCCCAGCCAGCTGGGTTAGTGTCTATGTGTGTGTTGTGGCACACTAAATAACACAGCCACAAGGTTAGTACTTGTGTTGACAAGTACTATCTTATGGTAGCGTTTATTAGTTTACTGTGCCCTAATAGGGGCACATGTGTAGATGCCGAGACCTTCCTGTGAAGCTAATTAGTCAGCTCTGTAGTAGATGTCTTGTGTAGATGCTCCCACAGATGTCCTGGGAATGGAACTTGTTGCCAGTCATAAGAAATTATTGCAAGAATGAATCCAAGCAGTTTTCCAGTATCTCTGTCACTTGCCAACCTATTGGTTTTCCAAAACCTCATGCCTCATGATGTTTTCCAAAACATCATGTCAGCTTCTGAAAGAAAGGAGGCTTGGAAACAATGCCTCTCTGGCTGTAGCAAAGTCTTTGGGTGGTGTGAACATACCTGCAAAGAAGGCATACAATGAAGAGAGGGGGCCTCTTTCCCTGTAGCAGCAAGCTGTATAGTTGATGAGCAGGATATACAGTACTCTTACACTAAGCTGTCCATTTCAGAGACTTCAAGAGCCAACACCAGGTAATGTAGAGAGATGTTTCTACACAGTTTTGCCAAGAAAGTGGCTTGTAACATCACAAGTACAAATATACATTGTGTATCTCTTTTCTTCTAGAACACGGCTACAAGATTTAGGATGTTTAAATTGCTCTGTACTGTAGACATAACCAAGCTACCTTTAAGTTAGCTTATTTGTATAGCAGTCTAGCTGTGACAGTACAAAGCTAACTTTCTACTAATTTGCCCTGTTTTTGGGTTTTGTGGTCTTGCAGACTTCTGTGCTTGACAACTATTGGCACACAAGCTAGCTAGTTTACAGCTCAGGTATATCTACACTACAGTGCAATCAGAGCATATCCTTCAAGTGTGACATGACTCATCCATTATATAGACAATATTGTTTGAACAAAATAACAGAAGAAGACTGGAGCAGATTTAGAGGATTAAAATAACCATAAGGAGATATTTTACATTCTGAACATTCAGAGAGTCACAGAAACGGCTGGTGTACAAGTAGACTGTGGGGAAAGCTGGAGGTTTATTTCTGATTCACGAAGAAAATCTGGCACACAAATGCTTCATCCGTTCTTTTCTTTTTTGGCATGGCAGGCTCTGCATCTATGCTAAACAGGGATTAAATTATGATCAAACATTTCATATTATAGCTGTAACTTCCCTGTATTTTTCTGAATTTGAACTCCAGACTTTTCCGTACTGGAAAAGCAGCAAAATGGAGCGAAAAAGTTCCCCAGAAGCTGAAGAATGGAGTGCATCACCTCCAGCTCATGTTTCCCACATCTCTGAGGGATACTGGATATTCCTCCAGCCAAATTCCCTAGCTAAGACTCTCCATGACTCCAGAAAGAGTAGGGATATACATGCCTAAATCCTGCAGATGTCTGACAGGGTAATAGATCTGAAATAAATACTGGTCCAAGTAACATTACATTCCCCAGAGTCTCCTTCTTGGCTTTATTTTTGGTGCTCCACCCTCTTGTCACCTTTTCATGTCCTTGCCTCTACAACCTCTCTGCTTCTTCCTCAGAATTATTTAGTGATGCAGTGACTTAGCTTGCTGGTCAGGTCTTACCCTTGTTGGAGAATTAATGTACTAACTAGACCAGGGGCAGGCAATTATTTTGGGCGGAGGGTCGATTACCAAGTTTTGGCAAGCTGTCAAGGGCTGCATGGGTAGCCCTGCCCCCTGGTCACCATTTTGTGACCAGAAGTCCCACCCCCTAACCCCTGACCTTTGCCACCATAAGTCCCTCTCCTTGCCCCCAGAAGTACTCCTTTCAGCAAGGGGCTTTGCCATCTCTGAACCAGAAACATACCAAATTATATTCTGAAAACCAACATCTACAATTATATTCTAAAACATCTACAACATTCATTAATCTGATTTCAAAAAATATTTTGTCCTGATTTACAAGTGTTTGTGTAGTGTATGCAGAGGTGATTGCACAATAGCTTAAAATGAAGTCTTATTCTTCTATATTGTGGGGGTGGGTATAGGTTTGTGGGGGCTGTGGGTATGTGGGGTGTGGGTGGGTATGGGGGGAGGATGACTGGGGTTTGTGTATGCCAGTGTGAGGGGAGGTGTGGGTGCCCGAGTATGGAAGGGGGTGTGTGTGGGACTCACCCTATGAACACATACACACACACACACACACACACACACACACACTCTGCCCTGTGCCTGCAGACATGCACATACTCTGCCCCTCTGCCTGCCAACACACACACACGTGTGCACACACATACACACCCCTACCAGTGGGGTCCCAT
>NW_017728906.1:46856468-46858229 GCF_001723895.1 Crocodylus porosus | reverse complement strand
GCTGGGCTGCTCAAGCCTGCAAGCCTGCTGAGGGTTTCCTCTGGGTCCTACTACCTCTGTCTCCAGCCAGCTTTGACTAATTTACTAAACTTTTTAGGGGCTCCGTGGGCCAGATAAAATGTCCTTGTGGGCCGGATGTGGCCCACAGGCCATATTTTGCCCTTTCCTGAACTAGACAGTAGTGCCCACTGAAGCAAATTATGCATTTATAATGAAGTTAGAATTTTCTACCCTCATGCTGGGCTCCCTCCTAATGCCACTCTCTCTGCAAAGCAGGAGCACACAGAGATGTCCCCTAGTCTATTTGAAACAGCTTCAAAAATGAGCCAACTAAAGAACTCCATGTCTCGGGCTTTAGCTTCCAGCCCCACTTTCAACTCCTCTCATTTCTCTGTCTTTGTTTCAGAAGAAGAAATTGCAGATCTTCCTGTTTGAGCTTTGCTGCTTCCCAGAGGTCTGCTACAGGGTTTCACTTGACTTTAAAGCTTTCCTACACGTTTTCTTCTTTTTTGTCTCCTACCAACCCCTTCTCCCTGTCTCTCTCTCTCTCTCACACATACACATGCGCACATGCATGTTGCCTGTGACCAAGGTTGCTAACTGCCTATAAATTTAGACCATCCATAAAAAAGGCTAAAAACACTTGTTTATAAAATCTGCAAAATAATTAGCTGATAATAAAAAGCTTAGAAACTGTAAGATTGATTGAAGATCCATTGTTGGAAGGAGGCTGGATGCAAAATTGATGGACAGCCCGAGCAGAGCAGGGTTCTTGTGTCAGAGTGAGAGCACAGCTCAGTGTGCTGTAGGGAGCTCTCCTTCACGGCTTTGTAGCCCATGGGAGTCTCTGTAGCCCCGTCCATCCCAAGCCACGTTCTGCTGCTGTCTCCTAGTTTCATAGTTGATAGGGTTGGAGGGGACCTGAGCAGATCATCAAGTCCAACCCCCTGCTGTACCAGGAAAGAGTACTGGGGTCAAATGACCCCAGCGAGGTATTCATCCAGCCACCTCTTAAAGACCCCCAGGGTAGGAGCCAGCACCACTTCGCTTGGAAGTTGGTTCCAGATCCTGGCCACCCTTACAGTGAAGTAGTGCCTCCTGATATCTAGCATAAATCTACCTTCTGCCAGCTTGTGACCATTATTTCTTGTCACTCCTGGTAATGCTCGGGGGAACAGGGACTCCCCCAATACCTGCTGATACCCCCTGACCAGTTTGTAAATGGCCACTAGATCTCCCCTCACCCTTCTCTTGCTGACTCCTGATTATGTGGGTGGCCCTCCTCTGGACCCTCTCTATGTTGTCCACATCCCTCCTGAAGTGCAGCACCCAAAACTGGACTCAGTACTCCAGCAGCGGTCTAACCAGTGTCACATAGAGGGGGAGTATCACCTCCTTGGACCTGCTTGAGATGCATCTGTGGATGCATGCCAAGGTGCGGTTGGCCTTCCTGACTGCTTCCCTACACTGTCTGCCCATGTTCATTTTGGCATCAATGATGACTCCAAGATCCTCTTCTGCCTCTGCACTGACGAGAAGAGAGTTCCCCAGCCTGTAGGTATGGTGCTAGTTCTTCCTCCCCAGGTGCAGTACCTTGCACTTGTCAGTGTTGAAACCCATCCTGTTCACATCTGCCCATCCCTGTAACCTGTTTAGGTCTGATTGCAGCCTATTCCTCCCTTCTAGCACGCTCACTTCTCCCCACATCTTAGTGTCATCAGCAAATTTGAACACGGTGCTTTTTATCCCCTCATCCAAGTC
>NW_017728906.1:46805028-46856368 GCF_001723895.1 Crocodylus porosus | reverse complement strand
GATGATCACTGTCGCCCAGGTGGTTGAGTACCTGCAGACCCCTCACCTGGTCATTGCCCATGGCCAGGACCAGATCCAACAAGGTGTCTCCCCTGGTGGGGCTGTGCACCTCCTGGGTTAGATGGAGGTCCTGTATCTTGGCTAGTAACCTATGTGAGCAGTCAGGCTTGGCTGACTGCTCTTCCCAGCAGATGTCTGGAAAGTTCAGGTCACCCATGAATGACCATGTCCTTTGACCTAACTACCTCCGTGAGCTGACTTAAGAATTCCTGGTCTAGCTCTTCCCCTTGGTTGGGAGGTCTATAGTAGACCCCCACTGTTAAGTCCCTTTCCCCTCGACTTCCTTGTATTCTAATCCAGAGCACTTCTGTGTGCCCCTCCTCTGACCCAGTGCCTCTTGTTGAGGATGTGTATTTCTCCTTGACGTAGAGCACCACACCCCCACCTCTCCTCCTTCTCATATCCCTCCTGTACAGCCTGTAGCCCTTGATGTTCACTGCCCAGTCATGTGTTGGGTCCCACCATGTTTTGGTGAGCCCCACTGTGTCTGGGTTGGTGTTAGCTAGCAGGAGGGTGAGTTCCTCCTGCTTATTCCCCATACTACAAGCATTAGTGTAGAGGCATTTGAGGCCTCCTGAAGACGTATGCACTGGTCCCCTAATCTCAGTACTACCCAGGCTCCTGTTGTCTACCTGGGTATTTATTCCTGTTTGCTGTTGCCTGCCTGTAACAACTGCTTCCCTCAAAAGTAAGTTGGGCTGTGAAGCCCTGTGAAGTCTGGAGCACCAGTTGAGACAGGAGCTGGCACAATACAACTGAGACAGAGCTGTGGGGCTGGGATGGGTGCATGAAAGAGGGGAGACCAGCATGGGTAAGATTTGGTGGTGTACTGGGATGGGGGTAACATGGCATACAATGCACAGTTAATTTTCCCGGGTTTCTGGGTGGGAGCTCAAACCAGATGTAGAAAGCTCGTGTTAAACCCTTGAATTTAAATGTGGCCCTTGTTACTTCCATACAGGGCCTG
This sequence comes from Crocodylus porosus, assembly GCF_001723895.1. NCBI lineage: Eukaryota > Metazoa > Chordata > Crocodylia > Crocodylidae > Crocodylus > Crocodylus porosus. Next base: position 46,855,341 of record NW_017728906.1, on the reverse strand, counting down.
GCAGAAGGGTTACATTTATGTTATGTCTAACGTATAATAGAAAAATGTATTTCAGTAAAAAAGTTTTGGTCACCAGTAGCAAGCTTGCAGATTGTCAGTAAAAAAAATAAAAATTGTTGGGTTGGCAACCATTCTTGTAACCTTTGTTCTGAAATTTTCAAAAGCTGGAAACATCCTTCCTCCCCAGGTGCAGAAACAGGAGAATAATGGCACTTAGGTGCTTATTCATTCTGTTTTAGGCCTAAATTTCTTATTGGGTTCCTCTTGGGCCCTGTGACCAGGCTACTAATCTGGCTGTATCATAAAGGGCTCAATTAGCCTGACAGCCTTTTCTTGAATATCTAAAGGAAGATACTCAAGTGGGGCTTGCAGAGTAATGTAGAGGGGTAAACTCTTCAGAGAGAAGGTCTAGGACATACAATTATTCTTTTGCTCCACAATTTAGACCCCAACTCTCCCCTGACTAGTCTCAGAAAAGGCTTTTGCAAGGCCAATTCCTGGAGTTCTCTGGGCCCTCTGAATGCCTCCCACAACTGTTCCTCAGGTGTTCATGATACTTTGAAGCTCCTCAATGCTACACCTCATTCAAATAGTATCAGACCAAAGATGTATTTGATATGTTCCTGCATACTCCACTACACTTTTCAGATAGACATACTATTTTACTTCAAACCTAGAATAAATATTAGAGGAGGAAGAAGCTTATCATTAAACCTCTTTTTCATATTAGTTGGCTGGGGGCTTTGGTCCTTACTTTTGCATTCAAATGATGAATGAATTCTTTGTTGACAAAGGTAAATTAAGAAGAAAAACTCTCTATGGAAGTCAGAGCAAGCTAGGCAAGTTTCATGTTACCCAATTTGGTAAGAAAGATAAAAATCAGTGTTCAGGTTAAGATGATGAACACTGAGGAGGTGGCAGAGCTGCTGCCAAGAATATTTCATGAACAAGTATATGAATTTTACCATAGCCAAACACACTGCATTACTTTCTTACAGGGTTTAAAGTCAGTCTCCTTTCTCCTTGGCACTTGCCCGCTGTATGCAACACATGCAGAAACAGTTTAAAATATACATCTTAAAGGCTTTACTACTCTCATGCTTTATGATGGAGTTCAAATGGTTAGTCAAAGCAACCGATATTTGCTCTTGGGAGAGGTAGTTTACCCCTCTCAGAAGTCATGTTTCAGGCTGTCACTTTTCAGGCAGATATCGCTGCACTGGCTATAGTCACATCCTTTTGTCAAGCTTTTCTTAGACTTTTTTTTTAAAACAAGAAATTACAGCTGTGTTTCTGACATAATCTCGTGATCCCCAGTACAGGGTCTAGGCATGGGCCTAGAGAACCATAGCTGTACCTGTGGGAGAATTCTAAAAGCCTGGGGCCAGATCTAATTCAACTCATTTAGGTAGTTCAGTAGATTTAGGTGCTTAAGTACGATTCTATTCTATCCCCCACTTGAGTACCTGAAAACTAGTTAATATAAGTGGTGGATGGAGCTTCTTCCTGTTTGCTGTTTTTTGTGGCCTAGTTTCAAAGTTATGACGATGACATGTTACAAAAATAAAGGCATTAACCTTTTTCAGGGACTTGAGCAGACTAGAATAGGATCACACTGAGGAGCAGACAGAAGTGACAATATTCACCCCATATGGTCACAGAAAGCAATTTATAGCTGTGACCAAACACAAGCGCGTGGCTGTAGACCACTGAAAAAATGGCTGATCAGGTGAACATTTTAACTGTCATTGCATGAGGGTTCAGATGAAGACGTTTCAAAACAGTGTCTTCTGTAAGATATGTCTGCCTGCCTATCAGCCTCTGAGCTGTTTTCAGAGTGGGAAGGGGGAAAGGGAGCAGAGGGAGTTAAGTCTGGAGTTTTTTCAGCCCCTACTAGTGGGTGGGGTGGGTGAATTGGAGCCCCCACCCCTTGAAGTAGTTACTGATCAGCATTACTGATGCTGAATTTGAGCCCGTCCCCCTTGAAGCTTCCCCGCCAATTCACCCACCCCACCCTCCAGTGCTGGCTGGGGAACCCCTAAAATGAGGTCCCTCTGTTCCCTTTTCCCACTCCCATTCTGAAAACAGGGATAGGCCGGGAGGGAGAAGGGGCCATTGCTATGGGAACCTGGCTGCAGGCTCCTAGCCAACAGCTAGATTCCACTCCCCTCTGGAACCAACAGTGAACTTCTGTTTGGTCCGGGGGATCACTGTAACTCAGAACAGTTCTTACAAAGTGTTCTCAGTTACAGCAGTGAGCTGCACTTCTGTCTGGACCCTCAGGCACCTAAAAGATGCCTAAGAACCATAAAATCTGGCCTATGATTCCTCCACTGGAATTTCTGAGGTCAGATATTTTAGGCTTCACATCAAAAGTGAGTTGATGTATTACTTATCAGTGTGATGAGACTCAGTGAGAAAGGTAATATTTTGAAGTTCTACATTATGGAGGGATTCAAGCTGATAACCAATACCTTGGATCTGTAGCAAAATTAAGCAGGGGTTATGGGCAGCAGCCCTGGCCACTGCATTGGATGGGCTGGGAGGAGGCACAAGTATAGCTGTGACCATGGCAGTAACTAATTGCACTGCTATGATCACCACTGTGGCAGCTGGGGCTGCCTGGGCATCATATGGCTGCCCAAGAGGTAGTTATGCCCAGTTATGCCTCTGACTTAAATTACATTCAGTAGCACACAGGAAACCAGGACAGTGTACACAGTTACGTTATTTGTACAAAGCAGTTCACTGCTTATGTTCTCCATCACTGCAGACTTCTTTGTGTGTTTCAAGGGCAGCCCTAAGTGAAGTGTATTGCAGTAGTCAAGTTGTGAAACTAAAATTGTGAAATAAAAAAAAAAAGTCAAAGCTCTAGAAAAGTGCAGTATTTCCTAGCTGTTGTGTTGTGGTCTCTGAAATACTGCCATTACTTCCTTATTCTTAGAAAAGAAGGGAATCATAGAATCATAGAAAATTAGGACTGGGAGGGACCTCAGCTGGTCATCTAGTTGAACCACCTGCTCAAAGCAGGACCATCCCCAAGTAGATCATCCTAGCCAGGGCTCTGTCTACCCCAGTCTTAAAAACCTCTATAGATGGAGACTCTATAACCTCTCTGGGTAGCTTGTCTCAGTGTTTTACTGCTCTCCCAGTGAGACCTTTTTTCCTAATATTTAGTCTAAAGTTCCCTTGCTGCAGCTTGAGACCATTGCTCCTTGTTGTGTCATCTGCCACCACTGAGAACAGTCTAGCTCCATCCTCTTTTGAACCACTCTTCAGGTAGTTGAAGGCTGCTATTAAATCCCCCCCTCAGTCTTCTCTTCTCCAGACTAAAATAAGCCCAGTTTCCTCAGCCTCTCCATATAAATCATATGCCCTAGCTCTCTAACCATTTTCGTTGCCTTCCGCTGGACTCTCTCCAATTTGTCCACAGCTGGATTATAGGTTCTATGGCACATGAAATCATGCATATTTTATTGTCTTATTTTGGTATTTTGACCTATGTTTCAAGGACCTGACATTTTGTTCCTATTTGGCTTTTCGCTAGTGCTGGGAAAATGGGACCTGCTGCCCTGTCATTGATATTTTCCCCATGTACTTGTTTTGCTGCCTATTATTTCTGACTGCTTTCTCTGGAATTTTAATATTTTTATTCTAGCTGCTTGTTGTTCTTCTGAAGACTGAGTTTATTTGGGGTGACTAAGTTACCAATGTTTAATTTTACTGAATTTGAAGAGTTGTGTTTGAGACTGTTTATAAGGCAGGCTTTTAAAATTTATTTTTCTTCCAGTGCATTTTTAATCAGCAATGATTAATCAAATTGTTGCTGTGAAGATTTGTGCAAAATTGTTTTGACACTTTTGACAACAAGAGTTATTTTTTTTGGTAAGTAATATTTGCTTGTGATTGCTCCAGTAACTCTCATAGCTTAATTAGGTTTTGTTCAAATGTATATTTGTTGAAAATGGTTTTCTGCTACCCACTAGATTCTCAAATATTTTAAAAATAGTAATTTCACTTGTAATAATTACTATATTATTAACAATCAAAAAGGAAAACACCTCACAAAACTCGCCACATTCACTGCTTCTAATAGGTACAGTTTTGAAGACTTTAAGTATAACAGCAGAATCAGAGTCAAATATACAACTCTGGAGGAATGCCATAGATACCAAAGTGTGCTCCGACAAGTGCCCCAGGCTCCCATTAGAAACATAGTTTTATCCACATTGCCATAAAATCTGGCCTTTCAAATCCAAATGTGCTGTATAGTAAAATCATGTTTCATCCTGCAAAGGGCTGCGTAGCTTAGATAAGGCCACTCATGTTTAAACGAATGTCTGAGCAAAAGAGAATAAGTGGTAGAGTAGAAAAGACCACTAAAAAGTAGTTAATTTCTGTTCAAGGTTCCATGGATGTCATGTCATTCAAGGCCTCCATATTCAAACATTTCATCTAGAAGAATCATGTTTCATAAAGTTTACTTTCATATGTATCACATTCACTAACTGCAAATAATTAGCTAGCTTTTGTTTCCAGTTTTTGATGCTTGGTTTTGTAGTTGACATCTACAAATTCAATTCTTGCTTCTTGGCAATCACTGAAATAGCATTATTGTTGGGCTTCCCTGATACATGTTGCATTTCTGCTTATGCTTAACAGCCATATTGGAGAGGTAGTGAGAGGTAGTGGGTAGAAACCTTCAAGTTGTGTCTGAATAAAAGAGCTGAAAGTTATCTTACCGACTCTTCCGTCAACAGTAAGAGATAAAAGGTATCCCACTTTGTTAGCAGCTGTAGAATAATGTAATTATCTCTGGGAAATAAAATATCCAATTCACCTATATCAAACAACATTGATATTTTATGTAATGTACATGAAACTTCTGTTCAGCCTACCTCAGGAATCATAGTAGCCAAACCTCTGTTGAAACCTGTGGACATATTTGGATCAACATACGTGTATGCAGCACATGCTCACTGAATTATGTTTACGGGACTTCCGTCCTTGATTTCAGTTAGGCCAGGATTTAACCCTTGATGTCTTGCATCTAACGAAGTTGTTAGGATTGCCCACTATTTAGAGTTACCTTCTGTTACTTTTAGAGTTATTCTATGGTTGTCTGTTTGAGATAAGAGACCTGGATAATGCTTAACAATAATGCCTCTTAGCTAAAGAGATCATGTGTATGTATCTTCAGATATGTGTATTGAATTTGTAAAAGAGAGAAATTGACTGTCTAAGGCCAGCTCTATACTACAAACTTGCTGGCATAGATGCATCAGTCAGGAGTTTGACAAAGTGTGATTTGTGACCAACATAGCTGTGCTGCCTGAACATGGGAAAATTGGAATAATTAATACTGGCAAACCTGTCATTTATCCATTTTGAGCTGTGTCTGCATTAGAAGTGTTGTACTGATAAAGCTACACCAGGTACCTTTCAAGTGTGGAGCAAGTCTAAGAAGCTGTTAAAAGATTTTTAAAAATTCTTTCAATTTTCCTAAAGAAAACTGATTAGATTTTACCAGCTATATTGGCAATCAAGGGCAAGTGGTAACTTTTAGTTGGGCAAAAAAAGTCTCTTAACCTAGAGTCTTCAAAAATGATCACTGTTAAAATACAGCAACAAGAACTCAACATCACACTGTTTTCTTATATACAGAGTGCCACCAAATAAGACATGCAACTTGTTTTAGAAAAACAGAATGTAGAAAAAAAGATATTTTCTTGAAAATACTGGTAAGGAGTAGTACGTTACTCACTAGCAGCTTCTCTTACAGAATGAGGCATGGGAGGTCTGGCCTAGTGGCTAGATAACTAACTCAAGCACTCAATGTAGTGCACTTTAATGCATCAAACTAAGGTGTGGTCCAGGTCAGGTTCTCAAGGAGCTGGGAGTCTGAAGCGGCTTGGCATCAGGAGCCATAAGCAAAGTCAAGACAGTTCAGGATCCAAATAAGAGTCAGGAGTCAGAGCTGGATACAGGATATGCCAAAGGTTAGACTAGTATCAGAAACCAAAAGCCAGAGTCATAAGTCAAACCAGAATGAGGAGCAAACACCAGAATCAGGTTATGTCAAAGGTCCTACAGGAATCAGAAGTTGAGCCAGAGTGAGGAGTCAGGAGTCAAACCAGACAGTCAGCAAGGCAGTGCATAGAGAATCAAGAACAAGAACTTTCACCTTTTCCAGGACAAGGGTACTATGTGCTGGGCCTGGCTTTTAAGAGCTGGAGCAGGGGAGACCTGTTGCCTATGGCTTCAAGGGGACTGGCCACTCTGAGTGCCTCCCTTAGCCTAGCTGGGGCCTGCCTTCCTCAGCTGCTGGTGGTGCCTGTTTAGGGGATAAATTGCCCTGATTCCCTGACTGAGACTGACTAGGTCTGGAGCTCTGCTCTGGCCTCATTACAGCTTTTGCAGCACTTCAGGAGAAAGAGAAAGTGTCCATAGCTAGAAGCTAGGGAGCCCAATCTGCATAACTGCATCTTACTTTCACTCCCAAACTCAGAGGCAGAAACTACTATTTCCATTATTTCCTTGCTTATAATGTCCACTCCAATTTCTAGCAGCTGAAATTTTGGGGAAAGATTGATGTTGTATTTGAGAAATTGTGGTAATAGACATATGTTATATTTACTGAAATCCAAGATGAGGTTTTCCCCCACCATTCAACATAAGGAAAAAAGCTCTTTACCTTGGATTTGAGTACAAGACAGGGGAAAGAGTACACATGGCTCTGAAACTGGCCCCAAGCCTGGATTGGGTTGGGGTTGGAGTCTCAGAAGCTGTCTGACTGCTCAAACATACCCCACAACCTCTGCCCTCTGAAACCTCTACCCCTGCCCCCCCACAACTGCCTCCCTCAGCTTCTGCACCCCCTGCTGCTTACCCTCATGGCTTTGGCCCCATTCTGGCCCAGGGCATGGAGCACATGGAAGTTCTGGCCTTAGCCTAGCCATGCAACAGTGGTGGCAGCAGCTCTGGTGTCCTGGGGCTGGAGCTGCTGCTACTGCACCTCTGGAATGTGGCCTAGCCAGGACCGGAGCTACTATGTGCTCCATGCCCTGAGCTGGAACCATTACTGATGGTGAATGGTGTGGGGAGCAAGGGCTGTGGGGGATGGGAGGGCCATGTGGGGAGGCAGAGGCTGCAGGGAGGTCAGAGGCTGTGGGGGGACAGGGCCTACAGGGGGCTGCAGGCACAAAAGGGGCAGTTAAATTCATCCCCCTCCTACCACCTGCCCTCTGCTGCTGCTTTCCCTGCTGCAGCAGTGAACTGGGGGGCGGGGAATGAATTTAAGACAACCTTCCAATAATTAGATTCTATACATGGAAATTTAGAACAAATTTATACATTTTACATGTATAGAATCTAATTTTTGGGGGTCATTTTAAATTCTACATCATCTTGGTTGCAGGTAAATATGGTAGTATTTCTTGAATTAATTTTGGCTACTTTCTTTCTAAAACACAAAGTAAAATGATAACCTGATAGTATTGCTGATCTTCAGTTCCAGCCCTCTTTCAATTTTAATTTATACTGTAACAAAAATAGAACTTACATACAGTAAGTTATCTTTGATTTCCTGTATTGCAAACATGCTCTGAAATTTTTAGACAGCATTAAGAATTCAAACTGAGGTCAATCATATAACACCACAGGCTTAGATTTGTTCACACTTTTAATGAATCTACATAGCGGTGTGCTATCATAACTTAGTTTATCTAATGTGACATCTGCCACCTTCTTTCTATCAGTGTTGGTTTTAGTAGCTATTGCAATTTTATTCAACTAACTTTGCAACTAACCAATGCCAGCAAAGAGAAGAACGCAGAAGCCCTTTGGCTGTTTTTAAAGCAGCCAAAATATCATAATGAGAAAGGTATGATTAATGTTCCTTCCCATGGTACTGCCTAAATAGTTCTTATCATAGCAATTTAAATATTGTGACTTAAACCTCCAAGGGATTTTGTTAGATTTTAACCCACCTGTTCAGGAGTTCCAAAGGCTTAAAATCTATGCTACTGGAGAGAGTTCTGAGTCACATTTTGCTACCATTACTGATGCTGAATAACATCTAATAGACCAATCCTGCATTATGGAAATCAATGGGGGAAGGAAGGTGGTTCTATTAAAGTGAAATGGAACAGGGCCAAACCTTTACTATGTGCATAATGGCACTGAAATATATTGGATTTTGTTCAGACACTATCCTATTCAATTGTTGTGAGAACAGCAGACTTGACTTTTTAATTACTTTATTCAGGGGTTCAGGTATACAACAATGGTGGCTGCTTACAAAGTGAAAACACAAACAACTTACTACCAAACCAAACCAAGAGAACAGCAGAACTAGATACTGAGCAGAGATCTTTCTTACTAGTAAAAATTTGCATGACCATAAGCACTGATTGCTTTATATTATTATCTGATTATAATTCTTGTTATGTCTTGGTAAGTACACTGTCCCAAATTCCTGATATGTGCTCAACCTGGATGTAGTAAGCAGCAGTTGCTGTAGGAATCCAGCTATAACACCCTAGGTCTCTATCCACCGGACATTAGTGGAAATGAGACTAGGTCTCAGGACTGCTTTAGCTTGTGTTAACAGCGTAAGAACTGCTTATTATGGCAGTAAGGGATATGGGCTAATAGAGCTGATATCTACCATGCTAAAAACGTATCTTACTTATTCCTCAGGGAATGAACAGCTAAAGTAGCATGCAGCTATGCTTCTTTGGGCATATTTGCACAGACGGAGATTCCTCTTGAACATGGAGAGGAATTGGTTGGTTCAAATTAATCTTGAATCACTTAAGCCAGTGATGCTTAACCTTATAGCCTGATGGCCCAGATTGGCAGCGCCTGGTGCATTTGTGGGCTGGATCCAGCTGGTGTTCTTGATTTGGTGCCCAGATGGGCCACGTGGAAGAAGGCAGGGGACAGGCTGGCCCCAAAGCAGCCCTTCAGGGGGGAGAAGCTTGACCCTGCTCTGTGGAGAGAGAAGGGGACATGGCCTGGTATTGCAGGCGGGGGTTGGGGTGTGGCACATGGCCAGGCTCCAACCTGGCCCCATGGGGAGGGAAGGGGTTGTGGCTCAGCCCTGATCCAGAAGTAGGGGGGTGTAGCCCAGCCCCACAGGGGAAATGGTCACAGCCTGGTTCAACCTGGCCCTGGCTGGCCATGTGGGACTTGGGGTTTGAGAATTTGGCAGGGGAGAGTGTGGCCATATTCATGGCTACTGGTTCCCCACTGCCAAATTTCCTGATCATGGCTCTGGCAGCCCTGGCATAAACTGCTCTGCTCTGGCTCAAATTACTGCTGTCCTGGGTGTACATGTAGACGCTGAGCCTGGGGGTAGTTTCCTCTGGCTCAGACCACTCCAGAGTTTATTGTTTCAAATTAATTGTACAAGTAGATTCACCCTCTCTGTTCTAGTTGTCAGTGATGATCAATGAAGACATTGCTGTGAACTTTCAAGATACCTTTAATTTTACTTAGCCAATAATATTAGCCAGAAAATGAAAAGACTCCCTTTTTCTCCAACCTTGCACTATGCAAAAATACCTGATTTAACAAACCTCAAACTTTAAAAAACTGCTCTGATTAGGAACTACATGTGCACATATTTTAGGAAAAAGGTGCTAAGGAATGCTGATAAAACTTTAATTAATGGTTACTATCATTGGTCAACAATTATATTTATGGGACAAAGCGGTATATTTTTGCCTTTGCATCATGTTTTTGCCCCCACCAGCAAAATCAAAATGTTACTGAGTCAGGTAGATAAAAAAGATATTTCACACAGTGGCAGCTCTCTTAATTTTATAACTATGATATTTTATACAAAGAGTGTTTCCTAAACATAGATCTTCTTAGAAAGTAGTCACCTAGTCACTGGTAGATGACAAAACCTAATGCAGTAAAGCATCCTTTGCATTCCTTAGTTTAATTTTGCATAATTTATTGGTTAATTCATATGTATTACCTTCTCTATGTAAGTATATCTGCTGTAATAGTAGTTGTTGCACATATTTAGGCATATTTGTGATATTCCATTTTCTTTTCTGTGGAGTTTCTAAATACATTTACCAAACTTTGCCAGTAATCCTGAAGCCCTTCCTTTACCATCTCTATGTTTCAGGTGGAATCTTTAAAGGAAATGCTGGAATGCCACTACAGAAACATGCTCTTCCAGTATTTTTGACTGAACAGGAAACATTACTGGAATAGTCAGAAAAGAGTTCATTTAGTAGTTCAACACCTTTAGGTATTTAAACTCTGAGTCCATATCTGAACCGAATTGTCATACTGAAGGTCTACTCATGTCTAATACATGTATTGGTACCGGATTTATGACCTGGATACTTTGTTCCAAGTGGACCCAAATCCTCAGACCAACTACAACTTCTCAATTTGATAATAAGCAAATTTTATTGATACACACTAATAGTAAATAAGAATAATCTAAACAAATCTATATCTACCATTCCTAGAGCTGTCTCAGAGGAAAGGTAAAAGGTACCTCTGACCAGTATGCGAGCCTCACCTTGAGGTTCTTTCTTGAACATCAGATGTCATCAGCCTGGAGGTTGAAGGCTGAGGCCTCCCGCCCTCCAGTGGGGTGGGTGAGACAGGTTGGTGGTGTGTGCCCTCAGTCCATGGTGGCCTCAGGTTATCCTCTTCAGGACCCTCTTTGCTGCTCTGTAATCCCTCCTTTTGTATTCTTTCTCCCCTCTGATGACTCTTCCTTCCCAGGCATCCTTGATTTGGTTTCCTGGTCATCATACTGTTCATTTTCTGACCTGTCAGCATATTCCTTTGTTTCACAAACCCATCACATGCACACATATCTTAATTTGGGCTTTTACCAGCCTCTGTCCACCAAAACTGGAAATCCCAAGGGTTCTGAAATTGGGCACTGTGACCTAATGCCATCTTATCTCTGTTTGGGTAAATTGCTCATGTTATGGAACAGAGTGGTACATGTCTTCAGTTTCCCAGTCTGTCTGTCTGACGGCTTTAGACACACTGGGCCTTGAAGAAAGCTTTGTCACAAACAGGCTTTTAGAAACCAATTAACCCTTGCCAGTTCCCTGGACCATTGTTTTAATGCATATCTACTTTACCTACAAGCCAGTTCCCAAAAGCAAACCTTTAAATATCATTTTCTAGTCATTGCTTGTATGGAAGACAGTGGGCACATCTACATGTTCATTAATGCACAGTGAGTATTGCATATTTCACTTAATACTTGTATAATCAAGTACTAAATAAATGTGCAATAACTGGAATTGCTGTGCAGTAGCTCTAGCAAATGCCTTAAGTGATGCTATTGCACAGTAGCATAATAATACTGTGAAGTAGCTTATTAGCACTGTTTGTGCTGTGATGCACTACTGCAAAGTATTATAAGGCAACTGCATTGTTAGTGTCTTGGTTAGGCACATCCAGTAGGTCTCATTAGCTTTACATTTGGCTTTATTAACAACTTTGTGAACTAACAACTGGAGTACTGTATTTGGAAAACAGGGTCCATTTAAGAAAGTTGTGTTCCACCAACAGAAATTTAGCTGAATGACACCTGGCATTTTCCAGTGGAGTGTTTCAAATACAAAGCATTTTAGCATAGTATAGGGAATGCTGTGAAGGAGCTAGCAAGCCTGAGAAACTGCCAGCTAAGGAAGTTTGCCTTCAGAACTAAAGCCAGATAATGCTTCTCTATGCTTGCCTGAGCTTCACTAGTTCAGGAAGTATGTTTACACTCACAATTCACGGCAGCATAGCCAGCACAAAGGTCTGTTATGCTTTTACTGACAAGTTGTTGATATTGTTGCATCACTGGAAGAGGTTTTGTGCTCAAAGGCATAGTCAAAATGTCTTTATGGTCAGGAAGTAAGGTTTCACAATCAAAAGAAGCTCTGTTATGCATATTTTGACACAAACATTTTCAGGGTGATATATTCTGTAAGTCAGGACTGTCCAACTGGTGGCTTGTGAGTGGTTAAATTGAGGCCTGCAGGCTTTGCTGGGCTGGCTCTGGAACTCAGGGGGCAGGCTGTGCTGCCACTTACCCTATCACTGTTATGTCAAGCCATGGGTGGCCAAGTCTAGCGGTCACTGCAAGGTCAGGTAAAGTAGCTGAGGTCCTAGGGGAGTGTGCCGAGTCTGAGTGTAGGGAAGCCAGAAGCTAGGAAATCTGTCTGGGAAACGGAGTCAGAGATACAGAGGATCAGGCACAGTGTGGGGTCAGGAGGCTAACTGAGCCAGGTATCCAAGAAACTGAATTAGAATTGGGTCAGGTATCCAAAGGGTCAGGCCAAACTAAGGGTCCACAGGCAAGCTGGGGCAGGTATCTGAAGAATGTCAGAAAGCCAGTAGCAGCAGAAGCCAAGGGTGTAGCAGCCTAAGTACAGGGTTGAACCTTGTTGTCTACCTTCTGGGTCAGGCATTTATATGGGAAGGTGTAAGAGGTCAGCTGACCTTCATTGGTCACTCTGGTGGTAGGGAGTGAGTGTGTGCCTAGGTCCAGATGGCAGGGTTCTGGCCACCTGTGTATGCCTCAGTTTTCCACTGGGGAGGTGGCTGCTTTGCCAGGCAGGACAGTGGCCTGGGGTCAAGGCCACACCCTGACCTTATTGCCCACCACTGAATTTGGGGTCTTTGATTACCACTGTCAACTAAAATTGGTGATGGGAAAGGAGTATAGCCCATCCAGGTTTACCCCCTGGTTTTTGGAGCTGTACCAGTGCAGTAGCTCCAGCTGCAGCCCTGCCACCAGAGATACATTACCTGGCCCACAAGAACCCCCTTGGTGTGGGTCTGGCCCATGGGACGAAATGAGTAGGATGGTCCTGCTATAAGTTGACAGGCAACTACGAAAACTGCTGGTTTTGATGACAGCTGTGTTTGCAAGTCATTAAAACATAAATGGCAGAATGGGAAAAACTGAAATGCACAGTAGCATACCACAAATTAGAAAATGCTATTGAGATAGCATTGGCTTGATTATTCATTAACGGTTTTCGAAGGTGGATCCATTCACAACAAAAGGAACGAATAGAAAATATTCTCTGTTCCAGAAAATTTCAGAATATGTTGCTACAGGTGGTAATTCACTTGTAATTACATTGTGATACCATGAAACTGATCCTTCTTTCTCCTCGGTATCATCTTGGCCTTCTGCTATATCTTTAAACCAAAGATGTTGAGTGGGGTGGGTGACCAGAGCACATCTAGAATATTTCAACCCTCTATTTGTTTCTTATAGTAGCTTCCAGCTTTCAGCTCTCCCTTTCTAATATTACCTGGGTCTTTTGATATAGCTTTCACAGCAAAAATGGTTTTATTTTCTGCCATCAGAAGGTTTAGACTCCACAGTTATACTAATTTCCTGGGATCTTCTTATTAAAAAAGAAAAGAAACGTGCAGCTTATTTCCTCCCAGATAAAAATGATGTATTTGTCCTATTATTGTTGTCCCCTCTTACTCTTTCTCCTTCTAAGAGTTATTAAAAATAATTCAAAAGATCTTCAAAACTAATATCAAGGGAAAACAAAACTTTGATAGCATGTCATAAGCACGGTACTGGCATTATCTAATTAAGCCTCACAACACTTTATGGCTATAGCTTGCAAGATATGCTTTATTACATGGACTCCAACAAACATGACAGGTGAAACGATATATTTGATCAAAGAAATTGTCCAAATAGAAAACCCATTTGTGTGATACAGGCGACTGACCTGGGAGTCAGGGCACCGGGGTCTGATCCTGAACTTTTTTGAGATTTTGGGAAAATCATTTCACTTTTCTGTGTTCCTGCTACCCCTCCCATTTGTTATAGTCTTAATTAGACTGGAAGATTTTGAGAGTTATTATTCTCTCACTATGTTTGTATATCCCTGTGACAGGAATATCAATATTGGAGCCTTTCTGGGAGTGGCTCCGCCCTCCTGTAATGGGCCAACCGCCTGCTTACTGGTCTGCCATGCCTTGATCTTATTTGATTAGAAGATGGTTGTAATCAGCAGGAGGCTGCCCATTTTTCCGCGCCCCGGTGACAGGGGGCACTACCTGCGGCTCCTTTTCCTCCCCTACACCGCAGCCCAAGCCTTGCAGATGGAGCTGACATGGTTTGACCTGGGCCTTGTTGTTTTCTGGCCCCTCTCTTTACTCCCGGGGCTCCTCACTGCCCCCTCTCTCACTCGCTCTGGGCTCCTTGCTGCCCCCTTCTCTCACTCACTCTGGGGCTCCTTGCTGCCCCCTAGCTCTGGGGCTTCTCACTGCCCCCTCTTGCTCCGGGCTCCCTACTGCCCCCTCTCGCTCCGGGGCTCCCTACTGCCCCCTCTCGCTCCGGGGTTTCTCCCTACTGCCCCCTCTCGCTCCAGGGCTTCTGGGCTGGGGCCAATGTGCCCCCTAACAATGCTGTGCCCTCTCTGGCACCAGGAGGCCCCACGCTACCGTGGAGCTCCTATGAGGCCTCCTCCACCCCTAATAGCCTTGCCCGGTCCTCCGGTCAAAACAGTAAACATAAAACACAAAGCCCCTGGGCTACAACATAAAAACTAGACCGTCCGGTCGAACAGAAATCTACTCCCTACTAGAGAGCAAGGGAGCGGGGGAAGAAGGGCTCCACCAACCTCAGCAGTAACCAGGGGATGCTCTCATGGCCAGAGTCCTCCCCTCTGTCTGTCTGAGCTGAGTCCCTACTCCCATGGCTGCTAGAGAGTTACTGGCCTCCTTCCTGGGCTTAAGAAGGGATAAGCCCTGCCCCTTCCTGTCAGCTGGTTTTACCAGTTGCCCTGGCAACCAGCGCCTGTGCAGCCCTGGTGACTGGCAGCTGAGCCTCCCCCTTTCTGCCACTAGGGGTCTCCCCAGAGCAGTCTCCGCTCTCAGTGCAGGGCACCTGAGTGCACTGCGACAATCCCCTATCACAGGGGCTACCTAGATGTCATGTGGGCCCTCTAGATACTAGTAGCTTACAAATCATAGTAATTAATACTGTGAGCATGAGTTTAAGATGACTTCATGCCTCATCTGTAAGAAAGTCCCAAATGGTTTTTAGGCTATACCAAATAAGGATCAATGAAACCCTTAGTTGTGAGGATTGTTCCAAGTAAGTATGGCAGAGAAAATACATTTTAGATATTTTCTTAAAAAAACCAAAAACAATGTTGTTAGTACAATTTGCCTAAGCAAGCTGCCTTAGTTGCCATGGAGGCCAATTGCACAGATCTTGGAGACAGAGAAAACTATACCTAACCAATAGGAATATCAGAGTAATTTCCAGGGAGATGGGTTTTAAAAGTTCAGATAATTGAGAATGTGCCATATTCTTGCACCCTTTGCTGAGAGGGCAGTAGATTTAGGGAAATTTGTATGTTAATTTTTTACTGGAGGGGAATGGGTGATGCAAAGTCAAGGAGTTTGGGAATCCTGTTTATTTCCAAAATGTATGCAAGCCACTTCCTTCTTTTACTCAGACACACATCTTGGGCTTTTGTGCCCCTTAAAAACTCCTGGAATCTCTCAGATACACTCTTGCTAGCTCACCCATTAAGCTTTGACCTTTCACCTTGAAATCATTTGCTCAAACTTGCCCATAAATGAATGCTAACCTGGAAGATGGATATGGACATCTACCTCCCTTTTGTGCAACAGCTTTGCAATACAAAGGAAACTATGAAAAGATTTGCCTTCCCAGACAGATGGCACTATCTCACGTAATCCCTTTAGCATCTGTCTGGGTATATATCCTTGATATTATCACCTTTCATCATAATGATATGATTAGCTTTGTACCTCAAAATCAGAAGCTTGGAAGAAAAGAGATTATTTTGATAGCACTGGAATAGAGACTGGAGGATTGCATGGTGGGGGAGATTAGAATCTCTCATTCTCTCCTCACAGAAGTGAAAAAGGAAATAATTTCTATTTGTTTTTAATAATAACTGAATGGAATACAAATTATTTACTTCTCTAATTAGCTTCACTTAATTTGTTAATCAATTTAGCATTGGTTTCATATGTCTGTATGAGAGATTTCATTATATTCCTATGGATTCCCCCCCCCAATTTCTTTGAATCTTAGGAAACAAACTTCTGCACAAAATTGTAAAAAATTCCATTGATCCCCACTGACCACAATATTAAGACTGTGATCCAAAGTAAACTGTTAGGTGTTTGTGTCTAGGCAAGAATCTTAACCTGTCATTCACAAGCATTAATATTTATCATAAAATAATATGGATATCTATACCTTTAAAGGGGAGACGATGGATATAATCAAATCCAAACTTTTCTATCTGCTGTATTATCCCAGTTTTAAGCAACACAGTTTTACTCTGTTCAACAGTACTGGAAGTATAAGGTCATAATCTAAAGCATGTGACAGTATAAAAATGAAAACAAAGTACTTTCTTCCTATAGATAGAAAACTAAAGATTGTAGGAATAAAGAAAATACACAAACACTGTTCTTATTTAGTTGATTTTTTTTATGCATATGAGATTTTAAAATCACCCAATTTTAAACAAATTTTCCCTTAGCTTAAAAAAAGCAGTGAAATATATACAGCACTGACCAGGCCAGTAACCATATAAGCACAGCATAAGAAATCATAATAATCATCATTTAATTCTTGTATTACCTGAGTGTTTTTGAGGCCCTGATCAGAACTGGGATTCCATTGTGATAGGCGCCACAGAAAGACAATGACAGATGCAGCCTGTTGTCTCCAAGAGCTTAATAATTTAAGACAATGAATATGGAGATTATGTATAATTAAGTATTCTGAAGTTTTTTTCCTCATAGTTAAATAGTACTTTACCTCCGCCTTGCAGCACTAGACCAGGAACTAACTGTATTAAAGTGTAAAAGGGGAGTGTGGAATGTGGAGCTCTAAGGACAGACATTCTCAACATGATGGAGGGGAGGATCCAGTCTATACAAGTGTTATTTGCATTTGCTTTGTGTGTTTTATAATGGTATGAATCCCAGTTTTCTGCAACTATCCCTCTACTCAGCTCTCTCATGCACCGCATTGTAGGTGGGGGTAGCAGAAACAACCATCTGGTTCAGTTATTAATCACTTGTTCAGAAGAGCAAAAATATGCTTTACAAAAATATTTAACTTTAAAAAAAGGTCAATTTATAACCACATGTATGGGAGTGTTCAGTCATATACACAGAGAACAAAATAAAAAGCCAAGAATTGGACTTAGTTTATTTAAAAAAAATTCCTATGAGACCAGTTTATCCAGTTTCCTTTTGAAGCAGGAAGAAACGTAACCTGGGGGAGTGGTGTGAACACAGTCTCCACCAGTACTTACCCAAGTAAGTTTCTCCACAGATAAACATGGGGCAGGCTGTGGTTCTCTACGACTGCTCGTCTGTAGATACCCACAATCTAATTCTGAACTCCATGGGAATTTGCTGTAGTCTTCACTGGGTGCAGGATTGGGACAGCACTCTGGAAAAAAACGCAAGGTAACACGGTATGAAATAATTCTTTTCCCTTCCATGATGTTAACTGCTTTTCCAGGGAGGCCAATATACAAACAGTATTCAGAAAGAAAGCCCATGAAAGCCACTGAGCAGTATGCCTGTACAAGGCTTGCATGCAGCTGGTGCTGGACTCTGGTAGATCTCTCAAAATCTAAGGGCTGAACTGGGAAAGCAAACCCTCTACCAGCCTGTTGGGCTAAATAAATGGAAACATCATCTCTAGAATGGCCATTTTCCTATGTGAAAAAAAATCTTGTGAAGGGAATTTTTGCCTTAGGAATTTTTTTGCCATTAATAATGTTGCTATTAACAAATATACTATGTTTTTGTCATTAACTAATATCACAAATTACAAGTAATACTTGAAAACAATGGAGAAAAGAAAAAGATTTTTAAAAAGTCACTAGACATAAGTAACTCTTTAGGAAATTAAAATAAAATGAGGGGGGAATTATACACATCACTTACATGATTACACTACTTGGACTTTCTATGGTGGTTTCAGACTATAAGATTATTCTTCAAGAAACAGATAGAATACAGATTTTAAATGCAATCAGTGAACATAACTATGTTATTTGTCCTGTACTGGGTAATGTCAAACTTCCAGGAAGACTGGCTAAGCATCTTAGAAAGCATCTTAACCACTATTACTCTAAACAATAATCCTTCAAGACTGGCAGCTCACTTAAACCCCTGAACCTGAGGATTATATTCATTGTAGTAGGGAATTTCCACTTGTGGAGGATCGATCTTTTGGTAGTAAGCAGTACCTTTAAAACAGGGATGGCAAAATGTGGCCCACGGGCCGGATGTGGCTCACCAGGCCATTCTATCTGGCCCGCAGGGCCCCTAATAAATTTAGTAAATTAATATTGATCTGCCCCGGCTGCCTGTCATGTGGCCCTCAATGACTTGCCAAAACTCAGTAAGCAGCTCTCTGCCCAGAATAATTGCCCACCCTTGCTTTAAAAGGACAGTTATTATTGTTGAATTTCATGATATTTCCACATAGTTCATCACGAAAATCAGGGGACCCTGAGGGACATGAAATAAATTAATTAGGATTCCGTGGAGTTAGTGTACCCTGAAGAACATCTGCAGTGCCTGTTACAGATTTATTATTTGCAGAGTTGGCACAGAGAAATTCCCATGACACCTTGTGATCCCTCTTATTTTGTGTCAGATTCTGTACGAACACCAGAAAAACATTCTTGCTAAAATAGTTTATAATGTAAGAAGACAAGAGGCAACAGGTGGATTCAACAGACTGAGCACAAGAGAACAGTGAGACAATTATCAAGATATTATGATCTACACTCCAAATTACCAACACAGTCCTAAAATGGCTGACTTTGGTAGCTGTAACATCTGTAACACACTATTTTTTTGCTGTTCCAGATCTTTAGTGTTTGTTGTCTTTAATGTTGTTTTTCAGCCCTGTAGTTGGTGTTCAGTACTGCCCAGTGTGTTTCTTTTGCTGAATTTAGTGAACTATTAAAATGCATATTTTATTAACATTTGCCTGGATTTAATACCTTTTTTTAAAGTTCAGGTAACTGGAAATAATCTTGACTTAGGTTCAAGAAAACATCATCATCTTCATCATCATCATAATTTAGTATACCATTAAAAAATCTTAGCTTCAGATACGTTAAAACTTTATCTCTAAGATATATTGTCACTGAACAGCCAATTGTTGTAATTTGAGAACTTTTATCAGCAGAGGATCTTACCAAAGGGATTCATGAACACCTAAAATAGTTAAAATCAAAGATCAAAGCATGCAAACAAATCCTGGTAGTAAATCTCCAGCAAAAAATGGAGTTGATCTTGCTATGTATTTAAAAGTGGCTTCAAGCAAATGTTTAGAAAAATTTAAGTGGTATCCCAGTTTATGTGTGGCTGTGTGTGCTGCATGTAATATAAAGAAATGAATACTATTGTTTGATTACCAATGATCTGAATAGATGCTGCTCGTGGTGGCTTTTGAATGCATTCTCTTATCTTTCCACCAAGGTTTCCTCCTTTAACAGTGCCACACTCTTAGAATGTCCTTACAATACCCAGCATAAGGCAAGTCTGTGGAGTGGCAACAAAGTATGATGAAAACAGTCCTTTAAACAGAGAAGGCAAAAGGTGTTTTTCCTCTAGCTTGATCCAGATGGTAAAACTTGGAGTTACTTCCTGTCAGTTATCCTTATTAGGCCTCAGCCAACTGAGTTGTTGCTAATGATAAGAGCTGTAGGTTCAGCAATAATCAGTTAGCAGGAGTGGAAGTGTCTAGGAATTCTATTGTATTCTCAGTCTTGCTTAAGAAGTCTCGTATTTTCTTTAGCTGAGGTCTCTAAGATGGTGGTTCTACACACTAATGCAATCTTGAGAACTTAAGTAATTGAATCTGGATGTACTTTGAAATTCTAGCCATTTTTATTTATTTTTTAAATACAAAAATAATTTCAAATGCAGTGATTTGGACTTTGACCTTGCAGTAAATCCTGAAGGCTTGGGCCCTAACTTTTTATATTTTTTCCAGTTTCTTGGCCCTTTGGTATCTTTTTACTTTAGATTTTTTTAACTGAAAAGTCTTCAAACTGTCTTCTCAGTTTATCCAGTTTCACCAGTGAACTCAGACAGGCCTGGTCCTTGTGTTACACGTTTCCAACGTTATGGTACAAAAATTGAGTTCTCATAACTCTTTCTTTATTGGTCAAGATATGTAAGAACTCATGGAGAGTGCAGGCTTTGATGTAAGTCACAATATTGCTTTCACTATTGAAATGCATGGCTATCTAGTGCTTTTTCTCTGAAACCACTAGGAAAAAAGATTATAAATTGAAATTTAATGTTTACAATTGTTCAGGGAATATTTGTTAAAAGTTTCATAATAGAAAGTGATTCGGAATAATGCAATTCGCCCTTTAGTTACATTCTTGTAGGGAAACTGCTAGACTACTGTACACAGTGTTTGCATTGCTTGCAAGGCCATTGAAATGGCTCTGCATCACACTTTTGATGATATCTTTCCAAGGTACTAGTTCAGGGGTTAGCAACCTTTTACTAATGATAGGCCATAGCTTCCCCTGCTGTCACCTCATATGTCCCTGCACCGCATGGAGGACTGCTCTCTTACCCCCCAATGCAACCTCTCTGAAAAACATGCTACTAAAAATGCGAGCAACATTTTGGAGTGGCTAATCTGGTTGTGACAGCAAATGGAGGCAATGGGGGTGGGGTTAGAAAGCTTCCTTCTGCACAGAGCAGGGACAGCTGGAGCAGTAGCAGGGATTAGCCTGCTGTTAGTAAAACACAGAGCACAGAACAAGGGCAAGGTTAGAAGGCTGGACTGCAGCAGGAGATGGGTGCAGCATTAGTAAAACATGGACCACATCAAATCTCCATGGGCTGGATGCAATCTCTGTGGGCTAAGAGAGAAGATTGATTTTCATTGTCCAGTATGATCAGTATTGCATTTTTCACAAGTACAAACTTCCCTTAAATTACTTCATCCTGTCACTTGCTCACACAATAATCTGCTCCTCCAATGAAGGCAGGAATAAGCTTCACATGAGGTTTAAGGGAAGTTCAAGTCCAAAGCAAGGAAGTCAACACCAATAAAGGCTCCCTGTCCTTCTAACATTCTTGTGCATGTTAGTGTCTAATGCCTCTGGGACTTCTAACAAGAAAAGACACAATGTGCCCTAGGCAATAAGATGCGCCTAATTAAAATGCCAGCTAACACAACACAATTTTGTACTGTTTGAAACGTGCCCTTACGTAAGAACATTTCTCTATTATAGAGCTGCACACTTAAGTTTTGTATAGATAACATCTTTAGGTATTGTATATCAAATCTGATCTCTGCTTCTTACCAGCCTAGATTGAAAAATCAAAATAAATGCTACATAGTTAATACTCCCATCAAACATGGGTTTTAGTGCATAAAGCTAAGAGATTAGTAAGAGACTATTCTCTATATGAGGATGAATTCCTTGGTAAAATTCAGTGGGTAGAAAATACTGAATTTTCAATGATTAATCTTTGGAGCTTCTGGAGACTCTCTGCTGGAAAAGAAAAATGGGGGTGGAAAGAAAAGTTAAGAACCATATCATAAGATCCTTTGTTGTATACACTTATCCATGTTCCTTCTTGAAATACAGAGATTGTATATATAGTGTAAAACTCCTAAAAATGCTTTAATGATCTCATAAAGCACAAGACTCCCATCCTCACCTAACACTGCTTCCCCTCCTCCACAGCCATGCTGCTGTCATTTAACTGTTGTCCCTTCCTTCCCTCAAAGACCTAATACTGCAGTGAGTCATGCCAGCACAGTTTCAAGTCCTTTGGGTCTACATAGAACTGAGGCTTTGTGTGAGTGCAGAGTCTGCTTACTGCAGGATTTGTGCCTTAGTTTGTGCTGATTTGCAAACTGGTCTTTCTAAGCTTACATGGTGAAAGGAGAAATGTCTTTTATTGTCCTGTTAAAATAAGCCATGTGTCATATTTTAAAAAAGCTGGTATTTTACCAGTGATATACACTGGCCCATTAAATTGCTGCTAATCATTTTCTTTTTTTGTTAGAGACAACAAGAGGCCCAGCTGCCAAGCTGTGAAACTTATTTGAGGAATTGGCATCTGGCTCTCTGGCCCATCCCTAGGGGATGAGTATAGACAGTCAGAAAGCCTGAGGCAGAATTGATTCAATCTCAGCAGCTTCCTCTAAGTTGCGTAGGTTGAACCAATAACCAATTGAACTGACATTCAAGTTTTCGATAGGGAAAGGCAGGGGGAGGCCTGCACTGACCCAGGCCAGTAGAGAGGATGCTACAGCACGTTTCCCAGCCTGCTGGTCATTGCCAGCCCAGCCAAGTGCCCCCAACTCCCTGCTGTCCTCCCACAGGGGGTTGAGGAGCCCCCTGTCTGGGTGCTGGCCCACCTTGCAGGAGCCTCCCTCATCAGGAGGTTTCCCCCAGCCTGGGTTCCCAGCCCGCAGCCCTGGGGAGCTGAAGGGAATTCCCCTCCTCCCCCTTCCCAGCTGCTGATTGCTTCAGCTTCTACTACAGGAGGAAGGGAGAAGGAGTCCAGCATGGGGGCACCAGGGAGTCCCTACCTTGAGGGACTTCCCCACCCCCTGCAGCTCTGGGTACCCCAGCCTCTCACAGCCCCAGGGAGCTGAGGGGTATTCTTCTCTCCCTGAATCCCAGAGCTACTTGCCTTAGGTACTTTGAGTTTCAGGGATAGCCCAGGCAGCCTCAGGGAGTGGAAGGAAATTCTTCTACTCCCCACCCCACAACTAGTTTTGCCCCAGACTTGCAGCAGCGGAGGCAAGCAGAGGAGCAGGAGAATTTCCCTCTGCTCCCTGAGGCTGCCTGAGACTTGCAGGGGCTGAGGTAAGCAGTTCAGGAGGGGAAGAATTCCCCTCAGCTCCCTGGGGCTGCCCTGTGCTGGGGTGGGGGGAAGTCCCCCCAGGGCTGGAGCTCCCCAGTGCCCCCATGCTGGGCTTCATAGGCAGGTAGGACTCCTCCCTCCTTCCTATGGCAGCCACTGAAGCAATCAGCAGCTGGGAAGGGGGAGGGAGGTGGGCTGCTGAGGGTGGAAAAGCCCCCATCACAGGGGATCTCCCTGCCCCCATGTGCTAGACCCTGGCTAGGGCGGGTTTGGAGATCTGTTCTCCTGCTCCTTCACATCCCTATGGGTTGATGGACACAAGCAGGAAGCAGGCCAGGGAGCAGAGGGGTGAGGCAGTCCTTGCTCTACTGGAGCAGACAGCAAAGGCAGGGCTGCAAAGCACTGTGGGATGCTGGGAGACTATGAATTAATTTGAACCAGGAAGAATTCTGGGACAGAAGTTCCATAAAGAAGTCTGACCTAAATCAGTTAAGTCTGATATTACATCCAACAAGGTTTATCTTAAACCAGTTCTGGCCATTTTGAAAGTGGTTTATGTGCACTGAACTTCTGTTCTGTTCCAGGTTTAACCCAGTTTCTGATCACTTAAACCAGCTTATGTGTAGCTTCTGTCCCTAGCCATATTGGTTATGATGTATTACTTGCAACTGCCAATGATTGGTCAACTTGTGCTCTTGAATCTACTTGTTCTGGAACTTCACTTTTTAGAAGCACGTGTCCTGGACAGGCTCAGACATATGAGGTATTTTCAACAAATGGTAGCTTGTTTGATCAGATGGATAAGCTTGGCTCTTCTTTGGAAAATACCTGAGCATGGAGGTGGGCCTTTGCGTAAAGTTTATTTTACATTAGCTACACCCTCATGCGTACAATTCCTGTTGAAGTCAAAGCAATACATCTCCTTATGACAAGACTGAATTCAGCTCAGTAGGTTTTTCTCACTATACAGGAGAAACATTCTGTTTTTACTTCTACCTACTGGTAGTCATGCAGCCAGTGCAAAGGAGGAGGGCTGTCTTTGCATAGCTATTCCTAAGGAATGCAAATTTGCTCTCTGGGTGCATACTATCAGAGAGTGGCCAGTCCCAGCATTTCTAAAGCTGAGTTGCATACAACCTTCTTGAGAAGGAGCTTACTTGCTCTTACTGTTGTAGGAAAATATTTAGCATTTTAATATCTTTGCACATTTTTAGAAATAATTTATGTGTGAACATACACAGTGCTTAGTAATCATTTCTCAAATGAATGTGGATTTTTTCTAAAATTAAACTACCATTCTTTCCTTTTCACATTTGGCTGTCATATCTTTCTTAATGCAAATCAGTCATTGACTAGAGACACCTACTGTACGAAGCTATTTTAGCTGTCTCATCGGTTATAAATTGATTTAAAAAGTGAAGACAGTTTTGGGGGAGATAAACTGGGTTTGGCAGAAAATGGAAAAAAAAAATTCCTAAGGAATTTGAATGTAAGTGAATGTCTGTTCCCATCATTACTAAGCAATCCTGTCTGCATCTCAAGCAGAGACCATGCTCCATTTACAGAGTAAACTGGGCTTAGGAGACCTGATGCTTAGAACTGAACTGCTGTCTAGAAAATACCTGTAATTATTGGCAAAACATGCATCATGTCTGGTTCAAATAAAGAGTAAGAGGTTTTCCAGTAACTATAGCAGTGATTCTCAACCAGGGAGTAATGGGATCCTTGAAGGGTAATGCTAGAGGTGTGAGGAGATAAGCAGATGAGACCCCCTCTGCAAGGAGGTAAGGTAATAAATACATTGTTTTTTAAAAGGGGTATCATTCAATTCACAAAACTTATGGAGACATGCCTGGAGTCTAAAAGAGGGAGAGGACTACTGAACTATAAGAATAGAATTCTGGGTGGAAGATCCAGTGTTTCAGGTTTTTAACTCAGCTGATGTCCTTTGTAGCAACCTTATGCTTGTACAATATAGAAGTCCTAGTTTTCCCCTTTTCTGTTCTAAAAAGGAACAAAATATGGTATTTTTAATGTTTAAGAGGAGAAAATGTCCTTTAAAGCAGTGTTGATAATAATAAAACAATGGCATGATGCTTGGCAAAATAAAGGGGTTGCATAGTTCCTTTTGTCACACATTGTGCTGGCATCTGTCAGATATGGGGCTTAAGAGGTATGACAGTAAGGACTTTAGTAAAATGGAAGCTCTTCATAACACAGTTTCTTTACAAAACACAGGCACTCATAGCTACTGAAGTAGTAGCCATTTCTTTTCAGGGGCCATGAGTAATTTCAACCTGATTGGGGAATTTCAGTCCTCTTGAAAATTATAAAAATGGTATCCAGGAGAAGTGTGGGAACTTGTAAATATAATGAGAAATACAGAAAAAAGCATTCATAATTTTGTTTAATTATAACCAAATCTTTTCATGTTGATATTCAAAGGTAGCAAGCAGTGAGTGTAAATACTTGGAAGGTCTGAAAGACAACAGACAGTCATTTGTTAGCAGGATGGAATTGAAAAAGCCCAGAAAACAAGACTTTCTTAAAGACCTGATTTTAAAATTAATTTGAACTTTCATAATTACAATGTACAGGTGTGAGGGATACAAATTAAAGTTGTACAGGCAAATGTGATGCTGCTGCCTATGCAATCAAAATAGCATTCTTTTAATAGTGTGTGTGTGTGTTGCTTTTGTAAGAAAAAGATAGAAACTTTATGTGGTCATGTAACTGGCCCTCTCCATCACAACAGGCTGAATCCTGAACTCTTAAGCACTCCCACACATCCTACTACTTTGGCAACAGCACTAAGATAATGATAGTAGATGACTGTATTCCCAAACTGGGTGGTGATGGGGTCCAGAGAGTGGTTGGGATGAAAACTCAGCCCATCTTTCTTCCCTGCCTAGGAACTACAGAATTGCCTGGCCCATCTTTTGCACCTGCAGGGAAGACTGGCTATTGGTGCTGTGTATGTGTGGGAGCCCAGTGATCTTTGCACCTGCTCCCTTTCAGCCTGGGAGCTGGGGGAAGTCTTGGCTAATATCCTCCCATGTCTGAAGGGCAGTAAACAGGCCACTTGGGTGATATAATGTATCTGTAGGATTATAAGGGTTGGCCTAGCTCTCCCTCTCCACTACAATTGCTCCAGTAGCTCTTTAGGGCTTCCCCACCTTGCTGCAGTTGCTGTTACTTTTTTGCAGGTCGGGCTTCAGAAAGTTCAGGAACTTTTGCCCAGGTACTGTGGAACACACAAGAGAAGGAAAATAGTTCTGCATGCTATATAATTCAGTGAAATCCAAATAAAATGTAATGGCACAAATAAAAAGTACCTCTCTTGCTCGAATCAATTCCTCTTGCTGACAAGCAAAAGAGCTAGTGCAAGTGATGAAGGGATTGCAAGAATCCTTTGTAATGGAAAGCATTAAGCTATCTAAATATGAGGGCTGGGACCAACTCTCTCTGTAAGAAAAATAGATCATTTCATATCGTGAGATTTTTTGGTGAAAAATATTTCCAAAAGGCCATATTCTGACCCTTTCATGCATATTGAATAGTACCTCACACCATGTGTTCTCTCACTGAAGTCAGTCAATGGGACTAATCATGAAGTTGGGTCCTGTTCAATTTAATTTATCAGCCTGAGCCTAGATATTTTAGGCATAACAGCTTGACCTAATATTAATAGGAATTATTATTGCAGGAGTTTGGTCTGACTCCCACTGGAGGCCTGAGGAAGCAACGATTTCCAAGCTTTAATTCTTTTGAAAAGGGAACAATTTTATAGATGGAAAGGAGAAAAGTTGCTAAGCTATTATTTTTTTCTGATTCACATCCCCTTAACAGAAAAAGAAAAAATAATCCATTTTGGTTAATTTCAGAGAAGAATTCTCACCTATGTAATATTTCCTTCAGCCAAATGTCAAGAGCTCTTCAGAAGAAATTTTCACATTTTTAGGATGCAACTGCAAAGCTAACCTAGTGGTGGCCAACACAAAGAAAAAACAATGCAAGATGGAGTAACAAGGACTGTTTTCAGTTTCCTTTTTTGAGACTAATCTAAAACATTTTGTTGGGTCTTGATCTACCTTTGAGTCATAGTTGACTTAAACTGTTCAGGATTTTCTTCCTGTTATGTGCTCTGGTACCATTGAAAAAGATGAAGATATTGGCTGAATTTGCTTCAGGCATGCTTGCAGATTTTTAAGGCCACATGTCTTAAGTTTTACTTGTACAGATATCTGTGGAAAATGAATTTCCAAGCCACATAAATGAGCATTTTAGAAACCAACTTAAGGTAAGTATTTGTGTCCTCTAATAGTCTGTGAACAGAAATGAACATTTCCCCCCCCTCTTACAAGTCACCATTAGGCAACAAAGTTCAATATTAATTATTCATGATCAATCCACATAGTAAAAAGATGTTTATTAAATACATTAAAGCAAATATGTACAAGGAAGTTGCAATTTGCTTGTGGCATTAAGCGAAGAGAAAGAAAAAGCTAAAAATCAATTAAATAAGCTATAAATTACATAGTACTCTTACATCTCTATTGTCCAGAAAGGCTAGGGACAGTAGTTACACATAAGCTGGTTTAAGTGATCAGAAACTGGTTTAAACCTATAACAGAACAGAAGTTTAGTGCACATAAACCAGTTTCAAAATGGCTGAAAATGCTTTAAGATAAACTTGGTTGAATCTAGTGTTAAACTTAATTGATTTATGTCAAACTGGTTTATGGAACTTCTGTCCCAGACCCCTTCCTGGTTTAAGTTAATTTACGGTCCCTCAGCATTGCAGCATGCTTTGCAGCTCTGGGCTGGGCTGCCTGTTCCAGATGAGCAGGGTTGGCCCTGCCCCTCTCCTCCCTTGTCAGAGCGCTATCACTGCTTAGGCTGACTGAGAACAGGGTGGGGGTGTGAAACCCTCCTCTGGAGTGCAGCTGGGTCTGCCTGGCAGGGGGGCAGCAGCCCTTGCCAAGCATCCCCAGCTCCCTACCCCCCTCGCTGCTCCAGTGGCAGGAGCAGGGGCTCGGCCAGACACTGGTAGCCTGGGTGGAAGGGGGGGGATTAATTCCCTCATTGTAGGGGGCATGGCCCAGGCACCCATAGGCTCTGCTCATGCACCTGGGTCTGTGGTGGCCAGATGCTGGTTGCCTGAAGGGAAGGGGGGTTTAATCCGTCATTGCAGGAGGCAGTGGTGCAGGCACTGACACAGTGCTGGCTCCATCCCAAGCTGAAGATCCCCTCAGGCAGGGCCTGCACTGCAGCACCTGGGCTGAGTCCCTCAGAGGAGCAGCAATCGGCACCTGATGCTGATGTGGGTCCAGGCACAGGGAAGAGGCAGGGGAGAGAGGGATATGACCTGGCTGCAGGCATGGAGAGGCTGGGGTGGGAGCCAGGGTTAATTAGGGACTCCAACTCACTGCTGCCTCCCACTGTGGCAGTGTGACTCGGGCCAGGGCAGCAATAGGGAGTGGGGATAAGTGGCGTTCACCTCCCATGTCCAGCCCTGTGTGGGGACCGTGGTTTGCAGGTGAACTGCAGTTGGAGTGCAGCTCCCCACCCCCCTCCCTTTCTTGATGGTGGAGCGACACATCTCAGCTGGCAGAGGTGAGACATCTGTTGCCCACCATCTATTCGGGGTAGTGCCAGGCACTCAGGATGGGCTGCCATGGGCCAGGGGCATGGGCAATGGTAGGGGGAGGCAACGGTCTCCTACAGCCTTGTTTGGCCCAGCCCCATGGCCCAGGGGTGTGGGCAATGACTGGCCTATGGCAGCCTGCCCTGAGCACCTGGGGCTGCTGTAACCAGGTGGCAGGTGACAGGTGCCTCACCTCTGCCTACCACGATGGTTCACTCCACCATTTCCAGGAGAGGGAGGGGGCAGAGAGCTGTGCTCCAGCTGCAGTCTGTGAACCAGGGCCCCCACATGGGGCTGGATGCAGGGGGAGACAGGTGCTGACTCCTGCCCCCTAAGGCCACCCCAGCAGGAGGCAGTAGTGAGTCAGGCTCTATGATTATCCCCAACTCCCTGTCTATGCCTGCAGGCAGGTCACATCCTGCCTTCCCTGCCCCTTCCCATGGTTGGACCTGCACTGACATCAGGCACTGCTTGCTGCTCCTCCAAGGGACTCAGCCTAGGAGCTGTGGCATGGATCCTGCTTCAGGAGGGGATGGAGCCAGCACTGTGTCAGTGCTTTTGCTGTTGCTGGCAGCAGTGGGGGGATTAAACCCACCCTTCCCCTCAGGCTACTGGTGTATGGGTTCTGTGGGCCCAGGTGCATGAGTGGAGCCTATTAGTGCCCATGTCACCCACCAGCATCTGGCCACACCTCTGCTCCTGCCACTGGAGCAGCAAGCGAGTGAGTAGGGTGGGGGAGGGGCTGGGGACCTCTGGCAGGGGCTGCTTCTCCCCTCCCCCTCCAGGCACACCCTGGCTGGGGACCCTGCGGGCCAGGGTGGGCTTGTAAACCCCTCCCCTCATAGTTAGGTCTGTTGGGGCCTGGCCACCCCTTTCCCCCACTTCCAGCTCAGGTTCCCTCCAGCCTTCTGGCTACTGAGAAAGGAAGCCAGGGCTTGCTCTAGCACCCCCCCAGCTTCTAGCTTGAGCTACTGCAGGCATGTGGCTGCATTCCCAGAATCAAAAGTGAATGTCTGTTCACTTGTTTATTGGTTTAATCTACACAGGTTAGACTAACTTGCAAAGACTGAATCAATTTCGGGCTTTCTGAATGTCTGTACTTAGTCGAAGTACTCATAGCTGTTTGTTCAAAGTCTTAACAACATTTTTTGGAACTGCAAAGTTTAAAGACACATATTTTCATGCCAAGACTTATAGGTTCTCACACATAGACATACTTTTCTTATATGCCTAACTTAATTAGAAACCCAGCATTGTTACTGTTCTCATCAATATTTGTGTTAGAAACAGGCTTGAGATTATATTCAAGTTTTTAATTGTTCATTAAAAAGATAAAGGCAATAGAGTTATTTTTATCTTTAACATAGGAACCTAATAGTAATAATAATAGAATAATAAACTTCCCTCGGCTTTTCCAGAAACTCTCACAGCCCCACACAGCAAGCTACTTAAGTAATAAAGAACAATGCCTTTAGCAAAGTTCGATTCTATAGCCTGGGGCTATCCCATCAGACTACATTGTTAAAGGGAAAGTACTTCCTGCTTCCTTATGAGCGCTCTTCATGTCAGCTACGCTGCAATCTTTGTCATCTGTTTGCATTTTTGCTTTAAACTACAAAAGTATCTTTTAATAAGAGCCCCAAACCAACAGGTGTGAATAAATGTAACTCCACTGACTTGAACAGAATTATATCAGTTTACACTAGCTCAGGATTTGGCCCCCAAAGGCAAATAAAGATACATTTGCAACCAAGTATTGTGGTTGCATATCTCTGATCTTTCTTAAAGCAAAGCTTATGTAAATTAGGGACAACTTTGGGACTCATGGCAATTTGCCCAAGGGGCCCCTGGTGAGATAAGAACAGCACAAAAACTTTCATGAGTATTTGTACACATGTACACAGTGGCTGAATATTTCTTTTGTTTTCACTTTACCAAGCTATTAGTTTAAATCATATGGGAAGCAGCCTTGCTGCCGTACCTATCCCTCCTTCATATGGAAATGTTGAACCCTCAGCTGATACTGGATGCAGCTGCTGGGCATAGCAGACTGCCAAGGCTTCTAATTAATATCCTGGCATATTTGAGGTACTGGTTTTGATATAGAAGTTCTTTATAATTAACATTATGCATCTATCAGAGACTGGGGACCCAATTTTCCTCCTGCTGATCTTGCACCACTGGAACTGTATTGGTTTCAGTTGAATGATTTTTGATTATCACCATCCTAAATAAGAGGATTCAATTCTTGTGTTCAGATCAGCTGGGGCATACAAGAAAGCATCCCCATGACTGGTATGTTAGTGAGGCAGGAGGAGCATTTTCATTGGGGAACATTTCATTTGGGAACTTATTGGTCACTGCTACTACAACAGTACAAAAATATGGCAATGCAAAATGATTTGGCTTCAATCCAAATGTTGTTGGGCTGACCTTGAAACTTTCACCTTTCTGTGATCTTGATGGCCTTTAATAATCAGATTGGTTTCTTTTCGGTTTAACAGAGAATCCTTTCTTTCATACTTAGGACTATATACTTATAGTGCTGATAATTACACACATTACAGTCTTAGGTGTGGTAATGTTATGTTACTGAAAAAGGGAATACATGGGATAAAGCCTTTTGCTTGGGCTACTTTACCAGTTCCAAGCCAGTTCAAGTACTAGAGTACAAGCTTCTAGGGGGCAGGGACTTTCATTTCTTTTATATTCATAATTTGCCATTTATACCTTAGGGACAAGGTAATTGACAATTGATGATAGTTGAACCTGAATGAATCTGCAATTGCAGTATGAGTCAGAAAGTGAGTTTTGCCAAGAATGACAATCCCGTTTTTAAGGAAATTAATGTACACAGGTTTATAGGGCAACCATGGTTACAGCTGTGGGAGCTTAATGTAATCCTAGGCCAGGCAGAATATCCTCAGTCAAACTGAAACACATGTCGTAGTGGACTCTACTGTTTGCATTCGTAAGTTGAAGTGCTGTTGTTTCATTCTGGTGAGTACATTCCGCCTCTTAATTCAATAACTAAAAATAAAGTGTGGCTTTATATAAAATCTGATACAAAGGAACAGAAGCCTACTAACATGCATCTAGGCAATGTCTTTTTATCACAAATAGAAGGCATGGTTGTGTGATAGTAATTTAATCTATGTCTAAGACATATAACAGATGAAGAGATAGTGGAACTCTAAGGCTGAAGCAGTAATATATTTGACTGAAGCCCAGAATACTGTACCTTACCTGAAAGATAGACAGTAGATTTTTAGTGTATAGGTATGTTAAGGATGTCTACTGGAACTAAAAATCAACAATAAACATTCCTTCAATATTTTATTTTAATATTTAGTAAGACTTTACATCTTGCTGTCCCTCCTTTATCATTGTACAGCGTGCAACATTTGTCACTATGTATTGGCACATTTTATTCTGACAAAGATTGGTATTTGGATTGTTTTTTTTTCTTTAATTAAAAGAAGCCTTACAAAAAAAAATTAAAGATAGGTCCTTATTCAATATTTGGAAGTTTAAGATGTTCTCTAGGTATCTTCTTCCTTTTAAAGGAAAACCCAGATGATCTGCCAGGGTATATTTGCTCAATTAAGGAAAGCAGAGATCTCTCTCTTTTCATTCTTTCATCAATAAAGAATGGGTATGTTTTTGAATGAAGTATAATATATATTAATAAGAGACAGAAAAAGACCCACTTCCTAGCTTACTAAAATAAATTGAATCACATGTTATGGAGTATTATTGAGTTATAAATTACATTCTACAAAAATCACCATTAGTATTAGGAAAATTAAAACCTTTATTGGGGCAATCAACTGACTTGGAACTATTTCCTTTATGTCCATTTAGGAAGTTGGAAACTTAATAGAGTACATATCTCTCCCAAAATGGAAGTAAAATAGAGCAATTATGGGAATACAGAGATTAGAAATAAAATGTTTAAAAATACTAAATGTGACATAAGCAGACAAGTTTGTTTGGGTAAATCCAATACCTTTTATTAGACCAACTAAAATAATTGGAAAAAAAAAATTCTTCTTTGCAAGCTTTTGAGTACAAACACTCTTCATCAGGTTGAGAAAGCATCTGCAGTTGTTCTGTGCTCTTCCTGGATGGAATAGAAGCCAGAGGCCAGCATGCTTGTGAGAAATCCAGTCAGTGAAAATGTAAGTTGAGGCAGTCAATGGGTGAGGAGAAATGGTGGTGGGGGAGGGGGGCAGGAGAAGGGGAAAGTAGAAATGGTGATGAGACTATAGCTCAGGGGTAGGTAACGTTTTTTGGCTGGAGTGCCAAGAAAACCCACAAATGTCTACCTTGGAAGGTGCCAGAGTGCCAACATGCCAGAGCCCAGAGCAGCTGTTTGCAGCCTCCCAACTGCAACCAGACCATGGAGCCTGGTCTGCTTGCAGCAGGGCTTGGAGCCTCCCAGCTGTCTGCTGGGAGCAGCCTGGGCTCCATGGCTGGCAGCAGCTGCTTAGAGCCTGCGCTGGTGGTGGTGTGCTGAGCAAAATGGCCTTGTGTGCCGTGCTCAGCACGTGTGCCGGGGGTTGCGGACCCCTGCTATAGCTGGTAAATAGCGGAGAGGTTACCTGGGGTATCAGATGTTAGGCAGGTTATAGTGTCATAAATCCAATGTCTATATTTAGTCCATGATTTTTTGTATCCACTAAGTTGTTGAAGTGAAGTGAAGTTTGGAGGTTTGTCTGCGAAAGGTGTTTTGTAAATTCCCGTTGAGGATTAGAACTGAGAGATTGGAGAGAGAGTGGTTTTCTTGTGAAAAAATGGTACACCCACAGGTAATTGGGTATTCTTGTCTTTGATAGGATTTCTGGTATGCATTCATTGTGGTGAGCAGTTGTTGCTTGGTCCTACATATTTTCCATCAGGGCATTTGGTGCACATGAGATATATTACATTTCCAGAGGTTCAGCTGTAAGATGCAGGAATAGTGATGGTTCTGTTGTGGGATGTAGTTATTGTGGGGGTGGTGGAGATACGTTGGCAGGAAGTTTGCTTCTGTCGATGAGGTTGGCGAGGTTCAGTGCTTGTTTGGCTAGGATGGGTGGTTCTGGGAAGATCTCTTTAACAATGGGTCTTCTTCTAGTATGGGTTGCAGTTGTTTGAGGATTTTCCATATAGGTTCCAGGGAGGGATGATATAGGTCATAACTAGTGGTGTGCGATTCATGGTGGTTTTCTTTTTGCATTGCAGCAATTCTTCATGTGGTATTTGACATAGAAATGTGACAGAGAAAATGTGACATAGAAACCCGAGTCCTATTCTTAATGAGAATTCAGCTTCTGAGGGCAAGGTTATATTGTATAAGGCAGCACTGCACCAAGGCATGCTGCACTATCCCCTAAACTTGAAGCATAGTTATGCTATTGTATTTGTATCAGCCAGTAAGGGTATACACAGGTATGGGGTTTATCCTGGACTTTTTATATTAAAACAGATTGGGATAATCATTTATATACAATTAAATCAAATTAGTCCCAATTGTCCTGGGAAAAAGTGTTATCATGGATACTTCACAGGTACTTGAAGTGGGCCAATGGGTTTGTAGGATTCCAGAATAAAAACGGTACATATAAACATATGGCAGGGTTATATTGCTTTTGGTTTGGGAGCCAGTGAGCACAGAGCAAGTACAGTGCATTTGAGCATGGCTATGTAGATGATGAAAATAGGATTTAGGCTTCTAAGTCATATCCTCCACTTTGAAACTTTTATTATAGAAAGTTAAGTTAACAATCAGCTAATAGTGCCTATATTTTGTCTTATTCCCGTATTATTCCTGGGTTACTTACAGCATCCAGATGCTGAATTTATCTTTCAACAGCTTTTTGATTTTCAAATGACTCAAGCTCTCAGAGCAGTCACCTGATATCAGGTTTTGAAAAGATATAATGGCAAGAAACATAGGATCTGCAATACCTGTGCCCTTGTACATTATGAGAAGGACTTGTAGAGGAAAGCAAAAAAGTTAAGCTCATTTAATATTTACTAAGTGAGCATCTATAGTACCCATACCATTGCTCTATTGTGTTTCCACTTATCTATACACCAGTTAAGCTACTAACACTTGAATCTGTACTGAAATAGCTGACTTACTGTGGAGAGACAGGGGGCAGAGAGATAAGGACAGAGTCCCCACAGTATATGCTTAGACAGATAAATAGATAAAATAGAAATATATTCCCCAGTATCCATACAGCAACTGAGATTAGAATCTGCCCCGCTTTGTTCTTTTGACTTCTAAAGGGAGTTAGTACTTGCCAACCCCCACCAAACAAAACCCTGCAAACAAACCCACAACCCCTTCTATGAATACACTAAGGAAAAGTAATAAAACATCTTTTGGCTTAAACACTGACTTTGTTGCACAGACCTAAAATATACTGGAAAAAACACAGTGCTGCTTTAAGAGAATTAATAAGAAAGTGAATCACCCTATTAGCTCAATATTTGTCAAAGTAACATAAACGAAAAATATGCAGACAGATACAGTCAGCCCATAGCACTTTTCGGGGGGTTGGGGGGGGAATAGTAAACACCCATTTGCAGCAACATCTGATAAAAGCAACAGCTGCTTACCAGGAACATTTCCCCTGGGAACATTTTCTCTTTCACTTCAGATGACAACCCTTAAAACAGCAAGAGCTGCATAGAAGCAGCACCATACCAATGCACAGACACACTGTTACTCTCAGGTGACAATGACACTCTGGCCGTTGCCAACTTAGGGTACCTGTAGATGTTCTGGGATGCTACTCCGACACACTGTAATTACAGTGCATCAGGACAGATTTGATTCATTGAGTCTGCTGGAGCGTGCCAATCAGTGTGCTCCAGCCAGCCTCCGCGTCTCATGTATCAGTATCTTTGTGCTTCAAAATACAGCAGGAGTGTTGAATGAGCTTTAGTTAAAGTGCCCCCACTGCCATTTTGAAGTGTGGGGACGCTGATATACGAGATGCTGTAATGCTTTACAGTGATTCTCGGAGTCCCTCCAATTAAAGTGCCTCCCTCTCCCTTCTTCACATGTAAAAATGACCTGTATTTTCAGGTACAATTATCCTACATCTCATACCCCAAAACTCAAAAAAATGCACATTTTTATGAACCTTATGCTCTAAGCAGAACTTTGCACTGCAGTTGATCTCTAGCTTTGTGAATAAGCTCCACAGTGCATTTTACTGCATTTGATGTTGGAAACTGATTTTGATTTTGTTCATTCCTTCTCTCCTGAACAGGACACATGACAGCTTAGAAAAGATCCGTATGCCAGCAGCCAAGAGCACTCTACCTCTTCAAGTAAGAGTTCAGACAGTGTAGTGTATTTCACTGGTTGGAAAGACAACTGAATTT
Organism: Crocodylus porosus; assembly: GCF_001723895.1. NCBI lineage: Eukaryota > Metazoa > Chordata > Crocodylia > Crocodylidae > Crocodylus > Crocodylus porosus. Next base: position 46,819,409 of record NW_017728906.1, on the reverse strand, counting down.
GTACGATGGAGTATGGGTTTGATTGGCACTGGGCTTCTGCTTTTTGGGGTAGGTCTTTATACTCTTCAACCTTTTTAGAATTCATCTCATCCTGGTTATTCCTATGAGATGGGTCTATTCTAGATTGTCTGTATGGGACATTCTGAGGGGCTCAATGAGTTTGCAATGGCAGGCTGCAAGCGGGGAAAACAGGTATAGGAGAAGGAAGATAAATGAGCAGTTGAGGAAGAAGGGGGATATAAATAAGTAGTGCAGGTTTAAAATACATCCCCTCCTGTTTAATCAGTCAGCCCAAAATAAATATAGGTTTAAAAATATATTCTCTACTATTTATATGTCAGCCCCAGAATAGTAAAACCAAGTTTGCTTTTAGTTAACCAAGTCTAGCTAGGGTTTTTTTTAAAAAATACTCTATTTAGAGATTGATATAGACTAATAACTAATCACTCTGGAGTTTTGGCTACCATGATCATTTGACAGATTGAGTTTTTGTTATTGTGCCATACTATATGGCTCTCTCTCATTTTCTTAGACTGCAATTCTTTATTACTTTATAATGATCCTTCTGGAAACAAATCTGGGTATCAGGAAAGTTACTGTGCATTATATTAGGATCCAGAAGATTCAGATCAATTGGGGTGTTTCCACTGATTTTAGTAAGTTTTGGATTTACTTTGGAGGTGGGAGGTAGCCTTTAGCCTTGGGCACCAGGGCTTGAATTTGGCATGTGTGGCTTGATCTGACTTGCCGACTAGCTCTGCTGCTCCACATATTTGGCCATCAGGGTCAAAAGGTTCAGCACTACTGACATAAACCAAGGGAACTATGTAGACAACATATAATAATAATAGCTGTTTAAGACATTTTTTTTAACAGAGTAAACATATTGTTAGTCTTGTGCATATAGTGTAGCTGTCTCATTCAAAATGAATTTTATATAAGTAGGTAGCTAGGAACTGAGTATTTCTAGTAATCAGCCTATGAAAGGCATTTTAAATGAAAAATGTGTTGTTTGCCCCTGAAACTTGCTCAAAATATCCCAGAATTCATCTTTTTCTGACATCACTAATATGGAGACTGCTTGAATGGAGCTATAAGCTTCCTCATCTCACTAATTTGCAGTTACCATGGATATGTGCAGACACTGTTGGCAGTAAAAGGAGCCAGGTTCAATTCCTTAGAGGCTCTTTCTGAAATTTCTCAGAAACCTGGGAAAAATCGTTATGCTGTCCAGGTACCCCTAATAATAACTATTTCCTGACTTGCAAGTGATATGTCCCATGGTTTAAAACAGCATTTTTGAAGCTAGTCACAAACATAAACAGTCAGGTGATAAGCAGGAGAGAAATTCAATTGTTTATTTGGTGGTTGGGGTTGAAAATGGGACCTGCATCTGCAAATGGAGTTTCAACCAGAAATGGTTTGGGAACTGATGGTTGAAAACAAACAAAACCTTACTGGGGGAAAGAAGAGAAATAAATTCATGAACCTGGAACAATAACAACATTGTACTACTTTAGCTATACTGAGATACCTGTGCTGGTTCAACCCCACAAATGTGGAAGTACTTAGGCAAGTCTAAAGGGCATTTTCTAAGAGTCCCATATCATCCTGGTTACAGCTGGGAGCTGCCCTTGTATCTGTACCCCAATACCTCTCTTCACACAAGTGCTGCTTGAAGTTCATAATAAGAGGCGTCAGGACTTCCTCTAGTTCCTACTCTTCTCTACAGCCTCTCCTGCATGACACAGAAGAATGAAGCTGTTCAGCTAATAGTTGTTGCCTTAGACATGAACAGTTTTGGGGACCTGTGGAGTTTAAGAAACCCGCTCTGGCTCCACGCTTATGTTATGCTACACCATGGGCACAAACGACCTAGAAGGGTGGGGAAGTACAGGTATCAGATATCACTCACTGAAGCTACCTGCATTTTCCTCTTAGACTTCATAAAGGACCTGTAACTATACATTATCTACTGGTTTGGTTTGCACATTATTTTAAAGTTAAAAAACTACTTATTTACTTGCTGGGCCTGGCAGGTCTGATACACTTTTTGTTAATTTTCCTAGAGCTCTGGGAACACAGGGAGTGGCAGCAGCCACCCAGTTTCAGATGGCCCATTAGTGGGATGAGCCAAGGTTGGTGAGCACCAGCAGAAGGGCAGGCTAGCCCGTTGATGACCATGGTCTCCCACCCCTCCAGGCAGTGTGGGGACAGCAGCTGGGCCCCAGGGGCACCCCCATGCTCTGACCACCCAGGGGCCAGAGCCAGGCAGGAGCTCTGGGAACATGGGGAGAGGCAGCATGATTGGGGCAGGGTGCATGGGGGTGCCCCCAGAGCTCAGCTGCTGCCCCTGTGATGCCCAGGGGGACAGAAGGCTGTGGTCATCAGGAGATGAGGCCACCCCCTCCACTGGTGCCATCCAGGTGGGGCTTGCCTCAAGGAGCTGTGGGGAGCTAGGAGCTACCCACTATGACTTGATTATACAGGTTCATAGGGAGGCTGTTCGAGGAGGCAGATGCAGGGCTTGCGGTGGGCCCTGGTCTGAAATCAGGCCCTTCTAGGCCTTAGCTCAGTCTTACTCTGGCTGGGTCCAATGGCCTGGGGTCCATTGCACTAAGGCCCTACGTTCTCAGGGCCTAGCTCCAGCTCAGCCCTCTGTGAGCTCTGGGTCACTCAGCCCCTAGGTATACCCACTTTTTCAGCACATCCTAATCCTGCAGCCAGATACCCAGTCCTCTGATACACCACAGACCTCCCTGTTGTAACATATTTGGGCTGCTCCCTAACACAACATCCCAAGGCTCTAGCCCCCAAGGAGTGTTGGAAACTGAATGCCTCTGCTGTACCCCAGTGGCCCCCAATCCTCTGCTGCAAATGTAAATCAAAATATGAGTGTCTGTGCTCAAACATTGAGCTTGCCAAGCACAAGCTCCCCTGTTGGGGTTAACTCTCACCTCAGGGTAACACAGATGTGAAAGCTGCAAAATAGTTCTCAGGTTGCTTGCCATGTAGGGTCTCTTCCACCCCTGTGTAGTACATAGTCCTTGCTCATAGCAGCCCTTACCTCCAGGCCATCTGGACTGGCTGTCCCCTGGAGCTGTGCCTTCAGTGGCTTCTATAGCCAGCCTGCTTATTCTGGGCTACATCCTGGGCTTTTGAACCATTGCCTGGGTCACCTGACCATCTACTTCCACCCCAGGCCTGCCAATCACTGCCTGCACCGATGGTGGGCAGCCGTCTTATTTAGATCCCTTTCACCATTAAGTCTGTTCAAAGGGCCTGGGCTCCCTCTCCCATTACACCTGGGAACAGCAAGTGGCCACTGGCACTGAACTCCTAGCTGCCAACAGCCCTGCCCCTCTCACCCCCACCCCTCTCAGCACAGCCCCCAACTCATGCAGAGGCTGTCCGAGCTGTTGCTGGTGCAGCTGGGGCTCCCCGCATCTGCAGTGGGTGTGTGTGCGTGCGCGTATGCGCGTGCATAGCACCTCCTGCCCTGGATTTCCTTACTCTCATCCCAGATTTTGTTTTTTTTTCCATCTCCTCTCTATAAGTTTTGGTAATTACCTATGGAAATATTTCTCTGTTGTTCTGGGAGAGAGAGGTGAAATTGATGTCTATTGATATTTATCAATACAAGTTGAACCCTGCCAAGCCTAATAATTCATCAAACAAATTAATCCTTTATCCTCCAATGTGTGTAAAATTCAAGGACAAAATACAGTATAAGCCATCAAAGCTCCCTGTAGGTAAGGCAGACAGCCATTTATATATTGGCTTCAATATTAGAAGTACCCTGTAATCAGTTCAAGCTTGCCTACTCTCTGTTTAAGAACATAAGAAGTGCCATACTGCATCAGACCAAAAGCCCATCCAGCCCAGTATTCTGTCTCTGACAGTGGCAGAAATGGATGCTATAAAAGGAGAGCATCAAACTAGATATTTCTAGAGTGATCTATCCCATTTTCAGTATCTTCTTCAGTAATGGCATTTACTATTATTGGTTTAGAGAGGCCAGAGGAAACTTCTCCTACCATTCTGTTCAATAGCCATTAATAGATCTTTTATCTATGAATTTAGCCAGTCCCTTTTTGAAAGTAGCTATGTCACCTGCCTCCATCACCTTCTGTGGCAATGAATTCCACAAATTAACCACACATTGCATAAAATAGCTTTCTCTTGTAAGCTCTAAAGCTTCCACCAACTAATTTTAGCAGATGCCCAGAGTTCTAGTATTCTAGGACTTGGTCAACAACTGTTCCCTGTTCACTTAGCCTTTACCCTTCATGATTTTATAGACCTCCATGATATCCCCCTTCAGCCATCTCCTTTCTAAACTTAAGAGTCCTAGCCTTTTTACTCTCTCTTGGTATGGCAACTGCTCCATGTGTCTGATCATTTTGGTTGCCCTTCTCTATACACCTTTTCTAATTTTACTAGACCCTTTGTGAGATGTGGGGACTAGAGCTGTACACAGTATATAAGATAAGGTACACCATGGATTTGTACAATGGCACGATGATGAGCTCCATTTTGTTTTTAATTCCCTTCTTAATGATGTCCAACATTTTATTGGCTTTCTTGGTCATTGCTGCACATTGAGCTGAAATTTTTAGAGAACTGTCTACAGTGACTCCAAAGCCTCTTTCCTGAGACATAACAGCTAGCTCAGAACTCGGCATTGCATGCACATAGTTGAGGTTATTTTCTGCATGTGCATTACCTTGCACTTACTGAACACTGAAGTTTATCCGTCTGCACCCTGTTAGTGCTTATTACACAGAGCCTGTCCTCAGTCTCTGCTACACCTCATTCAGGCTTTGTAACAGGTTGCCCTCTCCAGCACCATCTTTTGCATTATCCGTGCCCTATGTGGGGTGCCCTTGGAGTCCCCTTAAGGTTTCCTGCACTCTACTCACCTGCCACATCTTGATGGAAATATTATAAGTGGGAGACTGCCTCTTGTTTTTGTATGTTGGGGTCCTCTGCCAACACTGGTCTTGACCCCAGTGCTAGGCCTCCCCATCTGAACCCACCAGCTAGGGTTTGACTCTGAGGCTCTAGCTCCTTGGCCCAAACGCCTGTCCACTGGCCCCCACAGTCAGGGGGTTGCAAATTTGAAGCTGGGCAATGGCTCTGGACCTCCAACATCCCCATCCAAAAAAGAAACAACAACAAAAAAACCATACACAGTCACACCAGGCCATCTTGGCCTTTTAGGCTTGCCCTCTGGTGGCCTGTGCCCCTGAATACTGCACCCTCTCTGTCAATGTGCCTGTGCACCCTGAACTGCGCCTATGCAGGCAACAGAGTTCCCATGCTATTGTGGGGCTCCAATGAGGCCTCCTCCTTCCCCAACAGCCTCACCCAAACCACCAGTCTTATTCAATAACAAAAAAAGAAAAGATGAACAGTCCTGTCCATGGGCTATAACCACCACCAAGAAAATATATGATTAAAGAAGACAGCATGCCAGCTTACAGTTTCTCAGGGGTTCATGCTTCTGTTCCCCCACTGTCTGCTACAGTCCTTCTTTTGGGGTTGCTGCCACTTCTCCGGGAGTCCTCAGTAGTTCCCCTCCTGCAGCCACTGGATCACTCTCCAGGGAACTCTGGGACACACTCTTTTCCCTTTGGCTGCTGGCCCCTACTGCTGCCCAGCCCAGGGTTTTTATAGTCCTGGCCTGCGCCCTTCTGGTCAGCTGACTAGCTGGCCAGGCTCAGCTTTTAACTCCCTTCTTACCAGCACACTGTGCCCAGAAAGTTCTGGTTTTAAAAGGGCCAACCTGCCTTCTGGTAACAGGGCTAGGGTTTCCTGTTACATGCTCCTTATATTTTTACTAAGAGTACTTTTCCTTCTGAGAGCAGTCATGAAATGACAAACTTTAGGCAGTTTCAGAGCTGCTACTGACAGCTGGGGTAGAAAGATAAACTGCCTACTATGCATGTAGGGTAGTTTTCTGATTGCCAGATGAGTCCACTATATGCTAGTGGGCCAGATGAGCCCACTAGAACCAACAGCTAAGACAGCAGGTCCACTGCTGTCAAGCGGGAATGTCAAATAGATCTGGCCTGTAGAGATGGCTCATCTGGCCCATGGGGCTCTTATGAGCTAGACCACTTATCTCTGCGGATCAGATTAGGCTTCTGAGGCTCATCACTGCAGTTGTAGGAGCCCTTGCAGGGGCATTATTCCATGCAATTTCCATGCAGCAGCTCCAGAACCCAGGGAATTAATACTGTTTCCCTCCCCTGCCTCTCTTCTTACCTGCCACCAAAATTAGGGTGTTTCAGTTGCCCCTGGTGACTAAAAGTAGGGGAAGGGGAAAAGCAGGGGAGGGGTGGAAGAGGGGGAGGCAAGCAGCAGTGGCATTAAATCCCTGGGTTCTGGAGCTATGCCAAAATAGCAGCTTCAGCAGGCATGGAGTTTAATGTGCTGTGGCTGCTCACAGGTTATCTTGTCCACAGGGCCTAATGAGTTGGGCTCTCCTGCCATAGGTTTTTTAAAAATAATCATGACAAGCAGCCCCAAATCCTCTTGTAAGGACAACATGGGACAACCTGGAGTTTTAAAATCATATTGAAGTATGTTATAAGCTGCAAAGCATCAATTAGCCGGTACTTTTGAGAACTGCCATGTGTGTCATGAGTGTGAGCACTTATGGCATCCCTAATTTCCCTTCCCTCCTTGAATCTGCCACCTATATTGCATATAACAGTGCTTAGCTGTGATGTTAATCAGTTTTGGAGGGTATCAGTGTCCGGGTTTCACTCCAGGTAAAAATACTTGGCTCTAGCTTCATCGAGATTGTGCAGCATGCAGCAGGCCACAATATTATGAATAATGGCTTCTAGATTGGCATCTAAAGGATTTTGTTGCATACTCATCTTGCCTTCATATGCACTGTCTATCACCATTGTGCAAGAACAGGTAGGCCCACATATAATGCAGATATGACTTTCAAGAAGCACAGTGTGGATGGGCTTGGTATGTGTTGCAGAGGAAGGATGACATGATTCATACTCACAGGGTACAGTGATATCTACTACCGTAGCCATACTCTCAAAGTAGCTGTCACTGTAGAGCGGGGGTTCCCAATGTTTATGTGCCCAAGGGTACATTTGAATTTAAAAGAAAAAGCAGCGGGTGCCAATATGACTTCAGCTGGTTGGTCTCTTGTGGCTGATTCAAGGTAACTCCTGTGCATGCATGTAGCTTTGTTTGGGGAGGGAGCAATAAGTGCCACTCTGTCACCGAGTCAGTGTTGTGTACAGCCTGTGAAAATTCTTTTGAAGTGTTACTGTTCTGAGTTCAATAGGCAGTGACAGCATTTTTTGTTGGAATAATGATTTTTACTGATTGTGAAAATGCGCGTGGGCATCTGTATAAATGTTGGGGGGTACTATGGCGCCTGCAGGCATCGCGTTGGGAACCACCACTGTAGAGATTCACATTCATTGAAAGCAATCTTGTCAGGCACCATAGTAAAATATCATCACAAATTGATCCCTCCTTTTAGCGATGTCATGTATGTTCTATTACACTCTGAACAGTTATAGAATAATATAATGTTTTTATTATAGAGGCAAAGTTAGGCATGTTATCAGATCCATGAATACTGAGGTACCTAGTTCTGCTTCACGTCAATGACAGTTAAGCTCCCAAATACCTTAGGCTAGGTGGGTACTATAGACTAATCTATAGTCCTACCATTCCTGCCATAGGTTTTGGATCACTCCTTTCATTTTCATAACCTCAGAAAGCAAATGAAACAACACAGGTACTCAAACAGTATTTCTGTATGTGTGTCCTCCTTCAGTATGACTGAGTGTGGACTGTCTTTCAAACTGCATACTTCATTCTTTAAAACAAGGGTATCAAACTCATTAGGCTATACAGGCTGTACAGAGCTCATCCTCAGGCCAGATTGGACCCACAGACCAGTCCCGCTTATCAAATCCATCAGGTGGGCCAGACCAGCCCTACTTGCCATTCATGCCCCAGGACTGGCCCTGGCCCTGCATACTGCATACAGCATGCACCAGACTGGCCCCCCACACCATGTGCAGCGTGAAGGACCAGGACTGGGGCTAGTGCCCACTGTGTGCAGCATGCAGGCCAGTCTGGCACACTTACTGCATACAGTATGTGGGACCAGTTTGAGATCTATGGGCAGCACTGCAGGCTGGGTGATAGGGATCCCTGAGTCTCATCTGGCCTGTGGGCTTTATCTTTGACACCCCTGCTTTATGTGAAGTTCCATTACTCTTTTGCCTGCTCAGTACAGTTTGTGAGTTTGGCTCCTTGACTTTCTGCAATACTTCTCCATATGTGCACATGGAAGATGAATGTGTGTATGCATTTCTATTTGAACTAGCTAAATTATGCAAGTGAAGTTCCGGTGAACAAAAGAGTGTGAACTCCAAGACTCTGCTTTCCAAGCTGCCTGAATTCAGGCTGCACTACACAGGTGTCAGACTACATATCTGCAGAACAGAGTGCCAACCACATGGTTCTTACAGAATCCCTGCCAATGCTCTATAAACTAACACTGGCAGTAACTTGAGAATAAGCTGTGAATCCTTTCCATCCATAGAGGAGAACTCTGCTACAACAGCAATCTGCTAACACATGTGTGGGGGAGGACAGGAGAGAAACATGGAGGAAGAAAACCCTTTACAACCTTTTAGCTGTATAAGGAAGAGATGGAAATTTTTCTGCTCTTAAAAGACTTAGGGCATTTGTACATGACACAGGGGTTTAATTCTCCCTAAATTGAAGTGGTGTTTTTTTAAAAACACCGCTTCAACTTAGGGTGAAGTAAATCCATGTGTTGTGTACACTCGTGTCCGCCTGATCCTTACCTGCCTCTCCAGTTGTGGGGAGGGGAGAGCGAGCTGCTAGCAGGCAGAGTGGTCCCTGAGCTGGGAGGGGTGAAGAAGGGGTTGGTGCTTCCCCCTGTGGTGGCAGCAGCCCCACCCCCAGGCAGCACGTACCCGCAGGCACCTGGCTTAGCTAGTCCTGGGGGGCACTGCAGCCACAGGGGGAAGCACTGGGCCCCCTCACAGCTCAGGCAGGCCGGCAAGCTCCAGTGGGGGGGAAAAAAGATCAGACTCACCATTTCTTTAGTTTTTTTTCCCCTTTTGTGGAGCCTGCCTTTCCGGGCTGCTGCCAGGCTGCCTGCATGGGCTGCTGCCAGGCTGCCTGCATGAGCTGCCTGTACAGTTCCTGAGCTGCACAGAGTCTGGTGCTCCCCTTCATGGCTGTAGGGTAGGAAACTAAAACTCCTCGGATATCTTTCAGTTTGCAACAGCCCAGTCATTTGTTGCGTCCCAAAGTCATTTAAGGCACACTATGCTGTCAAATGTGCTACAGCAACTGGAATTAATGTGCAAACATGCCGCCGATTGTGCAAACGGCAATGTCATTAAAGCAGTGGAAAAGGCATTTAATTGCTTTAACCCGCTTTAAAGTATCATTTACAAGTACCCTTAGAGCCTAACAATGGTAATTTTAAAAAAAAAGAGTACTTGTGGCTGTCTCTGGTGCTCTACTTTGTCTATTTACATATATCTAATAGATTTCTAACAATTTGCTTTTACATGATTGTTGTTTTCAGCTTTATGAGTTCTTTAATTCTCTTCTGTTTGACACTGTGAAAGGTACAGTATATCTTACTATGTATGCATATGTATATTTATATGCTTAGGTACATACATGATTATACTAACACTTACAACATCAGTAGTGATTCTGGGTGTATGCCCTGAAGACCTGAAAGGGGCTTGATTTTACACAGCACTTCTGAAAATCAGAACTCTTAAAGTGTGTCATGTTTGCTGCTTTAAAAAGGAGGCATCCCAAATCAATAATAACTTTTGGAAAGGTAGTCTGTAATCTCTATGAGGTGTCTCCTTGTTAAATCTCTTACTTCATACAGCAAAAGTTCCACTTGCACCAGCAAAAGTCAATTCTGACTGCCTGCAGTTATTAGAAGAGGCACAGATGTGGGGGATAAGCTGAGCTTTGGTGAGTTTCTGAAGTTAGTGGATCTTAACTAAACATAGATTTCTCTTAATGAATGGACTACTGGAACAGTCATCTGGTTATTAAGTGTCAAGCACTAGTTTTACAAGTATCATAAATTATGGCCATTTCAACTCCAAGGAGGCGGCTGATCAAAGCTGGGGCTTCACTGAATTAGTATAGTCAACAACCACATATTTAAAGGGAGCCCTTGCTCTCATGGTATCCTGTAGACACCTCCCGCTCCCCCAGGTTATACTAGTTTTTTGAGGACTAAAACAAAGAGCTTACTCAATCTAAGCACCTAAGTAGTTTTGTAGCTGCTGAGCAGGGGCAATTTCAATCATTCTTTGTGACTTAGACGCCTAAGTCCTGTTTAGTCACCTAAGGGATTGATTAGGATCTGGCCCTTGGTGATTCATATATTGTATTTATTTTTGCGAGTGAAGGACACAGTCTAGTAACTGTTAACGCAGACAGTTAACTTTATGCACAGTGAATGTAATGTGCATAAGTGTTTTCAGGATTAGAAGGTAGTTTCTACCTGGCAAATATTGGAGGTTATATCTAATATTATTTTGATATATTGAATACCGATATCCACTGGGAGAATAAGATTCTCATTGCATTTTCCTTTAAAGGTTTTCTTGGCAGAAAACCAATTTATATAGTATAAATAATCATTATTTTCAATAGACTAGGGATCTTTCTCACTAAACACATAACCAGTGTTTCTACTCCTACCTGTGCCATTCATGATATTGAAGTTATGTGAATTAGCATATAAACCCATTACTCACAGAGGGTTTGGGGACAAAAGCGGGGAACATGTCTATTGCTGTAAGGCATATGGAATTAAAAGCAAATAGCAAAAGCAGGTGGCTTGGAGTTGACAAGGTGGCTTAATACTCTCAGATGTTCTGAGAGTAGCTGTCGCCCAGGGAAGGAAAACAGCAGTTGGTGTCTTTGTGGAATCATTCACCCTCTGCACATCATTGTTTGGGAGTGAGCAAATTTATGGGAGCTAGTCACAGTTCCAAAGTCTTCTCTGAATCATTTTTGGTCCATTAAAAAGATTTCAGAATGGATTATTTTGTCGCATATTATGTAGTCTCAGAATGAATGCCAAATTAAGGGTCTTCAATTTTCTTTAAAAAAATGCAATAGACTGAGAATCAGAAGACTGTAAATTTGAGTGATTGGTTCCCAGGAGTGGATGGGCAGTGTGTTCTGGAGGGAGTTCCTTCCTTGTAGCCCCCAAGACTCCATGTAGACACATCCTAAGTGCCTAAATCACTTTTGAGCATGAAACTGAGGGCATATCCACACGGCCTCTACGGTGAGTCCTGAAGCATCTTCCCAAAAGAAGGCCTAACACAGAGACTCAGAGTAGCTTTAGGAACATGCACAAAGCCATACGAAACAGTCAACATTACCTAAATTTCTGTATTTTGGCATGCACTGAGTGGGGCGTGTGGCTTAGCCCTGCTTTTGGGTTCATCACAAAGGCCACACAGACAAGCCCTGAAGTTTCTAAATCACTAGGTCTTGCAAAACTTGAGGGCAAACATCTAAAATGCTTTACAAATGTGGGCCTAGGTACTCAGCACAACAGTGGAGCATGCCACAATTTCATAATTTTGGTCCATGTTCTGCCCTTTTTTTCTTAGAGCTGACCTCAGTTTTCAGCTAAGGATGGGCTTTGTGGGCATTTGGGGTGGGGAGGGGGACAGTCAGTGTTGCCTACCACAGCAGTTCTTTTGGCACAGTTTAAATCCATGTTTTTTAATCTTGTCCTAGTGAACTGTGATGATGAGAGATTCATGGGTGACTGAAGGCATTATTGGAGGCATCTGAAGGATGGCTTGGTCTTGTCTAAAATAATTTTGTACTCAGAACAGATATAAAATTAAAGAATTGTAGCATGGTAGTAGGGAAGGATATGATAGATTGGTTAGAAACATACCAGAATCAAACTTATATGGAGAGTTTCCTTACCAAGTAATCATTTCTTTTCTCTTTTCCCATCATCGGAGGGTAAAAGCATTTCTTCTAGATTTTATGCTTTAAAATACACACAATCAGACACACACAATTGTACATTGGGAAGTGTCCCAGGGGAAAAAGTAACGAAGGGTCCTTACCGGCAGCAGGAGACACAGCACAGCAGGGGCGGAATGAAGAGCCCACGCGGCTCGTCAGCTGCCTCTTTATTAAATTACAGCCGGCCGATGATGTCAGCTTCAGACGCTGGCTGGCGGAAATAAAAATGGCAGCCGATGCTGTGGAGGAGGGGGAGGAAAGCAGTATGAGAGAGGAATTGCAGCCACCACAGGGAGAGGAAAGGATCCTCCGTACGGGACCCGTGGAGCCTGACAAGCTGGGGGCAGACGCTGGTAGTCCCAGGCAGAGCACCCTGATAGGAGCATGCACAGGATGAGGAGGGAGCAACAGGCACGCCGGCCACAGAGATGGAGCCAGAGCTGCATGCATCCGGAGTCGAGCAGGCCCCCAGGTGGGAGTGTCAGGACGACCGGGGAGAGGAGGAAGCCACCCCTGAGGGAGAAAACGATGGGAGAGGCCCGAGGGGTTTACAGTTGGGGTGGGTATTGCTGCCGGTCCCAGCTGGGCCAACGGGAGAACGGGAGTGAATTCTGGAGGTGACGGGTCAGGAGTAAAGCAACCCCCCCAGTTAGAGCCCAGGGAAGGATAGTAAGGGGGCAGGGCGCAGCAACATCAGGAAGTGGCTCACTATTCTGTGTTTTGTTACTGCATTTTATTTAGTTGCCCTGTGCAAAGGGGAATAGGGGGAAAGTGCAGGTATCCCTGAGGAACGGGGCCGAGGAGGAGCCTCTGAAGGTTTTTTTGTGTTTCCCCGAAAGAAGGGGTGGATGCAAGTAGGGCTGAGGGAGTAGGCCCGCACAGGCGAACGTGGCTATAGGTCACGGGCATCTAGATGCTGAGCCGTAGGGCGTTATCCCACTGGAGGGGATGAGGCCAACAGACAGACGATGCACCAAAGGGGGCGTGAGGCTGGGGTGTAGGGGTGGTAGAGCCCCATAAATGGCCACCACGCGAACCATGGGCCACCAAGTACACTCAACGACCAATCCCGCCTACTGAGGAACAACAAGTCATGGCAGGTGAGAATGGGGCAGTGACTCAAGGGGGAGACATCTACTCAGTCTGTGACATGAGTCCGTAAGGCGCCTTACATCTACCACCAGAGCGAAGGTAGCCTGAGAGTGGCTATTTGAGGCCCAGCAGCCACAGCAAGTGTGCAAAAACATGACACTATATTTTTACTATAAAGTTCCCCAATCCTGCAATCTGTTCCTAACTGTAATGAGTGTGCTCAGAGTTTTACTTATTCAGATCCAGCTGTAGTATCAGAAATAATCAAAGGCCACTTTACTCCAAATCTTTTAAGCTTCTTTATAATCAGTGAACTTTTTACAGAATTAAATTAAAAAAGGGAGGAACCGTTGTGCATCCTGTTGATAGATCTCTCTCTCTGAAACTGGTTTTATATATATGCATTAGGTAATAGATGTGGTTTGCTAATGTCTCATACCTTACATTAGCATTCTGATTAGATATCACAACTTAGCTTTTACTTTTCAATATACTTATTTCTGCTGTGTTCTGAATCAGTCATACTACATATTCTGAATGCTGTTATTGTGTGAAACCATAGTTATGCTAAGCTACCGCTATCAGCCCTGCACTATAGAACTTGATTGAACATTCTTTTCTGTTTTCTCTTGATTTTCATTTTCCCTGTTTCCAACTATTCATTTGTCTATGTGGTCCAAAGCCCTTTTTTTAATGTGAAAGGGTGTGGAGGATATTACTCTGCCCCTTGCTGCAACTTACTGCCAAGGACAATACCCACAAATGTACAACAATGTACTGGAAAAATATGAATGCATTTAGAAAACATAAGTCAAGTGTTGGTTAAAGAACTAGACTTTATACTATACCAATTCTCCAACACACTTTTGTACATTTCATCAAATGTACTGTTCACTCAACAGTTTAGCAGCTTTTCCCCCCTCCAGGGACATTTGTCAAAATGTATATATTTTTTCAGTGTTATGGTATGTAAGACCTAGAATTTTAATGTCCTATTTGATTAAATATGGGAAACTTGGGAGACAGGTGAAGTGCAGACAAGATTCTTTGAGTAAATGTGATACCTTTTATTAGACGAACTAATAGTTGATTTAAAATGTAATTTAAAAATAATTAAAACTTACACCCTTCTTCAGGCATTAGGAGACTTTGCTGCTATGTGATAGAAAAGAAGCTAATATATAACAAGAAGTTTGAAAATGCAGATGAGTGGAATG
>NW_017728906.1:46799492-46804928 GCF_001723895.1 Crocodylus porosus | reverse complement strand
ATTAAAATAATATTAAATTAGATTTAGTTGGTCTAATAAAATATCTGCAAGGTTCTTTGGGTAGATGTGATATCTTTTTTTAGACCAACTAAATAGTTTGAAAAAAGTTCTTTGCGAGCTTTTGGGCACAAACACCCTTCTTCAGGCATTAGGAGACTTTGCTGCTATGTGATAGAAAAGAAGCTAATATATAACAAGAAGTTTGAAAATGCAGATGAGTGGAATGATGGCTAGAAAATGGTATTTAGAGATTTGTTTTTGGGAACTGGCTTGTTGGTAAAATATACATGCATTAGAACAATAGTCCAGGGTGGCAGCAAGGGTTCATTGATTTCTAAAGGCCTGGTCATAAAGTCACACAGTTCTCACAGCCTTTAAGGCAGAGAGGGCATCTAACAAACAAGGATAAATAGCCTGAGAAATTGAAGGCATGTACCACACTGTTCCATAACATGAGCTAGGGTGGGACCAGATCAAGAGGGTCCCTGAGAGGGGTCCCTGGCCCCATCCCCTGAGGCCACCATAGACAGAGGGCATACCACCAGCCTGTTTCATACACCCCACTGGGGGGATGCGGGGGTGTCTCACCTCCAGACTGCTGACATGCTGACATCTGACACCTAAGAGACAGCCTTCAGAGTGAAGCCTGCATCCTGGCCAGATACCTCTTGATTCTGATGACAGCTTTAGGATTGGTAGATATATAGAATTGCTTGATTGCTAGTATTGTTTGTTTTCTGTTATCACTGTATATAAATAAATTTGCCTGTTATCAAATGGAAAGGTCCTGATCAAAGGAACAAGGCATCTGGGTCCTAAATCCAGAGCCAACATGGAAGTTTGGAAGACAATGGGTAGATATAGGAAGGGAGGGGGAGAAGAGAGGACAATGTGTGAAGGAATGCAAGCGGTCAGCTTGAGGCAGGTTACCTGGTGTGTCAGATATCAAGCAGGTGGTAATGTCTCATAAATCCAACGTTTATATTAAATCCATAATTTTTTGTATCCAGTAGATTTATGAAATGAAGTTCATAGGCTCATCTATGAAAGGTGTTTTGTAAGTTCCCTTTAAGGACAGAACTGTGAGATCAGAGATGGAATGATTATCTTGTGAGAAGGGGCACCCACAGGTAATTGAATATTTTTGTCTTTGATGGATTTTTGGTGTGGATTCATTCATTTGTATATGGTGGTTTGTATTTTAACGTTTTGAATATTGTTCATGGTGTCTAAAAAGGAAATGTTGGTGTTGGAGTATTCAAGAGCGATTATGTTAGAGGGGTAATGATTGTTGAATTTGTGATGGAAATCAAAGATTTCTACCTTGGAGAACACAACAGCAGCAGAGTCTCCCAATGCCTGAAGAAAGGTATTTGTGTCTAATGGCTTGCAAAGAATTTGTTTCCTACTATTTAGTTGGTCTAATAAAAGATATCACATCTACGCAAAGAACCTTGTCTCCCTATGTCCCTAGACCAACATGGCTACAACCAACAACTGTAATAAAAGATATCACATTTACATAAAGAACCTTGTCTGCCTATGTGCCAAGACCAACACAGCTACAACCAACAACCTTAAAGCATGGACTAATCAGTGGTCTTTTAACTTTGGGTCCTGTTTGCTGCCAGTTTGAATGTCATCTGCTTGGAATTATGTTTTTTGATGTGGTATCTGAATGCAAGCTATTTAAACTTTGTAAGTGAAGGCCTCACAGGCTTTCAGTGTTAAGTCACAGACTTGATGGAGAATTGTCATTTTCTCTTTCACTTATCTGCATATCTGGATACAATAGTCATAAATAACTCAACTGTAAAGGTGCAGTTCTAGTCATTGCAATAACACCCCCCCACACACACACTTTCTAATTATTCTAGTTATCTCAGCCTCTACTTACAGGCCTACCTCTATTTGTGAGGAATTAATTACAGCTTGATGCCTGCTTAACTTCTGTTGTCTGTTAAGATAGCTACTAATGGTGTCATTTGTGAGAGCAGGTTTTTGGTGGAGCATTCTATAGACTGTAATTAGACTGAAAGCACCAACTTCATAAGAACTACAGCCATTAGATGAAATTTGGGCTCACCTGAGTGCAAAACAATGTTCTACCAATTTTTTGTTCAGAAGCTGTTCATCAGCTCTCTGATGGTTGTTCATTAAGCCAAGGGTAGGCAACTTTTTCCAGGTAGAGGTGGGAATAAGTCACCCCAGGTCAGAGGGCTGGCTAAAACTTGGCTGCTGCCACTTGTCCTCATAGAGGCACAAGATTTGCAGCTGAAGCCCCACATCCATGACCTGGATCTGGCTGGGCACAGGTTGCTGACCCCTGAATTAAGCCATTTGAAAGACAGTAGTATCCAGTGGACAGGGCACTAGTTTGGAATTAGGATGCTGGTTTGCTGCTGAGCTTCTCTGTGACCTGGGACAAAAAATTTCTTTGTTGTGCTTCAATTTTCGCAGCTGTAAAGTATAGATAGGGAGATAAATATCATTCTTTGTAAAGTGCTTTGAGAGTTACAGATGAAAAATATTCTGCATGTGCTAAGTGTTATTACTTGCCAGATTTGTCTAGGATAGGAAAATAAAAAGCTTTACTTTAAACATGGGTATTCTTTAAACTGAGTATCAGGGAGGGCTGGCAGTTCCTCTCTTGGAAAATTACAACCAGCTGGATGCATGGCTGTGACTCCTTGGCATAGAAATAAATTGAGACCAATTTTGTTGCTCTCATTGAGTGGAGAATCACTCCTTAATACAACTTGCAGCTGTCCCAAGTCATCTTCTTCAATATCCATTGAGAGATACGAAGCTCAAGACATGCAGACTTCACAAGCAATCCATATCAAGCAAGAACTCAATATTGCCCATGAAGACAGTGAAGAAGTGCATTTCTTTTTAAAACTACACTAGAAATTTGAGGAGCATAATAGATTTTTTTGTTTTTGTGAATGAAGAAAAAACTGGAAAAAGCTGACCAACACAAACTGAACAAGAATATTGAAAGGTGGGGTTTTTTTGGACAAAGTTTAAAAAAAAAGGAAAGTTTTCATATTCTGTCAACCCAAAACAT
The DNA here is from genome assembly GCF_001723895.1 of Crocodylus porosus. Lineage (NCBI taxonomy): Eukaryota > Metazoa > Chordata > Crocodylia > Crocodylidae > Crocodylus > Crocodylus porosus. Next base: position 46,801,858 of record NW_017728906.1, on the reverse strand, counting down.
TTTGTTTGACCTGAACTGAACTGCTTCTTGTTAAATTGCTGGGGCTATTACCATATTTACCTGAATCCAAGATGACTTTAATAATTAGGGGACCGTCTTAAATTCAGAGTCAATAAATGAAAAATTTATAATTTTTTAATATTTTTCATGTATAGAATCTAATTGTTGGAAGGTTGTCTTAAATTCATTCCTCCTCCTACCTGCAGTGGGAAAAGCAGTGGCAGGGGGATAGGTGGGTGGGCATGTGGCCTCACTCCTCCCTTTCTTGCCTCCATGGTTTTTGCCTCTTCTGCTGCCTGCACCACTCCCGGCCCTGCCCCCGGTATTTTCCTCCTGCCTCCCATGGTGCCTGTGATCCCTGCCATCTCTCCCCGCCATTCCTGCTTCCTTGTGCCTGTGCCTCCTGGCATCTTCCCCCCACACAGTACCTGTGCTGCCTGCCCCCACTTCCTCTTCCCCCCTGCAGCCTCTGCCTTCTCACCTGCCCCATGCAGCCTTTCTCCCCCTTCTGCAGCTTGTTATCAGGCATGACTCTGGCCCCATTTTGGCCTGGGGCATGGAGCACAGGATAGTTCTAGTTCTGCCTAGGCCAGTGGCTTCAGTAGCTCCAGGATGCTGGAGATGCTACTACCATTGCAACTGCTCTGTGGCCAGGTTGGGGACAAAGCTACTCTGTGCTCCATGGCCTAGACCAGAATGGGGCTGCAACTGTGACTGACAGTAATCCAAAGATGAGGGGAGAACTTGAAGGGGGCAGGCAATGGGGAGCAAAGGCTGCAGGGGAGTAGGTGGCTGTTGTGCCTCTGACTCCAACCTCTAGTTGGAACTGAAGTGGCTGACTGTTCTCCCCTCCAACCTTGTGCTCAAATCCAAAACTAGGCAACCCCCCCATTCAGTATGGGGTGGGGGGGGGGTGTCTTTAATTTGAGTAAATATGGTAATGCTTTTTTGTTTTAAATAGAGGTCAGTTTTTAAACAAAAAAAATTCTGTTTAAATAAAAGTGTTTCAAACTCTCAAAATCAAAACATTTTGATATTTCTGAAATGAAATATTGCATTTAAAAATGTTAAAATAATATGATGTTTTGGGAATTGTTTTCCCATTTTCTGTCTCATTCACAAATAATTTTGCCCAAAACTCCATTTTCCAGGGAATTTAATATTTCCCTAAAAAAAACCAAAACAGGCCCTACTAGGAAAGCTAGTCAGAGGTTGGCTGTGAATACCTGACAGAGACTCAAAGAGTGGTTTGAGAAATTATTTTTCCTTGTATGCAGTGAAAATCTTTATTTAGGTTTAGAATAAAATGATTGTTTCTATGATTGTTAACAATATCAATTCACATTGCCCCTAACTCCCATCCCAGAGAATTCATATTTCTTATTGTTTGGGTCCTAGACTGTATAGGAGATCCTGTAGTGAATTTGTGTTAACAAGTTTAAACAGTTATTTATTGCCAGGGAACGATATATTTTTTATTTATAGCTTCTAAAAGGTTTTAATTGAATCAATACTTTTTACCAATCTAAACATCTTTCTGAACCCATGAATTCTGTAGTATATTGGAACTTGTTCCTTGATTCTCGTGCATGACTTCGTAGGTTTAATAGATTTCATAGACATTAGAGCTGGAAGGGACCTCAGAAGATCATCAAGTCCAGTCCTCTGCCCTAGGGGCAGGAAGTCAGCTGGGGTTACAGGATCCCAGCAAGATAAAAGTCCAACTGACTCTTAAAGGAATCAAAGGTAGGTGGCTTGCACCACCTCTGGCGGCAGTGTGTTCCGAGTCTTGGGGGCTCGGACTGTAAAGTTCTTTCTTATGTCCAGCCTCAAACGGTCTTGGAGAAGTTTGTGACCATTTGACCTTGTCATCTCTTGGGGCACTCTGGTGAACAGGCATTCCCCCAGATCCTGATGTACACCCCTTATATACTTATAGGCAACCACCAGTCCCCCCTGAGCCTGTGCTTTTCCAGGCTGAAGAGTCCCGTAGTTCTCAGCCTCTCACCCTCTGATCATGTGTGCGCCTCTCCTCTGGACTCCCTCAAGCTTCTCCGCATCCTTTTTAAATTGTGGAGCCCAGAATTGGATACAGTACTCCAGTTGTGGCATCTTCGAGGTGGAGTACAGAGGGAGGATGACATCCTGGGATTTGCTAGAGAATCATCTATGAATGCAAGCCAGAGTTTTACTTACTTTTCCATCTGCAACATCACATTGGTGCCTCATGTTTGTCGGGGAAAACCGAAGGATCGGGCCCCAAGGTCACGGTGGGCCGGGGTGGCAATTAGATACGGACAGGTGGGATTAGCGGCGTAGAGTCTGGAGTTAGGGACTCGGAGCGGATTGAGAAAGAACAGGTGAAT
>NW_017728906.1:46778910-46799037 GCF_001723895.1 Crocodylus porosus | reverse complement strand
AACAATGATTGACAGCTCCGCAGGTCACCCAGGGGGCAAGGACTGGGTGAGCCTTGGAAATTTCCACTCACAGCTTCAAACTGCGCATGTCAGTTTAACCTCTTCTGTACTGGCAGCACATACTCAAAAAATTTCCATGACAATGTTCATCTTCTGGTTAATCATGACCCCCAAGTCCCTTTCGGCTGTGGTGCTAGCAAGCGTAGCACTGCCGAGCCTATAAGCATGTTGCAGGTTTTTCTTCCCAAGGTAGAATACCTTACATTTTTTGGAGTTGAAGGCCATCAGGTTTTCATCTGCCCATTTTCTGAGCCGATCAAAGTCAGCCTGGATCACCATCCTGTCCTCGGGTGTGAATGCTTTACCCCAAAGTTTGGTGTCAACAGCGAACTTGGCCAGTCTGCTCCTGACACCAATGTCTGCATTAATGAAGATGTGAAAAGGAAAGGCCCAAGGATGGAGCCTTGGGGGACCCCACTGGTCACAGCATGCCACAGTGATTGACTTCTGTTAACTACCACTCTCTGGGTCCGACCTCGAAGCCAATTTCCCAGCCGATGTAGCCAAGGCTGCAGTTGGTCAGTTTTTCTGTAAGATGATCATGGGATACCAGATTGACAGCTTTTTTAAAGTCAAGTTATATAATGTCAATCTCTTCTCCCTTGTCCAGATGATATGTCACCTGGTTGTAGAAGGAGATGAGATTGATTAGGCAAGACCTACCCACAACAAACCCGTGCTGGCTATCCCTCAAGAAGTTGCCTTCAGCCAGTTTGTCAAGAATGGTCTTTTTGATGATTTTCTCCAAGATCTTCCCAGGGATGGAGGTCAGGCTGATAGGCCTGTAGTTCCCTGGATCTACTTTCCTCCCTTTCCTGAAGATAGGAACCATATTGGCCTTTTTCCAATCCTCGGGCACTTCACCTGAATGCCATGAGTTCTTGAAGATCCATGCCAGTGGCTCAGCTATGATGCTCACCAGTTCTTTAAGTACCCTGGGGTGTAAGCTGTCTGGGCCAGCTGCCTTGAAGGTGTCCAGCCTCTCAAGGTGTACCTTGACATGGTCAACATTGATGTGGGGCAATAGTTCTCCCTCACCCAGGCTGTCCCATACCAGATTGAGCAGGGCTGTCTCTTGGGGCTGGTGAAAAACTGATGCAAAATACCTGTTGAGTGCGTTGGCTTTTTCCTGGACATCAGTTGTCAGTTAACCTATATGGTTTAGCAGGGGTCCTATGTTACCCTTGCTTTTCCTCCGAGTCACCACATATCCAAAAAACGGACTTTTTATTGTCCTTGATACGTGTAGCCAGTTGGAGTTCAGTCGCAGCCTTGGCTTTCCTGGTTCGCTCCCTACAGGGCTGGACCAGTGCAGAGTACTCCTTTGGGGTGGATCCAGCTTTCCATCCATTATCGGCCTTTCTTTTTAGATGCAGGAGGTCCACTAGTTCCCTGCAGAGCCAAGTGAGCTGCTGTGCCCTTTTGCTGCCTTTCCTCTGAGAGGGGATAGACATTGCTTGTGCTTTCAGGATTGCTCCCTTGAGGAGCAACTACTCTTCCTGAACACCCCTCCTCTTTGGGTCCTGGTCCCTTACGGCCTCACCTGTAAGCCTCCTGAGCTTGTCAAAGTCAGCTCTCCTGAAATTGAGGACTTCTGCTTTGCTGACTGACTTGCCTGCTTTACGGAGGATGGTGAAGTTGATCAGCTCATGGTTGCTGTCTCTCAGCTTCCCTTCAATTGTTAGGTTGCTGATTAAGTCATCCCCTGTTGCCAGTACCAGGCTGAGCAGTGCTTTGCCTCTCATTGGTCCATAGACCTCTTGAGTCAGATAGAGCTCATCCACACACATGAGGAAGCTTTGTGACCATTTGGATGTGGCTGAGTGCTCTTCCTACAAGATGTCAAGGTACTTGAAATCTCCCATGACAACCATGCATGGGGAGCGTGCAGCCTCAGTTAGTTCCCTGGCGAATGCCTGGTCAAGCTCTTGATCCTGGCTAAGAGGTCTGTAGTAGACCCCCACCATTGTGTCCCTGTGCCTTGTTTGCCACAGATTTTGACCCAGGGAGTCTCCAATCATCCCCGCTGGGTGCCAATGTCAGCTTGCAGGGACGCATAGCTTTCCTTGACATAGAGAGATACCCCCCCGCCCCTTTTGCCCACACGATCTCTCCTGTGCAAGTTATAGACATTTATATCTGTGGCCCAGTCATAGGTGGAGTCCCACCAGGTCTCCGTTATCTTCATATGAGATCATGATCGAATCCAGGACTTACTTTTCCTAAACTTGTTTTCCTGTAATATAATTTCCATAAGCAAGTCAAAGAAAGCAAGCTTGGGAGAATCCTGGTAAAGTATGAATTCCTTCACATAAGACAGCACAACTTCTAGGTCTCCATTTACATCACAGTATGTGGCATGCAGTTTAGCACTATGCATCAGCTGCAATTCACACCAGCATGACTTCACAGTAGGAAGCTTGGAAAATATCTACAATATTCACATAGAAGTGAGGAAGGAGGTTCCAACAGTCACACGTTGAAATAATCAGCAGTGCAAATATTTTGGCAATGAATCTAAAGATCAACTGTGCTCTGCTCCAAATGTGTCATTACAATGAAACTTGTACTCCTTGGCTGCAGAACAGAAAGCTTATCTATATCCTTTATCCACACCAATCACCTTGTCTGTTGTTTGTGAGTAGATGCTCTGTGCTGCTTATAAGTGGACAAAGGGTGGAGGGTCACTGGTATATCTGTTTTGTTGAAACAGTACAAAGGAAACTAAGGAAGAAAAGCAGCCCAGATATACTTTCTTTTCTTGCTCTGCAGTTTTGATTGTGTTGCTGTTTTAGTTCCTTGACAGAAGATGGTTTTGATTATTTTTTTGTCAAGTTTTCTCTTTCCTCCTACACTGTTATATGACTGTATCCTTGGTTGTTTGACGTATATTTATACTGATCTCCTGTAGCAAATAATTTTTGTTTGATATGAAATTTTGGAACATTTTAAAGAAAGTCAGTGTTAAGAAAAGCTCTCCATTCATTGCACCACTGGCCTCTAGTTATCAACCATATTTTTAGTTTTAGAAGAGTTTCAAGTTAACTCTAATAAATGTATCACTTCAACATTTTTTCTTCCGTTTCCTTATTCTTCTATTCTCTTATGTTTTTATCTTATTCTATTTATGTAACATTTTGGTTAGAATTTATTCCACAGGACTAAGAATAACTTGAGCTCAGTTTTGCCCTAACCCAAGCCTGCATGTTTTATGAAAGATGGGGATTTGGTGGTTAAATAGATCAGCCACTATCTTTTTGCACTCTGAGACCGCTAGTTGAGTCAAAATGTTATTAAAATCACAGAAGATAAAGGCTTTGTTGGGCAAAATAAGTGTTTCTGCACTGTAGCTTTCAGCCCAACATGCACTGGGGATCTCTGTGTGCTATCAAGAGTTCCTGAATTTTATCAGGTTTATTTGAAGATTTTTATTTTTTTTTAAAAAGGGAGGGGACTTGGTTTAAGAGGCAAGTTTATTGTTATGCTGCAGCGGCCTGTTTATCATTGTCTGCAAGGGGATTTTAAATCTGTACTTTAGAAGATAAAAATGAATAGGCATTCTGCCGATTATGCTGCCTCTGGCCCTTAGGATTGTATTTAGACATCTCAGCAACAGAAGCACAGGGACAGAAGTGGATCAGCCACTTTGTTTTATCAAGCTGTTCAGTGGGCTGTACTTTAACTGAAATCCCAGCCTCCTACCCCATTCCTATTATTCCACATCTGCTTCCTATCCTCACTCATATGTTAGTATTAGCCTAGCTACAGGAAAAACATACACCAGCAATGGTTACAAACATTACCATAAATGGTTTTAAGACATAATAATTGGATGATGGCACTGAGCAATGTCAGGTCATACTGGCCAGGACAGAAATAGGTTAATTAAAAGGAGGTAAGCAAAGCAGGGAGTTTTGCAAAGAATAACATTGGTTGTGACAATGTTAGCCTTGAAACTTACAACAGCTTTACTTCTTGAACAGTTTTCCTTCTTCCTAAATCTTACCCTTTCACATGCATTATAGAAAAAAAATGTAATTAAATGGTATTTAATTTACATAAGTTTTTTCTTAACGACTATGAGCTTGTCACAGATCTTAAAGTCAATAGGAAGTTTTGCCTTTAACTTCAATTAGGGCAGAATTGAGACCTGTACATTTGCTTAACTGCAGTGTAATAAATAAGCTTAGTAAAAAATGCGCAGCATAGAGGTTACAGGTTGTGATTACTTTGGATTTAGCACTTAGCAGAGATAGAAGATTGTAGGTGCTAGGTCACAAGAACATGTAAGGCCCAATCCAAGCACCTGCAGCCAGAGGCCTGAGAAAAAATAGTGCTTGAATAACTGGTGGGTCACATATTATTGGAAAAGGACAGGTAACAAGCAATTATTTCTGTATTATTTGTATAGCTTGGGTGACAGATGAAACAATTAGGTTTTTGCACGTGAATCTACCTCATTGTTGTACACACATGAGGTCATGTCTACAATGTAGTTATACATATTTTGCATAGCTTAGTTATGGGGGTCAGAACAATTCTATGAAAATATGTTCCTGAGTATATGTGATGATTCAGTAAAGGTAGGTTGAAAGGGTAACTTTAGCTTATTTCACAGGCAGTACATATCCATCCATCTATCCATCCATGTGTTGGTAAAAGAGCTATTTTACTATTTGCTGTTAACTATAGATAAATGGTTTGAAGATTTGAACTGGTTACAGGCTAGCTCTGGTGGAATTTAGGGAACATGGATAATAAAAATAATTCATAAGTAGTTTACATGTCTATTGTTCTCCAGGGATCCACTGGAATTTTACAACTACAGACATCAGCAGTTTGCAACTACAGACAAACAATGTCAATAAAACACAAGCACCTCTAGAGTGAAGGGATATAGCCAGAGTAAGGCACACACTGCAACAGAGATGAGAGAAACTTTGGCTGAGTACTCTAGAGAAAACTCATAAAAAAATGACACGTGTTTCTGGCTAACTCGTATTATCCTCAGATTGCATATGTATTTCATGAAATACATTGCAAATTATTTAACATGAAATTGGTCAGTTTCATCATCTTTAGAATAGATTGCTGAGGCATTTTAAAAACATTTTATTTAGAGTTTTCCATAGTACTCATGCCTGTCATCTGAGCCACTTGCAGATACTAATAACTGCATTCTCATTGCTCCCAAAGAAAATAGTGAAACATTGTTAATCCAGTTTTACAGAGATGAGGGAAACTGAGCTATAGGGAGATTAAGGCCCCAGTTCAGCAGAACAGTTCAATACCTGGAGGCACCTAAGTCTTTTTAAAACGGATATAGCTGATTTGCCCAGCCTTTGAGAGGATGTCTGTGGTATGTTTCAGAAAGTGTCCAGACCAGGAGTCCTAGTCACATATGTTTCCTCGCTTGCATAAAATGCCTTGTATTCGTGGTCCCAACCAGTCATACGTACAAGACACCTAACATAATAAAATTTTCACTTTTCATTCTACTTTAAGGAAAAATGTTCTTAAAGTAGCATTTTTTCCTGTGTTCTGTAATGTGAGTTTTTCCCTTTATAGCAGTTAGATGCTTGCAGTAATCCCTGGCCACAAATATGTTTGAGTGGAACATCTGGTTCTAATGTAAACTCTAGAAATGTTGCTTTATATAGTATATTTCTTTGCTCCCAAATGATGATAGTTTTCCTCTCATGTTTGCTTAGAACAGCTTGTAAGCTGATCAATATCTGAATCAACAAAGGAACAATTTGAGACCACAGCCTTCAAAGGCCACATAAATGACTCCTCAGAACTATAAGTGATCTTAGGGGCTTTTATATTTTGGCAATGTAGAGGAGAATAAAACCAGTTACAATTTGTTTTTTTCTTCTGGCATTGCCCTGCTCTGCTGTTCTTATTAATACTATAATGGTGCTACTAATCTCCCTTTTCCCTTATTTTATAATCAGCTCTTAGACCATCTCCTTTTTTTAATTCCTCTTTAACTTTTAAGTTACATGTATTCATATATTTAGAAGAGAGCATGTTTTGGCCATCCTATTTCTGGTGATGAATCCCTTTGTACTGGAACTTTCCATGCAACTAGTCTTTCAGAGTTACCTGTTACTAAAATGTTCCTAACCAGACAGTGGCACCTGCCTACAAAGAGTAGCTCCTGATAGGGGTATATGCCCACTAAAAGAGACTGTGAAGTCATTGCACTGGGGTGGTGGAATGAGGCAGGAATCTTTAACTTATTTTTAGCTATGGTGAGCATAAAGAGCAAGATGACTGCCTGAGTTTCAGAGCAAGCTATGGTACACATCTGGCACCTCTGTAATACATGAATGTGTTTTTTGGAATGAGTGTAAAGATAGTTTAAGATTTACTTAGGGAACTATTGCAAACAAGCAAGAAATTCTTGTGTGTTTAGAAACTATGGATCTTGTGTGGGGGCATAAAGGGCATTTAGAGAATCAGGTCAGACACTGAATTGCTTAGTTGTTAGCAGGAAATTGTGAAATGAGAGCTTAAGTTTATGCATCACTGAAACCTATAATTTTGAGCAGTTTTGCAAACTATATTCACTGAGAAAAGGCTCTTTATTACTTATCTGAATTTTCATGTAATAAAATAATAAACCAGTCCCCTGTGGGAAATGGGAAAAAAGAAAGAAAAGTATTTTGAGATTCAGAGAAACTGGAGAGGTCACAAGAAGATTCATATTTAGTAGAGTTATAATGAAAACATCATGACAAGTTTTAATATGCTTATTTTAATGACAGCTAATATTGTAGAGAAGAAGGATTTTGGGGATGACTGCTATGGATTCAATTATGTTTTTTTGAGAAGCTGTGTGGAAACAGGAGGTACCTTATATCTCCTTGGCTGAATTTTCATTATTTTGTAAAAGCACACAAAATCTGGAGTGTCTCATTGATCGACCACTGCATTGTCACCAGAACTGTGGGTAAGTGGCACGTGATATGCAGCTCATAGAGATGTAGAATTTAGATTAGTAGTGTGGATGAAGTGTTCAACTTGGTAGGGTACTTGCTATTTAGAAGTGCTTAAATCAAAGGGTTTATTTCAGCATCTATATTCCAAATGAGTTACTAGGGGTGTATGAAGCTTTGGTTCCTGATTCGATTTGGTGGATATTTGACCCAGTGCAGTTGCCGAATCTCCAAATCCAAACCGAAAGAGAGGACCCTTTAATCTCTCTAATCAAACTGGGCCCCTCTGAATTGATTCAGAGAGATTTGGAAAGATTTGGTGATTCAGACATAGACATTGCTTTAAATGCTTTTTCTGCATAACTCAAGTTATCAGATGGCTTGTGAGTGCTGCGATGCTGGGGTGCATGGAGTGTTCCACAGGACCGCGGGTGAGTCCCCACTTCTGGTCCACTTCTGGGTCTGTGGGGAGCACACTGGGGACCCCCAAAACCCCCTTGGCTTGGTGACTGCTGCCTCCTAGGTCTGTGGGGGACACCCAGGGTTCCCCTGTGGCTGATCACTGAGTCAGGGGGTGCAGGGGGTCCACTTCCGGTTTCTCTGCTGAGCACATGGAGCACATGGCTCCCCTGCATTCCTGTGGGATGCCCCATGCGCCCCAGCATTGCAGTGTTCATAATCTGCACTGGTACTTTGAGGTATGTAGAAAAAACATTTAAAGATGTGTCTATGTCCAAATTGCCAATTCTCCAAATCAGCATTGAATTTTCACATTTGGATTTGGCCAGATTGAATCAGGGACAGTGATCCAAATCAATGAATCAAATCACTGTCCCTGATTCTGGCCAAATTTGAATTGAATAGGGCCCGCTTCACACACCCCTATAGCATACAACCTCTAGCAGTTCTGGGGTCAGGGTGGGGGAGTTGGGAATTGCCCATGATGGCAGCCAGGTCATGAATGGAACCCACTCTTGGTACATGGTTGCCAACCACTTTTCCAGGATGGTCAGCTATCACTGAGAATGAGCTAATCTAGCAAGGGGAATAGAGTCATAATCCTATCTGACTGCCTCCTGTTTCGTAAAGTCCTTGGAGATCAATGGATAAAAAGTGTTCTATAGATCACCTATAGATCAGTGCTATAACTCAAGTGAATAGTCTATGTATTTTGGGGTTTATACAAAATTTGAGAACAAAGAAATAATACATGGAAATGAGTAGAGCAGAGATATGCCACATACTCTTTACAAACTCTAACAAAACTTAGAGAAAGGGGTTATTTTCTTTGTCATGAATCTTCAGACTGGCTTGTCTCTTGTAGTTTTGGTTTGGCCTGAACTTTGAGCTACTTCTCAGAGCAATAAGGAGAATGGGACAAAATGTAGTTACATTTAAAAAAAAAATGGAGAAACATTTTTATTCATCTTCTTCCACAGCAAGGTTTTAACCTGGACAAGAAGAGGAGGCATGATTTTCTTGGTATTAAAGTTAAAATAAACCAGATATGGTAGTATTCCTTTCTACAGGCATGTCTTTCCCTGACTTAAAATATATAGTATAATTTTTATTGATTCATTCATATTTTACAAAATATCTGTTCTGCACAGTCCTAACAGAGAAACAGATTTGCAGCATGTTCAATACTTTCCCTCAGCATTTCTGCATCTTGGACTGGAGTCTGGCCTCAAGCAGTGGCAGGATTGACAGTTCCTGGAGCCCCCACTGTAAAACAAAGTTCCTGACATTTCTGTTCCTTGTCACTTTATAGTTAAGTGCTCTTGATAGTATAAATAGGTAAGATGTTGCTCCTGTAGTATTGGTAAGTTTTTCTTGATAGAGAAAATCAAATAAATCACAAATAATAAAACTAAGGGAGCTTATAAGGGACAGAGACTCAATGTCTTCCGTGGCTGCTTGATCTGCCTGAAAAATTAGCTAGGGAGACTGGAAAAGTCAAACACTTAGTTTATCTTCTGTCTTCTCAAGTGATCATAAGACACAAACATGTAGATGCAGTAGTGCAACTCTACTTAAAACAAATGGATGTATTCGCATAACTGAGGGTGAAGCTGGGCTCTGTTTGTTTAATTATGTAAATTAGATGGTTGGTGATGATTTTCAACTGATGCTAAATGGAGTTATGACCAGCAAATGATTTGCAAGGGAGAGGAAGATCTAGTTAGAAGTTGGAGCTGTCTAATTGCCTTTTTATGAGAAATGCTGTGACAGACAATTTTGTCTTCATTTATCCAAACTGCTCTTTGATCTGTGAAAACCACAGCTTTTATGAATAGTGTATGGAACAGGTATTTTGAACTTGTTTAGACAGAGCTGGCAAAATTTTATTATATATGGGCACTTACTTTAGCACTTTTTAGCCATATTTTACTCTAATGATTTAAGGCTCCATGGGCCTGAGTCAGCATAAAAATGTCTGTCTTTAGCTTAGTGGAAAACATCGTAAGTCTTGCCAGAGTTTCAGAAACTGGCTTCTCTAAGATGCAGGTAGTGGATGTGTATCATTTACTTAATGACCTATTGAACTGTCTTAGATGATGTAAACATTTGGTTTTTAAATGCATACTAACAAATAAAACAGCTCTGGAAACAGCTGGAGCTTTTCGTTCCTAATGCCCTATTGGGAAAACATGTTAGCGCATGTGTAAAGTTAAACACGTGCTTAAGTCCCATTGAAGTCAACTTAAGAGAGCAGTAAAACACCTGGTAAAGTCAGTGTGACTTAATTACACAATTCAGTTGCTTCCCTAAGTAGGAACAGATTTAGGACCAAAATTTATTTACTGAGGTAACGTGCATGTGCGTGCACACACACACACCCATTGATTTACTTTTTCTGCTGATAGAAAACTAAGAACTTGGTATTTTGGACCAGTACACTTGGAAAACATATTTTGGAAGGAAGTCTGCTTACAGAAATCCCCTTTTTGCAGTGCTGTGATGGAAGAAAACTACAATTACAGATGTCTCAAAATTTAAAAGGAATTAATCTCTCAACTCATCCTAAAAAACAGCAAAGTGTTTGTTGTGCATCAACATATTCTGAAACACTGCTGTGCATTTACTTTTGACTACAAGCTTATTACTTTGCCACACTCCAATTCATGCTTAGAATACATTAAGCTGCAAACTAAAAAAGGAAAAAAAATCCCCTATGGCCTATGATGGTCAAACATAGAAAAATCATTTAGATGCTAAGAAACCTGAAGAAAATAATTCTGTGGAGACCCTCTCACCCTTGGGCTAGGGACAGAAGTTACACATAAACTGGTTTAAGTGGTCAGGAACCAGTTTAAACCCATAACAGAATATTAAGTTCAGTGTACATAAACCAGTTTCAAAATGGCTGAAACTGGTTTAAGATAAACCTAGTTAAATGTAGTATCAGACTTAACTGATTTGGGTCAAACCGGTTTATGAAACTTCTGTCCCAGACCCTTCCTGGTTTAAGTTAAATCAGAGTCCCCCCACATCCTGGCATGCTTTTCAGCTCTGGGCTGTGCTCTTTGCTCCAACAGAGGGGAGTAAAGCCCACACTGGCCGCTTCCACCCTCTGCCGGGCACAGGGTGGGTGTTTCCCTCTCCACCCACTCCCTCCTCAGCTGCCTCACAGGACCCGCTGGCCTGTGAGCTGCACTCACTGGGGTGCCCCACACTGCAGAACAGTCTGAGGCAGGGGAGCTGCAGCCCGGGATGGGAGCCCCCTCCCTCCTCTGGTGTCAGCAGCACTGCTGCCCTGCCACAGCCTGGTGAGCGGAGTGGGCTGGGAGCTACAGAGGCTGTGCTAGGCAGGGCTGATGGGCAGTGGAGGCTGGCTCTGGTCATGCAGCAGGGAGGACTTGCTTGACACCCACAGGGAGCTTGGGCAGGCCTGGTTCCCCAGCAGGTCCAGGGACAAGGCACTAGGCTGCAGCTCTGGCCAGGAAGTGCCGGGCATCGCTGATGCTCTGCCCCCCACCAGGCCGGCTACAGCAAAATGGCAATGCTGGGGCTGTGGTTGCTCCACTGCTCCTGGGATGCAGCATGTATCTGCAATGATGTTGGGAGAGGGAGAGGGAGAAGGCTGCCATTTTTCCTCCCCACTCTGTCCTCAGCCAGCCTGCCAGCTGGGTGTCACAGGGTGTATTCCCCCACCTGAGCTGGGAGCCGGGGTAGTCACCTGGCTATGCCCCCTCCATATCTGGCAGGCAGCTGAGGAGGGAGGGGTGTGTGTGTGGAGAAACGCCCAAACTTGGGCTTCCCACCCCATGTGCCAGGTCCAAAGACAGGCTGGGGGGCAGGGGGCATTTCCCCCCAACTCCCTCCTCAGCTGGCTGGACTCAGGCAGAGGATCAAAGCTTCCCTGCAGCCAGGAGCTGGGCTGAACACCTGGCCATGTTCCCTGCTCAGCCGGCAACCCAGCTGAGAAGGGAGTGGGTGGAAAAATAGCTCCTCTGCCTGGCTTTGGATCCTAGCCAGGCTGTGCCTGGCACTGGGGGTGGGAAGCCCACAGCAGGGGCCATTTCCCTCCAACTGCCTCCTCAGCTGGCCTGCCAGCTGAGTATGGGGCATGGCTGGATGATCAGCTTGGCTCCCACCTGTAGAGAAGACTGTGGTGGGCGCTTTACTCCCCTGCCTGAACTGGGAGCTGGGCTAATCACCTGGATACACCTCCTGCTCAGCCAGTGGGCTGGCTGAGGAGGGAGTGTGCTGGGGGGTAAACGACCCCCACTCTAGGCTTCCTATCCCCTGTGCTGGGCACAGCTTGGCTGGGGTCTAAAGCGGGGAGCTGCGTAGAGGTCAGGCACCTGTCACCTGCCACCTGTTTGCAGCAGCACTGGGTGCTTGGGGCAGGCTGCTGTGGACTATGGGTGTGGGCAATGGTGGAGGGAGGCAATGGACCACCATAGCCCAGGCCAGCTTGGCCCTGCAGCCCAGGGGCATAGGCAGCGACTGGTCTGCAGCAGCCTGCCCTGAGCAGGCAGTGGGTGACAGGTACTTCACCTCTGCCCGCCATGATAGTTTGCTCTGCTGCTGCTGCTGCTGCTGGGAGAGGCAGGGAGCCATGCTCTAGCCCATCTGCAAACTGTGGTGCATGGTGTTGGAGGTGGGAGGAGGAGGGCATTGACTCCCGCCCCCTAGGGCCACCCAGCCTGGTCTGCACAACCACAGTGAGAGGCAGTGGTGAGTCAGGCTCCCCTACTCCCCATAGCCAGGTCATATCTCCCCTCCCCATGGCGAGCTGGCTGCTCTTCAGAGGGACTTGGCCTGGGGTGTGTTGGTGCCCTCACTGCTGCTGCCTGCAGTGGGGGAATTAAATTTCCCCCTTCCCCTCAGGCTACTAGTGTCTGGCCCCCATGGCCCTAGGTGAGTGATCCCAGGAGCATGAGTGAAGCCTGTTGGTGCCCATGCTGTCCCACTCCCCCACCTGCAATGGGGGCATTAAACCCCTGCTTCTCCTTAGGCTACCAGGGTCTGGCCCCACCCCCACTTCTCATACCAAGTAGAGAGTGAGCAGAGGTGAGGGGGCCGGTGGACCCCTGACAGGGTCTGCTTCCCCCTCCCCCTCCAGGTACTCTTGGGCTGAGGTCCCTGCAGGCCAGGGTGGGGGTTTAAACCCCTCCACAATCACACCTGGGCCTGGCCAAGCCCCTTCCCTCAGCTTAGTTTTCCTCCAGCTGAGGGCTTGCTTTAGCACCCCTGGCTATTGGCTTGACCCACTGCAGGCATGTGCCTGCATTTCCGGAGTCAAAAGTGGATGTTTTTCCATTTACAAATTGGTTCAATCTACGCAGGTTAGATTAATCTGCAAAGATCGAATCAATTAAGGCTCTGGATTTACGAACGTCTGTCCCTAGCCTTGATCCCCAACCTTTTAATTCAACTAAGGGGAAGTCTGTTTGATTGTCTGTCTGATTTTCCAGGATGGAATTTTTCTTGCTATTAGAATATGTTGTGCTGATATTTTCAAGTTCTTTCTGGGTTTAGCAATATTCTGAGGTGTCAGAGATAAATATGGCTAGAGCTGGTAATATCTCTAGAAATGGAATTAATTTTGAGTGTCCTCACTGTATGTTAAACGGTTGAAATTCTATGAATTGGAAAGCAGCTGAATGAACAAGCACAATCATACTTCGAACTGTCCCTTCTAGAAGGGTGGCCTTCAATATAGGTTTAAAATTACCTCTTGTCCACACAATATCTAGTACGGTTTCACTTCTTTTATTACAAATTTTAATGCAGAATCCATCCTGCAACTCTCATTCAATGTCTTCTAGCTTATTAAGCTTCAGCAACTTTACTGACGGAGATATGTGTGTAGGATCAGTTACTCCAAGCAGTGGAAGTGTAATGCATTTTATTTATTCAAAGGAAAAATCTGTCACTTCATTTTAAGAGTCCTGAAGGAACAGGCTCTGAATTGTTTGATGCATTTGTAACTTTTAGTTAAAAGCGCTCACAGACACACACACACACACACACACACACACACACACACACACACAGGGAAGGCAGAAGTGGAAGGAAAATGGACTCTTTCCTTCATGCACACACACTAACACACACACACACACGCACATCAGAGCTTCTAATTCTAGATTTGCATATCGAAATTAGACACGGAGAGATTGGAAAGAAGAGGGAAATGGGGCTGCATGTGGAGATCAAACTTTCTTGAGAGGATGGAGATTGGGGCTGGGAGCTAAGAGAGCAGGAAAATTGGGATTCAGAGAAAGTGGGACTAGTATCATAGTATCATAGTACTTAGGATCAGAAGGGACCTAAACAGATCATCAGGTCTGAACCCCTCCCCCAGGCAGGAATGGGTGCCGGGGTCATATCACCCCAGTCAAATATCTGTCCAGACTCCTCTTGAAGACCCCCAAGGTAGGAGAGAGTACTACCTCACTTGGGAGCCCATTCCAGAGCCTGGCTGCCCTAACTGTAAAGTAGTGTCTCCTGATGTCCAGCCTGAACTTTCTCTCTAGCAATTTGTGTCCATTATTCCTAGTAACCCCAGGTGGTGCCCAGGGGAACAGACCCTCACTCAATTCCTGCTGGTCCTCCCTGGTAACTTTGTAAATGGCCACCAGATCCCCTCTCAGCCTTCTCTTGTGGAGGTCGAATAGGTTCAGGCCCTTTAGCCTGTCTTTGTAGGGCCTGCCCCACTGCCCCTTGACCATGTGAGTGGCTCTCCTCTGGACCCTCTCAATGCAGCCACATCCCTCTTGAAGCGCAGCGCCCAGAACTGGACACAGTACTCAAACTGTGGCCTGACCAATGCCGCATAGAGGGGAAGGATCACCTCCCTGGACCTGCTTGTCTGTAGATGCATGACAAGGTTAGCCTTACTGACCACTTCTGTGCATTGGTGGCTCATGTTCATCCTGGAGTCAACAAGATCTCTTTCTGCCACCGTGTTGACAATAAGGATGTTCCCCAGCCTATAGGTGTGTTGCTGGTTCCTTCTCCCTAGATACAGAACCTTGCACTTATCTGCATTGAATTCCATCCTATTCTCATCCACCCACCACTGTAATCTGTCTAGATCTAGCTGGATTCTGTCCCTCCCCTCCAGTGTGCCCACCTCGCCCCACAACTTGGTGTCATCAGTGAATTTGGACAGCATTCCACTCCCACATCCAGCTTGCTGATAAAGATGTTGAACAGTACAGGGCCCAAGACTGAGCCCTGGGGGACTCCACTGCCCACATCCCTCCAGGCCAAAAACGACCCGTCCACCGCCACTCTCTGGGTGCGACCATCTAGCCAATTTGCCACCCATCTGACTGGGTAGGCATCTATGCCGCAGTCACCAAGTTTTTTTTAAGAGAATGTGTTGGGAAACCGTGTCAAAGGCCTTCTTAAAAATCCAGGAAGACAACATGCACCCCAACGCCCTCGTCTAGCTGGGTAGGGAGTCAGGGACTGAGAAGAAGAGTCTTGTCAGGTAAAGATTAGGACTGGCCAGTCAAGAAGACTGGACTCAGCATTCCTCTCCTGTCATAAACTACTTGTGAAGTCTACTGGTAAAGTACCCTTTTCATTTTCCTTTACTGATGGTCCACATTTTGGGTAACAACCTACAAACTATTTACAGTTAGTTACTCTGTTTACCCAATAACAAAGGTTTGTACACTGGATCCAAAAGTTCCAGATATCCTGCTGAAGATCTAGGTGGGTCAATATGTTTCCACATTATGGAATTTCTATTTTTTTTAACTAGAAATTTTAAACACACAAAGAGTGTGTACATTGCAAAGCTAAGCATTCAAAAATTAGGAAATACCAGTATACCCATTCCAAATGAAGGCAGTCTGTTCTACTTTAATTCAGTCCACCACCAGAGGTAGATATTATGATCCAGTTTTTAAGTACATGACCCTGCACTTTTTTCCTCCCACAAGTCTACTGGCTTATTCAGTGCACAGGTTGGAAAGTACTTATTGAATGACAATGCTCATTATGAGATAGTTGTCCAAATTTCTCAGAATGCAGTGGCACTGAAAATAACTGATACACTGTTGGTGTACCATATGGCCATAGGGGGTATGTGTAAACAAAATGAGAGGCATGCGTGCATGGCAGTTTAAAGTGGGTTAAATGCTCTAATGGTGTCGGTGTTTGCATATGTCGGCGGCATATAGCGCATTAATTTCAGCTATTGTAGCACATTCGGTGGTGTAACGTGCCTTAAATGACTTTAGGTACAGCAAACTAAAACACCTCTGAGGAGTTTTAATTTGCTGCCCTACAGCCACAGAAAAAAGCATTGGGTTCTGTGAAGCTCAGGGACTGTGTAGGCAGCTTGGCAGCAGCCTAGGAAGGCAGGCTCCACCAAAGGAAAAAAAAAAAGCAGTGAGCCCAATCTGTTTTTTTTTTTCCTTCCCAGAGCCTGTCTGCTTTCACGAGCTGCATGTGGACCCAGTCCTTCCCTCTGCAGTTGCAGTCCTCCTCCAGGACTGCCTGATCTGGGTGCCTGTGGGCAGGTGCCACTTTGGACCATCCTGCCTGCCAGTAGCTTGCCCTCCCTTCCCTGCTGCCAGAGAGGCATTTAAGACATAGGTGTACATGACACGGGGGTTTACTTCACCCTAAATTGAACTGGTGTTTTTAAAAACCCACCACTTCAATTTAAGGCCCCCGTTTTGTCTACATGCCCAGGGTTGCTAACTCTGTAGCTATTCTGGGAGACTTTTTTCCCCCAATGTGATGTAATGTCATTAATTTAATTTATTTTCTTAAAATATCCTATTAAAATTTCCTGAATTACTTTCAATAGTCACCAGGAGATCAATGCCGATTCTGGTAGACTCCCAGGCAATCCGGGAGGGTTGACAACCATACATGGCCAACATGGCTGTGTAGGAAAAATGCTGACTCTGGAGGCACAGAATAATTTTATTAGTAATGATGTCAGATGAGTGTCATCCCTTGGTTATCTACTCAATGTGGTACTATATTGTCAGAATGCAGGTTAGATAGGCACCTTTATAGTAGAACTAAATAAGACACACACACACACACACACACACACACACACACGAGAGAGAGAGAGTGAGAGTGAGCGTGAAAGCATGCATACATAAGTTTTTGTAAACCCAAGATCACTTCAGAACTTGGGTTCATGAAAGCTTGTGCTCTTTTTTATAACTTATTTAGCTAGGTTATAAAAGTGCATATCTGTGACTGTCTTCAGACTAACATGGCTAACTACCACTATCTGTACTGTAGACAGAGCTTTAGCTTACAATGCCTGTAGACTAATCTATTATCAAGTGACTGATTCACTAAGAATTTACCATGCATCTGGCGGGGGATTTTTTTCCCTCATTTTTGTGTGTGTAGGCCTTGAATTTTTCCCTTGAGAAAAACTGATGTAAACTGCTTGTCTTAACCACTTCCTCCCTCTCAGTGTCATTCCCCACATTTTATCTTTGTGGCAAACTCCCTTGAGAAATTGTGTATGAGCTGGGTGCAATGAGATTCCATTTAAGTTTCATGTTAATGAAAGACGGTAGAATAAAGCGCTAAGGTCATGACTTACACCAGAGGAAAAAAAGAAATGCTGGAAGGGAATTCAGACTTTAAGCTGAAACACTGGCTTTGAATTTATCCTTCTACCTTAAGTACCAAATGAGTCTCTGACTGATGGAGGGTACACTTTTACACCATGATGTGACACTGCTCAACAGAACTTATGAAGGATAGTTAGATTAGAATTTCAGATTTGCCTCCAAACTGCTTTATTTGTGTAGTGAAGTTAAAAGATTAACATTATGTTACTATAGGTGTTCTTTGATTTAATTTCCATTGGCTTCAGTTCAGGCTTGTGGGATAGGATGTAGCCAAATAGAATTCTGAAGGAAAAAGAGAATATTTTATAGAAACTTGGTTCATTTCTTCACCATTTTTGTGAAGTAAGGAAATTAGCCAGAAACTTGGGTGGATAATTTTACTCCTGGTAATAAATCAGTCAATCTTTTGTAGAAAAGGCAAATAGTAATTCAGGCTGGAAAACTAGGCAAAGAAAAGCTGAAGAAGAATTTGACTGATATGCAGGTTTTTTACTTTTTCTGAGTCAGCATTAAATTACATGCATTGAAGAGCTCTAACTGTCTTAAGAAGTCTACAGGCTAACCAGGAATAAGGTACTCCTGGACTTGGTTCTGGCCAAAGGAGATGACCTAGTGAGCAACTTGAGGATTGAAGGGAGCCTAGGTGACAGTGACCATGAGATGATCACTTTCTCTATCCACCATAAGACAGGGAAATCAGTCAGTAGGGTAGAAATACTTGATTTTAGGAAAGCTGATTTCCACAAGCTTAGGAAATTGGTTGGCAAGGCCCTGCGGGGACCATGGTCTGATGGGAAAAGGCATACAAGAAGAGTGGTCATTCCTCAAGGAAGTGATCCTTGGAGCACAAAGGAAGTCCATTCCTTTACATAAGAAAGGCAGCAAAAGGGCTGGGAGACCCCCTTGGCTCAATAGGGAAAGTCATGGACCTTCTTGTATTGAAAAGAGAAACTTACAAGTGATGGAAGTCAGAAATTACTACCAAGGGGAGTACGCAGCAATCGCTTGCACCTGTAGGGAGTGTATTAGAAAAGGAATTGCAGAAACCAAATTCAAATTGGCATCTGTAAACAAGGACAACAAAAAGTCCTTCTTTAGACATGTAGGAAGTCAGAAGAAAAAGAAGGGAAGCATAGGGCTTCTGATGAATGAAATGGGACAGCTGATAACTGACATTCAGGAGAAAACTGAATTCCTAAACAAATACTTTTGTATTGGTATTTTATAGATTTCATAGATTTCGTAGACATTAGGGCTGGAAGGGACCTTGGAAGATCATTGAGTCTAGCCCCCTGCCCCAGGGGCAGGAAGTCAGCAGGGGTCAAAGGATCCCAGCAAGATAAACATCCAAACATCTCTTAAAGAAGTTCAGAGTAGGTGCTTGCACCACCTCTAGTGGCAGTCTGTTCCAGGCCTTGGGGGCTCAGACAGTAAAGAAGTTCTTCCTTATGTCCAGCCTAAAATGGTCTTGGAGGAGTTTGTGACTGTTTGACTTTCCACCAGGCCAAGGGTGTTTGCTTGCTTGACAGGATACAAGATGATCAAGGTGGGTGTGATCACCCTCCCATAGTTGGTGAAGATCTTGTGGGGGAACACCTAGAGATGCTAGATATCTGCAGGTCAGCAGGACTGGATTAACTACACCCAAGAGTACTAAAAGAATTGGCCAATATCATTGTGTGACCTATGGCAAAGCTGTTTGAGGACTTGTGGCACTTGGTCCCAGAAGACTGGAAGAGGGCCAATGTGGTGTCTATCTTTAAGAACGGGAGAAAAGAGGACCCAGGGAATTACAGGACAATCAGTTTGACCTCAATCCCTGGTAAAATCCTGGAAAAAATGATGAAAGAATCCATTATTGATACACTAACAGAAGGCAGTATTCTAAAGGACAGCCAACATGGCTTCATT
The DNA here is from genome assembly GCF_001723895.1 of Crocodylus porosus. NCBI lineage: Eukaryota > Metazoa > Chordata > Crocodylia > Crocodylidae > Crocodylus > Crocodylus porosus. The sequence goes on along the minus strand of NW_017728906.1, from coordinate 46,780,043 downwards.
GCGGCAGGTCATGCCTGACTAACCTCATTTCCTTCTAAGATCAGGTAACTCACCACCTGGATAAGGGAAATGAGGTTGCTGTCATATACTTGGACTTCAAAAAGGCCTTTGACCTGGTCTCCCATGACATCATCATGGTCAAATTGGGAAAATGTGGCCTCAACTACTTCACAGTCTGGTGGCTAGGTAACTAGCTCTGTGGTAGGACCCAAAGGTTACAGAACTGAGTCATCATGGTGGTGGGTGACCAGTGATATCCCTCAAGGGTCAGTACTTGGACCAGTGCTTTTCAACATGCTCAACAATTATTTAGATTTGGGTATTAAAAGTTTGTGGATGACACCAAATCATGGGAGAGTGTGTTCACACTCAAGGACAGGCTGGGGATATAGGCTGACCTGGACAGGCTTGCAAGGTGGGCAGATCATAACCTGATTACATTTAACATGGAGAAATGTAAAGAGTTCCATCTGGGGAGAAATAATCTGCAACATACTTACAGGCTTAGCAGTGCTACACTTGCCAGCGCCACAACTGAAAGAGACCTGGGGGTCATGATAGACTACAGAGTGAACATAAGCCACCAATGTGATGCTGTAGCTGGCAGAGCAAGTCAAACACTAGCATGCATCTACCAATGCATCTCAAGCAAGACTAAGGATGTCATTCTCCTGCTCTGCTTGGCCTTGGTGAGACTGCAGCTGGAGTGCTGCATCCAGTTTTGGGTGCTGCACTTCAGGAAGGATGTGGAGAAGCTGGAGAGAATCCAAAGGAAGGCCATGAGCATGATTAGAGGTCTGGAGAACAGGTCATACAAGGAGAGGCTTTAAGACATGGGACTGTTCAGCCTGGAGAAGTGAAGAGTTAGGGGGGACTTGGTAGCAGCCTATAAGGATATTAGTGGTGTACATCAGGGCCTGGGGGAGAATCTGCTCACTAAGGCATCCTCATAGATTTCATAGACATTAGGGCTGGAAGGGACCTTGAAAGATCATCGAGTCCAGGCCCCCGCCCAAAGGGCAGGAAGTCAGCTGGGGTCATGGGATCCCAGCACAATAAGCATCCAATTTATTCTTGAAGGTTCAATATAGGTGCTTGAACCACCTCCGATGGCAGGCTGTTCCAGACTTTGG
>NW_017728906.1:46776501-46778810 GCF_001723895.1 Crocodylus porosus | reverse complement strand
AGTGCCGAGGGCCTGGAACAGACTCCCTCCAGAGGTCATCTGACCCCAGCAGTCTTTCCTGCCCGAGTGCAGGGGGGCTGGACCTGATGATTTTGTAAGGTCTCTTCCAGGCCCTAATTTATATGAATCTGTGACATGATTCAGGTTAAACAAGCCATCTTGGTATTTGAAAATAACCTAAAATTCCACACAAATTTTCATAAATGGTGAGCAAGACAATTTATTTAATTTGTCAGGCACAAAGCCACTTTACTAATCAGCACATTTGAACATTTAAAAAGTGTTTGGCTGGTTACAGTAGCCAAATTACAGTATGTTTCTAACATGCAACATATAGGCACAATAATGTTGTATAAAAAGGGGGATAAGCAGATCAGCCAGTTGATCACACTGTTACTATGACTATTTCACTGATATTCCAAATCTGAATATTGTCTTGATCATACGAACTAACATTTTGTTTTCATAGCTCGTGCTCTGGTGCATAATCTCAAAAAGCTCAAGCATCTGGTGCCTATCTTGGTTCCCATAAACTGGAGTGTATAAAAACCTTTAAACTATGCAATGCAAATCAAACCTTGAAAGACATTAGATTGAGATATCACAGCCATAGCAGAATTTCCTCATTTGGATTTGCACCTGGCTAATGTGTTAGGGTGCCTCTGCTTTCCATGGACTCTAAGTTCTAGCAGTGTGTAGAGTTCAGTGCTCTCTCTTTTCTTTGCCTGTCTGGCAAGTTTCCAGGTCACAGGTTCTTTGATTTTCCCCTCATGAAAATAGGACCTCCCAGTCCAGCTTTCCTAGGCCATCAATACTACAGCTAACTTCCAGTAGAGACTCTAAGTGGGGTGCAGAAGAGCCAGGAGTCAAGAATAGGGAATTATGGGATGGCTGTTAAGAATGTTCTTAAACTTTGCACAATCCAATAATTTCCAAATGTACTGCAAGAAGGGGAAGGCTAACAGGCGAGTAAGGGGTCAGCTTTCCGCTCTGAAGATCAGCAGAGCTACTCAGGTCAGGCTGGACTGGCTTGCCCCACGTCATTCAGAAAGCATGTGTCAGAGCAGGCAATGGAATCCTACTCAATGTCTTAGGATAGTGCTCCAACTATTTGGCCATCCTTCTACATGTTAGACACAGGAACCATTTTTTATTTTAAATAGTCTAAAGCAAATATTCACAATCTTCTCTAGTATCTAAACATTTGTACTACAAATTCTGGTCACATACGTACTGTCCGAGGAAGTGCGATACATTTGGGGAAAGACAGAACACTCTCATCCCTCTTGTTTTTTGGGGAAGGATAGAAAAAATACTGTAGAATTTCTCTTACAAAAAACTGTTGCCACCCCAACCCCCTGCTTCCTCCATGAAAAGTTGTTACCTGACCGGTTCTACAGTACAACTTTTGCAGTAGGATCCCTGCTTTCCATCTCAGTGTTGAGCTTTTACCCCACTGTTTAAATTATCCCAACTAATGATTTCAACCTCACGTCCTTGTGGTCACAGGATCCTCAACCATAATGTTTGTTTCAGAGTGGTGTCAAAAACAGAAATGCTTTAAAGATTCAGCCAGGCAAGGACACAGCAATATTAGCAAGAACTGTTGTATGTGGAGATTACTGATAGGTGGTTTTAGAACACTTTGAAAAGAATTCCTCCAAGTCACTTATGGAATGGACTTTGCTAAATATAGGATAAGGAAAATCTTTATTTACAGAACGGTATTTTTTAAATGCTTGCATTGAAATTAAATTTGAGAAAATTATTCTGGCACACATCCAGGAGGGGCCAGCAGGGGACTGCATGCTTAGGGGCAACCAACACAGGTTCATCAGTGACAGGTCCTGTCAGACCAACCTGGTGGCCTTTTACGATCAGATCACCAAATCATTCGATGCAGGGGTAGCAGTGGACTTAGTCTTCCCGGACTTCCGGAAGGCCTTCGACACTGTCTCTCACCCCGTTCTCATCAAGAAACTGGGACTGCAGTGTCTACACCCACACAGTCAAATGGGTCGCCAACTGGCTGGAGCGCCGCACCCAGAGGGTGGTAGTGGATGGGTCCTTCTCAACCTGGAAGGACGTGGGTTCATCAGTGGCAGGTCCTGTCAGACCAACCTGGTGGCCTTTTACAATCAGATCACCAGATCGTTAGACGCAGGGGTAGCGGTGGACATCGTCTTCCCGGACTTCCGGAAGGCCTTCGACACCGTCTCTCACCCCATTCTCATTAAGAAACTGGGGGCTGTGGTGTAGACACCCACACAGTCAGAGGGGTAGCAGTGGACATCGTCTTCCTGGACTTC
>NW_017728906.1:46772239-46776390 GCF_001723895.1 Crocodylus porosus | reverse complement strand
ACCAGGAATAACGGTCACAAGCTGGCAGAGGGTAGATTTAGGCTAGATATCAGGAGGCGCTACTTCACGGTCAGGGCGGCTAGGGTCTGGAACCAACTTCCAAGAGAAGTGGTGCTGGATCCTACTCTGGGGGTTTTTAAGAAGAGGCTAGAGGTACACCTTGCTGGGGTTGTTTGACCCCCAGTAATCTTTCCTGCCAGGGCAGGGGGTTAGACTGGATGATCTACTCAGGTCCCTTCCGACCCTAGAAACTATGAAACTAAATCACATTTTAAAGGGGCAAAATAATCAGTAATATCGTTATTATTAAGGCACTAATTATGAGCCACATAGAAATTTGGACAATTTATTTCTTAAAGATTGGATGAAAAGAAAAACAGCTCAAGGCTCTTTCTTAACGTGGCTATTTGCAACACTGCGGCCAAATCCCTTGCCAATAGTTCACAGGTATGTGTGCATCTTGTATGTGTAGCAAGAGGATTCATGTTCATCATGCATACAAGGCAGGGGTCTATTTATTTTTGGAATATGATTCATTACTGTAGCACCCAGAGATTTGGTATATTATTGCATAGTGCTACTATAACACTGCTCACTCTTTTTAAACTCATGGCTGGCACATTTGTTCTGAGTGGAGCCATTCTGACTGCAACAAAACTTACATGGGCAGGTCTCTACAGTCTGAGCATCTGCAGTGTATCTATATAGAAGATGCTTTCTTAAACATGTTGGTATGAGGACTGAATGACAACATGGGCTGTCTGCCAAGAAACTCAAGACTGAAGTGAGAGCTGATTCAAGCCTGCTAGCGAGCTCAGTTCTAGGCTTCCTTTCTTGTGCAGACGCCAATTCCTCAGTGATTTTCTAGGAGCAGCTATGAAGTATATTTTATTAAGGGCAACATCTTCTATTCGAATCATAGGTCTTAAAGTAAAACGCCAACATTTTACTCACTAATTTCCCAGAACCTTTCAGGCAGACTTAAACTTGATATACTGTAGTGAGCACAGGTCTTCATCACTGCTCATATCTTTAAGCATAAGTCACTGTGGGATTTGGCTACAGTTCTACATGTATCACAGAGTACCTTCAGGCAAACTCATTACCAAATGATTGGCCTGCGTCTCTGCTGCATTTTTTTCCAGCTTATGTTCTAAGTCAGTTGCACAAATGATGGAGCAGCACACGCCTAGAACTGGAAGTCCAGTGCAACAAGTTGAACTTCAGGCATTATCCAAGGGTGGATGTAAATGATACTTCCAATTTAAAGCCTGTCAAATCTCCTAACAGAAATGACAGTTCCCTTGAGAAAGCCCTTATTGTTCTTGCCTACTGAAACTTGTTTTTATAAAAAATTTGCCTTCAGCCAAGGGAGACAAGGGACTCAGGAGGCAATGACCCATTTTTATATCATATTACAGCCACATGTGGTAGTCTATTGACCAACAGATTGAAGTCCCAACTGAAGTCTATAGGAGTCTTGCATAGTGTGATCATGTTGCCTTATTTGCATCTTTTATAATCAAAGTAATTTTGTGGCATAATGCTGAGTAATTGAGAGCTTGCATTGGATAGCATTTTGGACAAAAAGAGGGACCAGGGGCATAAAGAGCAGCAAGCTCTTAGCATGGCAGAAACTTGCACCTTCAGTGTGGGCTGGAAGGTTTGTATGTTTTTAGTCTTGGCATGTCAAATTTCTGTGAGTTCATGCAACTTATAGACAAGAATTACAAAAACATGGTAAGGAAAGACATTGCGAATGCCGCGAAGACTATTCCAGGTGAGTACACTAAATCAAATCAGGAAAATGGTAAGCCATGTGCACTGGTACAATCTCATGCACTGGTACAGGCTGGGGATCAACTGGCTAAGTAGCACCTCTGCAGAAAAGGACCTGGGGATTACAGTGGACAATAAGCTGAATATGACCCAACAGTGTGCCCTTCTTGCCAAGAAGGCTAACAGCATACTGGGCTGCATTAGTAGAAGCACATTAGTTGTCTAGCAAACCTATAGAAGTGATTATTCCCCTCTACTGGGCACTGGTGAGGCCACATCTAGAGTATTGTGTCTGCTTTCAGGTCCTCCAGTACAGAAAGAATGTGGGCAAATTGGAGAGAGTCCAGCAGAGGGCAGTGAAAATGGTTAGGGGGCTACAGCATATGACTTATTAGGAGAGGCTGCAGGAACTATTTAATTTGGAGCTGGACTCTTCTCAGTGGTGGCAGATGACAGAACAAGGAGCAATGGTCTCAAGTTGCAGCAAGGGAAGTTTAGATTAGATATTAGGAAAACTCTCTCATGAGGAGGGTAGTAAAACACTGGAAGAGGTTACCCAGAGAGGTTGTGGAATCTCCATCCTTTTGAAGTTTGTAAGACCTGGGTAGACAAAACCTTGTCTGGGATGATTTAGTTGGGAATGGTCCTGCTTTGAGCAGAGATTGGACTAGATGACCTCCTGAGGTCCTTTTTAACACACATTTTCTGTGAATCTATGTGCTATGGACAAGGCAGGCATGCAGCTAATGCATGACAGTTTTTGGTTGCTTGGGCAATAGCCACAAAACTCAGCAACCCTGAATCTTGAACAATATAACCAGAAGCTCAGTGTGGTGCCTGGAGCATAACCGACAGCCTGTCAGAACTGTAGTGGCCTGAAAAGTAGAATGAGAAGAGAAAGCGCCACTCTGAAAGGGTGCCAACAGCATTTTCTGGAATACACTCTGGCAAAAAAGTACATAATAGAGCAACACTGCACTGAAAACAATGGAAGGCAGGGTAAGGCTGGCAGATGCTCTGACAAAACAGAATCAAGATATCAGGCATTCATTGCCTAAAAAGAAACTGAAAAGCTGGCATGGACAAACCAAAACTAAAAATTTACCAAAGAAAAGGTGTTAAAATACGCAGAGACTCAAAGTACAAGTGAAATTCTGATGCCAAGCGTAGACAGGGGGAAAATAAAACTGGTGTGGGAAGAGCACTAGGTTTGCACTGACAGTTCAGTAGAGACTGCAGAAACAAGAGGACAGATCTATCACTACCTTCCCTTCCAGAGCTTTCAGAAATGCTTAACACCAGACATCCTTAATGAAGTCAATGAGACCAGGTGAACCTTACAATTCTTAGAGCTGCTAAGAGTCTCCAAAAAGATGCTAAAGGCTTCCAGCTCTCAGCAGTTCATAATATTGGGGGAAGTAGGCACTTCAGGAGTATTCAGCTTGTCAGGATCTTGTCCACTAGTAAGACTAAGATGGTGTCAAACAACCATTATAGGGCCAGTTACTGCTTCTTTAGGCAGCAGAACCTGGCATCTATATCTCCTGACTTTATAAAATTAAATAGGGTGAGCATGGCAGGGAGAAGGGCACTGACAAAGTTTCACTGTTCAGCCTAAACCCAAGTTAGTTAACCAGCCCAAAACACTGATTTATTTGTAAGACGGGCTTACTTTAGCACAAATCAGTTGGGAACTCTCAAGCTAGATCAGCGGTTCTCAACCTTTTTAGATTCAAAGCACTTTTCTGAATTTAGGAGTACCCCATTTCAAAAACAATTTCACTTGTTTTTTTTTGATTATGGAAAAATACTAGAGCAATTATTTGTTGCAAAGAACTCAGAAAGACCTCAGCAGGCAGAATGTTTCTGACACAAAGGATTCCTATTTGAAATCTCTAGGTTTACCTTGTGAATAGGGTGTGGACAGCAGCAGCAGTTCCCAAACTTTGCCAGATTGTGTACCACCAATTTAAAATGATACAACCTTAAGTACCACAAGCAAATGTTTGAGTTCAACCTTAACTACCACCAGCAAATTTTTGCCGTATAAATTTATTATAATAAATCGGTTAACGCGTACCACTGACAGGTTGTCAGTGCACCACTGGTGGTACCTGTACCACAGATTGGGAACCACTGCCCTACAGCACTCCACGGTGCCTTTAAAAGATCTCACAGTACCCCAGGGTGCTGTGGTACCATGACTGAGCTATATCAACAAGAACCACACAAAACAAACTGTCTCTATAGGCTTTTGCACTGGTTTAATTACATGAGCTTAAAACTTACTTTCAAGTCAAACTTTCAAAATTCACATGTACCCCAGGCCTTTCATGTTCTCATAAGATTCTGGATAAACAAGTGGGAAAAAC
>NW_017728906.1:46752161-46771808 GCF_001723895.1 Crocodylus porosus | reverse complement strand
GTGTATGGAGCTGTTGACCAGTTCTGGGACTAGTGAGTTGGGCAGCCACACCTGGCCTCCGGGTTAGAAAGCAAGGGCTCGTCTCAGGAACACCGTGAACCAACAGACCCCTTTAGATTGTTCTGTTTTATGCACTAACTGAACAAGTCAGCTGTCCTGCCTACGCTGCGACCATTGGTAGCGTAAGTACAATAAACCTTTCATACAACCAATATGCTTCAAGCAGCCTGACTCCTACTCGTCGCTACTCCCCACCTGTCCGGTCATCTATCCCTTCTGTGCCAAGCCGGTCGTGCCGACCCAGGCTCGCAGGTCAAGGGTACACCGGTTACGAGGTGCAACAGCATCCAATTCATATTACATAAATAGCAGTGGAATTATTATTTTTTGAATTATACAGGTGTGTTTGAGTAGTAATAGGCCCATAATTTATTTGACCAGTTGTAAAGTTGTTTGAATAATAGTACAGTTTATTAGTAGCTAAGAAAAGTAAAAATTTATGTTAGTGTGAAGGATACAGGGCTGAAACAGAGCAAAAGATAATATCATCCCTGGGCAATTGATTAAATAACAATCTACTTGAGCAGTGCCACTTATATACATTTCTCCTATTTGCCATTCCTAGTGCTTTCCTCACCTCAAGACTAGAGCTGGCACTCTGCAGTATATCTCCCAACAGGGTAATCATCTCATATATTCCTGTGAATATTCCCCTTTTCTCTTCAAAGAGTGGGGTCCCCTGTGGTTCAGTTGTCAAATACTTGCCTGCCACACAGGAGACCTGCTTTCAATTCCTGGATGCTTACACAACTACAGCCATGGAGGCACCAAACGTCTGGACTCAGTCTGACCTTTGGATTGTGTCTCAGTGCCTGAAAGTGGGGATGGAAAGTCTGGGCAGCCTCCACTCCTCCATACTCCTGCCTAGGCATATGCAGCAAAGGTCTGGGTGATCTGATCTCTCATGCATATACCATAATATGGAAGGAATGACAGTTGCCAAACCTTCAGAGAGTAAAGAGTGAAGCCATATAGAAATATCTGTGGAAAACTGCTTCACTGTCAATGTTACAGGACAGAATTAGTACTTGTATCTCTTCTGATATTTTCCTCTCTGGATTCAGCTGTGTGCTTGCCTACTTTGGCCAAATGACAATTGTTGTTTAAATCTATACATGTGTATTAATATATTAATTAAAGTGACTTTCTTAAAGACTCTTCCCTGCTAATTTATGCAGCTTGGTATTCCACATGTGGGGGAGAAAGCCTTTCATCTTCAGGAATTTGCCTACTTTAAATTAATGCCTATTAAAATATTGGCTTATGATTAAAATGTTTGATTTCCTCAGAGTTATTTGTATAAACACTTTCTACAAAAATAAGTAGGTAAGTATATAGTCTTTTTGAATAGGAAGTTTCTCAAATTTATATATCTTCATTCTCATTCCATGTTTTAATGTTCACAACTTTGTTGAAATTTTAATGTAACTGTAGTATCTTGCTAGTCCACCATGTTTTGAAACAAGTCTCTGGAATATTTATATCATCAGTCTTAACTGGGGGCCAAACACAATATATGGGAGGCTGAACTCAAATATCCTTGCTGCCCAAGAGGTGGTCATACTAGACACATTAATATGTCTGTCTATAAATTTAGATCACACTTATAAGACAATAACTATGTTTTTGAAGTGCCTGGTATAAGAATTAAAAAGCAGCATTTGTTCCTTATCCATGCACTTACAGTTAACTGCTCCTTACGTAGTCAATGAGGGTCTAAGGAAAGTTTTTGGGAAAGTGTAGGGAGGGAGGTTCTAAGAGAGGATTTTTTTTGACACATGTTGTGTTTCCTTTATTGGGATTCAGCTTCTTCAAACAGGTGCAACTTGTGGCTAAGCATGAGAGAGGGCGCTGCATGGTAAATAGCTTTAAAAAAACCAAACTTCTTGTGGATCATCTCAAATGGAAGCATGAACTGCTTCATTAAGAAGTACTACTACTAATGCAATATATATATTTCATATTTTGGAGAAATAGGTTTGACTGTTTTCCCCCGTGCAATCCTTAAGAGGTAATATGTAATTAGGATCAAAGGATTATAAAGTCTTATGCTGCATTAGAAGAGAGGGGACCCAAAAAGGAACTCTGTATCTCACACTCTCAGTAATTGCATCCAACAGTTGATAATGATCAGTTTGGAGGACACAGTGGTTACAGTGAGATTGTAAACTTGGCCTGTGGGAAATTGTAGCCCTGAAAAATTGCCATATAGATATAAAAAAGATGATGTTCAGTTGGTATACATTATGTAATTTGATACATATGCAAAAGCAGAAGAAATTACATAAAATGGTGTATTTTTTCACACTTTGTGGATCACACTTCCTCTTTTATCTAAATAAAATGGTATTTTTTATTTTATATTTTAAATTGTTATAGTACAAGGAGATTCACTGGAAGAAACTGTTGCTAAGAAAAGTGATAGCAGAGGTGTTTAATTGGCTTCTATCCCAAAGCACTTTTTTCATGTATTAGACATCTAAACTGAGTTTCTTATATTAAAAAGCTCTTAGTAGTGAAGAGTACAACCTGCTGAGTAAAAAGCCTTCTCCCATGCACAGAATCTCTGAAGACTTTTTTTTATCCTGTTCTCAGAGCATATTCAGATTTTTCCTCTGAATAGCAAGGTCTCATAAACAAACATGCTGCTTTGTTGCTGTCAGGAGATGATTCTTCAAATGAAGATTCTTTTTGCAAATGGTACAGCTACCATTTAATAAGTGGCGTGGGGTTTAGCCTTCAGTTGACTGTTCACCAGCTGGGAGAAGAGCAGCAATCTGCCTTTAACTTTTTGTAGCATTTCTAGGATTCCCTCCCCACCCGACTTTTTAAAAATCAACTTGCTTTTTTCATCCAGCCTGATTCCCCCGCCTTTAAAACTGCTAGAATGTGTTGCCTCCTAGGAAAAATAAGAAGAAATAGGTATCCTTCTCCAAAATATTCTATTGCTGACAAATTAAACACTGATGAAGAACTAAAATTTCACCTAATGGTTTGGGGACATAAATGTTACTGAGACAGAACAGTCTGATTTTTTCCTGAATTGCCAAGTACTATCAGCTCCCACTGATATCAGAAGAAGATGAAGGATCTGACTTTTCCATATCTTTTCTACAATGGCATAAGAGCCAGGCAGCATGCTAAAGAACCAGATTCACTGAGTGCTTTTAGTCTCAAATTTGGCACCTCTCTGACAATCTCCTTTCCATATAGTTTTAGAAACTAGTACTTGAAGGCAAAAGAAAGCTCACTGAATTCAGTGAACCCTCTGGGGACAGGTCACTGACCACTAACTAGAGAGCTTCCTGCTCATCTGGTTTCCAGGGTTTTTTGTTAAATTTGGGGGGAAACATGATAGTCATTTTGACTCTTTAGTAGGGACATTATTAGAAATCTTGTTTTTAAAAGAAAGTTTTTTTCTTTTTCCCATGTGTCAGAAATATAGATTATTTATGCAGATTATGATAATCTCCACAAAAAAGCTAATTAACAAAAATGCATCTGACTGGAACAAGATATTTTACACTGTTACTAACATCAAGGCATGTTTCAGTAGGTCTGTTCATTCATCTGTCACAGGGAGAGGGGACACCTGGATTGCACTGTTACAGGGAGGTGGGATGGGAAAAGGGTGCCATTGGTGGCACCAGAAGCCACGGACTAAGAATTGTTACACTTGAGTCCCCTGAAGCACACTGCTGAACTACCCATGAGCCAGGCATAGGGAGGTGGATACTAGTCACAGTTCTTGTCCTGGCACTCCTCTTGGCCTCATGCTGTTGCATGCCTTTGATCAGTGCCATGAACATGGGCCTTACTGCCAATGTGGCTCCCATCAGACAAGGTATATATAAGAAAACTTCACATTTGAGTTATCCAAGTACAAAAAGCATCCTATTTTTTTAAGGATATTTATTTTTCATGTTTATTACCCATGCTAATGCAAGATGGTCCTTGCTCTTTCCTTGACTAGGATGTAGGTGGCATATTTTTGGGAGTAAAGTCACAAGAAAGTAAATAATATGGGTTAAAAAAAGAATGGCAAATGCTTCCTTTGGTCTTACTCTCTCAGCTGTAGCTCACTCTGACAAAGAAATCAGGATCTCTATAGCTTGGGTTTGCCAGTACCTCTTAGGATCCAATCCTATATTATTTGAGGCAGAAGTTGAGGGCACTCAGCACCAGCAGAGCTTGTTCTTACTGTTGAAAGATTGAACCTTACAAAAATTCTCTTGCTTTCTCTAACTTTGTTAAAACAAAATGTGTGTCAGTATTCCTCTCTTCTGGAAACATGGGGTGTCTATACACATGTTCTGGGATGGGGGTGGGGGATGGGGTGGCACTTTAATTAGAGCAGCTCCAAGAGCCATTCTAATTAAAGTGCCTGCAGTGTTTTCAGCATCCTGCACTTCAAAATGGCAGCAGAAACAACTTAACTTAAGCTCATTTGACAAGCTTTAGTTCAAAATGGTGGTGGGGGCGTTTTAAGCCTGGGGATGCTAAAAAGATGTGGCGCAGAGGCTGCTGGAGCATGCTAATTAGACTAATTAACGGAGTCTGCTCCAATGAATGCTAATTAGTATGCATCAGAGCAGACGTTCAGCACCTGTATGGATGCCCTTAAACATGGGTCTGTGCCTAGGTTCATGACATGGAGTGCTATCTTTACAAACATGGTGGGCCACAAATGACCCAACAAGGCCTGCTTGCTCACAGTGAGAACCTTTAGACCAATCCTCACCATTCACAGCATTTCAGGATTTTGAAATGAAGCAAAACAATGCAATCAGAGCTCTTAAGGCCTTCTGTTAAATATAAAGCAACTTCATTCATGAACAGCACTAAGACCTTGTATCGTTGTTTGTACAAGGATACAAGTGCATTTTTGGCCAGCATGACAATGATCTTACCATGCCAGCTGCTTTTCCACCACTGCCTTTTACTTCTAATGTAAGGCGAGACATTTTCCCAAACAGGGACAGATCTGTCTAACTGAAAGGAGTTACAAACTACATTGACTTCAATAGGTGTGAAATCATGCCTCTAATGAGAAAAAAACACACAGAAAAAAATGACCTGGTATAGCATGGTTCAAACAGGATATTGGCTGCCCTCCAGAGACTAGTTTAAATGCAATTTGCTTTGGTCACACCTTATTTATTTGGTGATGACTGACAAGTTTACAGGTCTCCAGAGTGAACACAGTTCAGCATCATTGGCAATATATAGGTCAATTGCCTCTGAAAGGGAGTATAAAAATGATTGCTTCCTTCTGATACAATACTAAAAAATCTAGAGTGTGTGCATATTTGCTGGCTTCAGTTTAGAATAGCTGCATCCAATGCCAAGTCTAAATGTGTTTTTTTATAGCTTCAATCTGAAGCAATGAGTTGTCAACCCACAATCTCACTAGTTAAATGAGCAAAATTCTAGAAAACTCTAAACAAGGTCGTGTGTGTATTAATGACATATTAGGTCACACAGCTTCAAATACAGCTATACTGATTTAAATCAGCTGAGAACTTAGACTACTAATTTGTGCTGCTTGAAAGAGTACTAGGCAGGTTATATGCAATGCAGTGCTTGCATTCAATTATCACCAAATACAAATTACAGGAATTACTCTGGATCTTTGGTATCTAGTCCTTACATAGTCAGAAAAGTTGTCAGTGGAAGGAGGACAGCAGGAAGGAAGCTGACCGCAGACTGTCAAGATGAGCTGGGGTGCCTCACTGAGGAGACATGCCTGAGAAGGTATCAGAGAGATCCCATCTTGATGGCATGATGCAGAGCTGGCTAAAAGAATTTCCTGAGTGCCAGCAACCTTGTTTAGTGGGTTTAGGCCCCTTGCATCTATACTTATCTTCTGACCCTTTATACAGAAGAGCTGCAGAGCATGAGTAGATAATACAAATAAAGAAGACAGTAATTATGCAGCATTTAAAGGAATTGAGAAAATCAGAAAACTACCCAGAGTGTACAGCTACCTTAGAGCTGCTTTTCTCCCTGTGGCAGGAGTTGCAGCAAGTGGTGGCTTAATAACCTCAGGTGGCATTGGAATAGGAGGCTCATTCCTTCCCAGGACTCATTCCTTCAGTTCTGGACCTGTGCTTGTTTTGCCCTGCCCATTCTGTGCTGGTATGCAGAGAATCACAGAATCACAGAGAAGGAGGGGAAGGGAACCTCCCAGAGGTCTACAGGATCATCCCTATCCAAAACATAATATACAGATCCATTGTCTAACCTTTTAGAAAAACTACACAATCAACCCTGACACAACACAAGACATAACACCCTGACCTGCCATAGGTAAAGCAGGGAGATCCCGGCAGCCAATATTCTGCTGCTGCTACAGATCTGACATACATGCTGTACATGTTGAATTTGTGCACTTCTGCTGTACCATGCTACTTGTAGGGATACCTCTGAAGCAGAAGTATAATTGGCAGGTGTGAGCAAGGCACCAGCCGTAGGTACTGACTATGAGGGGGTGCCAGGATCTCTTCCCCAGAAGTCTTTGCCATGGCAGGGGGAGCCCTATGCTGCTCAGCCATGGGAGCACGGTAATATAGTTCAATACCCCATAGTATACGTGGGGAGTGGGGAAGGGAGCAGAATGATGCTCATCCACCCCCATGGAGAGTATTTGTCATAGAGATGCAGCCCTGCTCCCAATAACATATGGAAAGGGGAGTGGGGAGAAGCAAATGGGGCACCAGCCACAGCTCCCAGGGATCCCACACTGGTGCTGCTGTTGCCAAAGCCAAGGCTGCTATAGCAGTGGCACTGGCAGCAGAAGCAGCAGCTGCTGCCTTCAGCATGCAGAGAACCTAGGCAGGTAAGATTTCCTTCCCCCTTTCCGTCTCCCCACATCCCACAACAGTGGTTGGTGAACCATGTCCCCCTGCTCTGCTGGCCCTGCCCCCTCTCCCCCTTCCCACTTCTAGCCTGGACAGTGAATAAGCTCACTACACATCTGCTCTGAAGGCACGAAGAGGAGGTAAAACTCTAAAGAGAGTTTACATGATTTTGCTTGACTATTAAGTTTAAATGCCCCTCAATTTATAGGTAGGGTAACCATATGGGACAATGTGAAATCTGGTCATGTGAAAAATGGTCATTCCAGAAATCAAGTTAACCTATTTCTGTTAGGGCTTTCCATTTCACAGCTCATGCTGCTCTGCCTATATTTCCTGTGCCTGAGATGCCTGTTTTAATTTTTACTGGTCAGGTGGGACTGGACTCTGAAATCTGGGACTGTCCTGGCCAAATGGGGTGTATGGTCACCCTATTTATAGGGGAACTTCACTTGTTCTTCTGTGATGGGACTCTACAGTTTAGCATCTACAATTAGCTTACATGTTTAGTTTAGTTCCATGTTACTGTTAAAACCCCTACCAATGCAGAAGAGAAGTTACTCTACACCGGATAAAGCACAGTAACACAGTTAGCTGCTATGGTTGACAGTTGGTTATGAGGGGAAGTGAGTCAAGGAGAATGATCTGGAAGGAGAATGAGTTGGAATGAAAAATGGTCTGAACAGTTCATATCAAAACAGCTAAGGGCATTTGTGCCACCTTAACACAAAGTTTGGTTTCTTCCCATCCAGATATCTGCTGCTCTTTTGTATCCTGTTCTGTTCTTCATTCAGTGTCATCCTCTTCGAGTGATTGAAGAATCAATAGTAAATGAAACAGAAAGGTCACTGAGGTTACAAAAACCGCATTCATTATATAGATATTGTAATTGTAAAGATTAGTTATAATTCAGTTAGCTGCCCTAAAGCCCTTGGCAAGAAACATTATTTAAATGACTTCTTTTTCATGATTGTCATAAATTGGAGCCGGACAGTAGGGCTGTGCAAAGCGTCGGTCCCTGATTCAGTTGAAATATAGCCTGATTCAGTAGCTGAATCTCTGAATCCAAATTGAATCAGGAGACCTTTTAATCTCTCCAAATTGAACTGGAACCCTCTGAATTGATTCAGAGAGATTCGGAAAGATTAGGTGATTCGGACATAGACACAGCTTTAAAAGTTTTTTCTACATACCTCAAGGTACCAGGCAGCTCATTAATGCTGAGATGGTGGGGCAGATGGAGCATCCCACAGGAGCACGGTGGGGTCCCCAGTGTGCTTGGCAGCAGACCTGGAAGTGGACCAGAAGCACTTCTGAGTCCACTGGGGAGTGTGCTAGGGACAGCCCTGTTTACAGTAGACATCTGGGTGACTAAGCTTCCATAAGGCCCTGTCCTTGCTGTGCAGTCCCTTTTGTGCTGGCATATTCAGGCATAAGTGGATCTAGGATTTTGAAAAGGGGGGTGCATATGGTGTGGCACATCATAATGGAACACATTTTTCTCCAGTTAGAGAGAAATTAGAAGCTTTACTAATATTCTAGGTAGGTAGCACTATATTGTTCAGTTCAAGATCAAAGCAAAAACAGGTATAACTACTGGAATGTGCAGTAATTTGTTAGATTATATATAAAGTTTAAAAAACACGACAAACTAAAAACTACTCAAAATAAAGTGTGACTTTAGTCCTGTAGTCATTATAGTGAAATATGTCTCTTATTCAGACTTGAGAAACAAAATCTAGCCTTCTTGAGCATCTTGTAAGTTCCTCTAGTACTTCACTGTTGGTCTCTTCCTGAGTTAATATTACCATATATGAGTTAAGGTTTTTAGCTAGAGGGGAAATAGTTTGCCGGGATGTAAAATAGCTGAGAGACATTACCAGGAATGGCTAACAGACAGCAAATTGCAGAAGAAAGGATAGCTTCAATTGTGGATCATTAAGAGTGATAAAAAGAAGAGAAGATCATTCACACCTGTGGAGAGTGATTAGCAGGAATCAGGGAGCTGATAATGAATAGGGATCTACTGAAATTGTGATTTTTGTGGATTTTGTAGAAATTGCAAAATCCAGCATTGCTTGCAAAATCAGACAATGACTGCAAAATCCACAAAAAAATCCCCATCTTACTCAAAATAAAATGTTGGCTCCCCAGAGAGAGCCAGCAGTCATCATGACGCTGTGGCCCAGCTGCACAGCCTGTAAAGGGTGGGGGGAGGGGAAGGTTGCCAGCATAAAGGGAAGTCCAAGATGGCTCCTACCCCACCCTTCAGCATTGATTGGCTTAGAGGTTGCCTGCCATGCAGCCCTGCCCCTCTCCATCAATTGGTGATGAGGGGTGGGGCCACATGACAGACAGCTTTTGCAAACAATCAGTGACAAGGGGCAGGGTTATATGACAGACAGCCCCTTCAACCAATCAGCGGTGAGGGGTGGAGCCACTGGGGCCCCATGGCCAATCAGAGGCCCTGGGTGGGGGAGGGGAAATCTGCTGCAATCAGCCCATGAAAATAGTTGCTGGCTCCCTGTTCTCCTTGTGAAATCAGCTGCTTGCCTCCTCACGTTGTTTCGATCTCTAATAAGGAGCCATGCAATCAAGTGTTTCTGGTCAGCACTGCCTGAATAGAAATGCCACTGCTCTCCCAAGTACTTTGTTTTAAAATTTGGATGGAGCAGGAATCAAGGGGGGGTGGTGTAACTGTAACACTACAACCATACTGGATCCACCCTTGTATTCATGCCTAAAGTTTCTCCTAGTTTTCCAGGGCATGCAGAAGTGCATGAACCTCCATTGCGCAAAGGATCCATTTTGTGTGTTGTCCTGTTGGTTGTCTGAAGTGATGCAGAGGGTCATGTTCACGCTAAGTGTGATTCATTAAGCTATGTGGCCTATGGGACTTGAAAATTCAAAGGACATTAGGGTATTACGGGCCATTTAAAAAAGTCTACTGGACAGCTGCTATTATAAATCTTTTCAGCAAGAAATAACTTGGCCATAGATGTGTAAAATTTTTTTGAGTGACAGATAGTGGCATAACTAAGATGGGGCAACCCTGGTGCTGACTTGGGGCAGGGTGAGGGGACTGAAAAACAGCTGCTTCCATAGCTGTGTGATTGTGCTAGCTGCTTGACAGCAACTGGAAGCTGCCACTACCCCTGTCTGTGGCAGTGGCTCTGGGTGCCTAGCTGCATTGTTTTGCCTTTATTGATAGGTGTGGAGGAGGGACAATACATTTTCCCTCTCTCCATTTGAGGCTCCTTTAGTACAGCAACTGCAAGTTTGGCTGGCCTATCTAATATAGCCCCCTATACCATTGCATATATAAATTGCATAACCCCTTAGACCAGCTGAGAACACCCAAATAATTGTGCATTCCAGCCATCCTCCCTTCTCTGGTCACAAAGCTAGAACATTTCTTAGGCCAGGAATAGTATGGGGAGCAGTACAGAACCAGGGTAGCTGGTGTTTAATCTACCCATTTGGAGGAGCCCCATCTGGCTCTTCTCAGGATGATAGTTTTCCATCTTCATGGCTTTTTTGTGTTGTAGGAACATGGAAGACCAATCCCAGCATTTGCTTACCTGTCAAGAAGTGATGGCATTGGCTCTTTAATAAACAATACTGAAAGGTATGCTTTGCATTTTCTTTACAAAACTTCTGAAGTGCTCATTTCATTGTGAGGGAAACTGATGTGCTTGAGACACTGAAATCAGGACATCTTGCTGCATGACAAACACCCAAGGTTAAAGCAGAATAAAGCAGAAGGGAGATGTGTTTTTTCACACAAGAAGCAGAGGGAAGGCATTTTGGGACAAGCATCCCCACCTCTGCTCTGATGGATTAAATGAGGACATATCAGGCATGAGAATCTAGAGTGGGAGCAGCAGAAGAATCCATGGCTTGGATGGGGAGTTATCAGGACTCCCATCATCCTTTTCCAGGACTGGCTGGAGTACTAACAGCATCTGGTAGGAAAGAAAAGGGTCCCATCGGGGAATGGCCCTTTCCTCAAATGGGCTCATTTCTACCTGCCACCAATTCCTTCTCCTCTACAAGGGTGGTGGGGAAGAGGGACCCCCTACAGAGGGGGAGGAGAAGGTGACATTACTACAGAATCTGTCCCCTGCATCTTCATAAACACCACTTTTGCTGGATGGAGACAGTGACGCCTGGGGACAGCAACTCAGTTCGGTCACTTCTCTGATTGTCATTCTTCTTTCCTTGCTGAATACTGTCACCACTCAGTAATGCACCACTGTCACCCCTTGATGTAGAGATCTGTGGTGACATCCACCAAAGAGGTGAGCTCTCCTTAACTTTATTGATCTGCTTTAATCATTGTCTGCCCCCAGTGTCAGCCAGAGACTGGCTTGAGTTGAATTCTTTATTGGTCCTGAAAGCCTCTCTGGCTTTTGCGTGTGTAATTTGCTAGTGCCGGCCAAACTTCTCCCAGCTCATGAGAAATACTGGTGACTTTGCTTCCAGGCAGTAAAAACCTTTAAAAAATGGAAAGACAATCGTGTTTCCTCTGTAAGTGGAAAAGGCATCCTAACTATGAAGGGGCCAGATTAGACCAACCTCTGTTACTTCAGACTAGAGCGTGGAAGCACACTGGGCAATTTTAACTATATTCGTGGAACTAACACAGTATTAGGTGCAGTTGTACTTGTTTACCTGAGTTTGAATAGAGATGAAAGCTGTATTACTGAACTGAAGGGATCAAATGCAATATGTTTAAACAAGACATTTCTTTGGGGGTGGGGGGTGGGAAGAACATTCAAAGTGTATTTTATTTGGTTTTTATTCATTTTTTGATGAAAATGCTGTTGAGTGATTTTGGGGTAAAACTTAAAAAAAGAGAACTGTGCTCATTTTAAATGAATGTTTTCGGCAGCTGGTCAGTTTGGGAACCTGAATCATCACTGATCTGAATACCAAGTTCTTGGTTTGTTTCATTCTTCAGAATCAGTGTTCCAAAGGCATTTAAATAAAACAGGTCGAATATCATTAGTCACAAGTTCACAAATGGTGACTGAATTAAAGTTCAGAAACTGAATTAGAAGTACAGCTAGTGCTAAAGCTACATAATAGCAGTCTTCAGATTTTATTAATTACAAGTGTGAAAATTGGATTTAGACAACTGAAGTAATAAGTCAAAACCCAAGTGTAAGATTCAAAGGACAATGGCATACTCACTCTTTACAGCAAAGCACCAGTTCAATGCTTAATTGATACAAGAGCTTTAATAGCATGGAGCATGTTTAATTAATAAGACTTTAATCATTCATGAAACCTTTAACAAGTGCACTTGGTAATGTAAAATTGTTGGGAGTTTACACCCTGGGTACTACAAAGTATCAGATCACTGCAGGCCACACATGATGTGATGTTAGTAACTCTATAAACAGAGGAATCCAGTGTAAAACCCTACAGTGCAAGAAGTAGGGGCTCCTTTGGTTCAGAGTACTGCCTTTTCATACTCTTTGCAGGCAGGCTGACTATCTTGAACTTCCACAGCAAGGGGTCACATCCTGCTTACCTTAGCCATGTGATGAAGGCTCACAAGAGATAGTAGTCAACAAGACTGATAGGACTGCTCAGTTAGATTTGGCCCCAAAGGACACAGAAACATTTATGCCAAGAGCAAGGTCTGCACAGCCTCTACTAATACAGGTTAAAAACTGTAGTTTAGAGTATCTGTTGACATGTGTCCTCCCTCTAGGTGAGCTCAGCCCTGGGTCCAAGGGACAGTGAATGTAATATAAGATGTGAATACCACTTTCTTTTCTCAAGGCAGTTTTAAATGTTACCCTTTAGTTTTCCAAGGCAAACTCTATACTTGTCTTTCTGGGTAACTTTTGGTGTAGTAAAACACATGACAGCCAGCCCATTAAGGTGAGGAATTAACAGCCTGAGGCCAACCCAGAAATATTGAACAAAGAGAACATGCCATCAAATATGTTCAAAGGAGTTTTACCTTATGTTTTGCTAAAAAGGTTTCAAATTACCTTGAGCAAGACGGTGTAATGGATAATTTCATGCCAGTGGTTAGAGTCAGGGTTTGGGACAAAGCAAGGAGGCCAAGGAATCAAAGAGCAAGGAGACAAGACTTAGCTGCAGACCTGAGAAACATCCAGCAACTAGCATTGTTCTGCTGGCTGGTCCTTGTACTTGGGTTGTGAGATGGAGTCAGTCAGGGCTGGTACAGTTCAAATTAGCCCGAGCTCTGGCTGGTGGCGAGGTCCCATACAGGCAGGATATGAACAGGCTGGCCTGCCAGGGCAGAGGGCCTGAAATGCATTATTAAAAGAAGCATATAATGCACTGACTCTGTTGTTACCAGCACTGTCACTCATTGCTTATGCCATAGAAGGCTCTCTCCACATTTTATGGACCTCTAGAAAGGAGTTTTTTTAAATTAAAGGAACAGTGCTCCTGTTTAAGCCCATTTGGTTAAATTCATCATCCTTCCTGCTTAAAGTACCTAGACTGAATCTGGTCCCAATCTCATGTACTAAAATAATGTGCATACAAAAAGCTCTTAAAGGAAAATAGTAAGAAGACAATTAAAAATAATCAGTTTCATAGTTTCATAGATGTTAGGAACTGGAAGGGACTTTACAGATCATCAGGTCCAGCCCCTCTGCACTTGGGCAGGAAAGACTGCTGGGGTCAGAAGACCCCAGCAAGATGGGAGTCAAGATACCGTTTGAAGATCGCTAGGGTGGGTGACTGCACTACTTCTGTGGGGAGCCTGTTCTAGACCCTTGGTACTTGACTTGTAAAAAGTTTTTCCTTATGGCCAGTCTGAAGCAATCTTCAATCAGTTTGTGCCTAGTTAAAGGCTGTAAAATTCAAGAAAATAATACTAGCAAGAGTCTCTCAAACATATTCTTAGGACAAATAAATCTTATCATTAGGGTGACCATACATCCTGATTTGGCTGGAACAGTTTCAAATTTCATAGGCTGCCCCAGCATCCCAGCTGGTTGGTGAAACTGAATCAAAGGTCCTTGAATCATAGGGGCATGAGATACAGGCAGAGCAGCATGGTGTTCCAGGCAGGTGGGTGGGCATTCACGAGTGCTGCTGCATGGGAGCAAGGCGGATGGATTGGAGCAGTGCCCAGCCCAGCCTTTTCCCTGCTTCTAGCTGCTGCTCAGGAGGAGCTGGGGTGGGCATATGCAGGCAGAGTAGTGCCTGTTTCAGTGGTGCCTGCCTGCCCACCTGCCTAGTGCACCATGCTGCTCCGTCTTCTCACTGGACTGAGTCCCAGGCCCCTGCCTGCCAGCCTGTGTCCCCAGGAGTGCCGCTGACTGGGGATGGGGTGGGAAGGCAGTGTCCCAGATTTCCTAAAACATAATATGGCCATCCTGCGTATCATGTATATTCATTCTTTTTTACCTGTTGTACATGATATCACAGGTATAATCTAGCAGTGTTTTTCTCTAATGATTAATGAAAAATATTAAGAGATAAGACTAATTACTTGAATAGTTTTCTATTCTTTTTCTTAAAAGTCATGGAGTAGGTGGGAGTCCATCACTCTGGGTATATACAGACATTTGGGGAGTTTAAGGGGAGGTTAGATTCTGTTAAAAATGGCCACCCGATCTAACTTAGTTCTCTCCAGTGCAAACCTTACACTTAGATTGATTGAACTAGGGATCTAAATGTGAACAGTACAGGAGTTTAGGACAGTTAGATCAGTCTAAAAATGGCTGACCTGATCTAAATTAAGTGTACCTCAGAGGAAGTCGAACTTAGCTTGGGTCTGGCAAGACCTATTTAACTGAATTTCTATACAGTTATTGGCACAGTTGCAGGCTGGGAAAGCCCAGCTTCTGGCCCCATGTCCAAGGCTTCAGTTTACCTACCCTGCACTAGGCAGTGAGCTATTTTTAGCTCCCTGGGCCCTCACCCCATCCACAGATGGACAAAGCTGAGGAAGTAAGTTGGGGTGGAGGGAGGGATGAGCGGGATATAGGGGTTTGCATGTCTGGGGCTTCAGAGGGTTGGGTTTCCAAGTGAGAAGAAAACCTCCTATCTTCTGCCCCCCCCGACCACATCCCTTTGGTTCAGCTGACTAAGGGAGACCACTATTTGTGCTTCAGACTCAGGGAAGCACCCCAAATTCTTTAAGTGGGTCAGGTGCCCTCAAGGACTACTAGGCCGGTGTTTCCCAGGAGGCACAGTGCCAGGATAAGGCCAGACCCTGGGTGGTGGTGGCACTACCCCCAGGCTAGTGGGTGTGCTCCAGGAAGGGAGTTGGCTAGATGTGAAGTGCCCTCAGGGAGGCACTCAGAGCCTTGAAGGTGGTTGGGTGCAGTGAAGTGGGTGGCTCAGTGCAGGAGCACCCCCTACTGACCCACCACAACATATTACCTGGGCAAGAGGGAAGAGGTCAATGTCTTATATTTAGACTTTAAAAAAGCCTTTTACCTGGTGTCTCATGATGTCCTCATGGAAAAATTGGGCAACTGTGGCCTCGAGTACTCCACAGTCTGATGGCTGGGGACCTGATTCTGAGGTTGGACCCAGAGAGTGGTAGTCGACAGAACTGAATCAACATGGCACTTGATGACTAGTGGCATCCCCCAAGTCTCCATTCTCGGACCTGTACTCTTTAATGTCTTCATAAACAATCTGGACACTGGTGTCAAAAGCAGACTGGCCAAGTTCTCTGACAACACCAAACTTCGGGGAAGAGTGTCCACACTTGAGGATAGGCTGGTGATCCAGGCCAACCTTGATAGGCTTGCAAGGTGGGTGAATGAAAACCTGATGGCATTCAACACGGAGAAATGCAAGGCGCTCCACCTCAGGGATAAAACCCACATCACACTTATAGGCTTGGCAATGCTACACTCTCTAGCACCATGACCAAAAGAGACTTGGGGTCATGACTGACCACAAGATGAATATGGGACACCAATGTGATGCCGCAACTGGCAAAGTGAACAAAACTCTGGTTTGCATCTATCAGTGCATCTTGAGCAAGACCGAGGATGTAATCCTCCCTCTGTACTCAGCCTTGATGACACCACAACTGGAGTACTGCACTGAATTCTGGGCTCCACAGTTCAGGAAGGACATGGAGAAGCTTGAAAGAGTCTAGAGGAGAGCTACACGCATGATCAGAAGACAAGAGAACAGGCTTTATGAAGACAGGCTGCAAGCCATGGGACTCTTCAGCTTGGAGTAGCACAGGCTCAGGGGTGATCTGGTGGCAGCCTATAAGTACATAAGGGGTGTGCATCAGGATCTGGGGGAACACCTTTTTAACAGAGCACCCCAAGGGATGACAAGGTCCAATGGTCACAAACTCCTGCAAGACCGTTTTAGGCTGGACATAAGGAAAAACTTCTTTACTGTCCAAGCCCCCAAGGCTTGGAACAGACTCACCCTGGAGGTGGTGCAAGCACCTACTCTAGACATTTTCAAGAAACATTTGGATGTTTATCTTGCTGGGATCCTTTGACCCTAGATGACTTCCTGCCCCTTGTGCAGGGGGCTGGATCCGATGAGCTTATGAGGCCCCTTCCAGCCCTATTGTCTATGAAATCTATGAACTGGAAACCAAAACCAGACTACTATTATTCAGAGAAATGATATTGCAATTGGGAAATAAAAATACAACTCAGAGAATATTTATAGTCACAACAAGGTGAAAACAACAATTTTGATATAAAAACAAGTCTCTGAAGGTGTTTTTGGCTTCTTTCATGGATCTTTAGGCCAATTTCTCTCTCTAAAGATGATTTTGGCTTTCTGAAGAGCAGTCAAGTAAATTTGTGCATTCTGTGTAAGATAATTCTCAGCTACAAGGTATACAGGAGGAGTTCCCAAAGGAAAACATCTGTTCATCAGTAGTTAGCATTTCATAGGTCAGGTGGTCTACTGAGCTCCTTAATTTTCCCATGTGTCACCTGAGAGTATATTAGTAGCATGGAAAACTCATATTTCTTGATCAGAAGATATTTTAATAACTAAGCTAAATATTTTTTACTATATTCTGAATGTACTGGGTGAATTTGTCACAGCAGTTGAGAACAGCCATTTGCCTGTGTTACTTTTTTATTTTTACCAAGTCATTAATCTGAAACATAGTAACGTTCCTATATTTATTGCAGTAAAGATGTTGGTTCGTGTCATGAGTAAAGCAGGCAGGCACAGAGCGTCATGATTATCTCTTTTTTTTTTATTAAGATAAGATCCTGGGATTTGTTTTCAATAGGCAAAAAGAACAGATGCAGGCAGGAGCCTGGCTATACAACAAATGATTAGACACTTCTCCTGTATGTGCCTGAGGTAGAGCAAATGTAGGACTGAAGCTTTGTGTGGAATTATTGTATCCTATTTGTTGTTTATCACTGACATATGTGCAAATTGCTGTTTCTGCTGTACTGTTGGCATGCTGAGTTTGGTTTATTTTGTAACTTGTGGCCTGTGGCTAGGATTGGCAGAATAGGTTCACTGAGGAAGTAGTAAGTTAGATCCTAACTGAGTCTGAGCTACAGATTTTGGACAGACAGTTAAGGTAATACTTCTTAAACCATTTTGTATTAGAGGATGGCTGGGGCCACTAAACCTGCTTTCCAGTTGCCTGGCTAGGAGATGAGTTGTTCAGAAAGCACTCTAGGACAAGGAGGTTGATATATGTCTGCCTTATTGAGCATCTGAGTCCCAAACAATCCATATTTTTGCTTATTGTTTGTCTGAGTCCCAAAAAATGTGCATTATGAACCCCTGTACAACAGAATGGGATCCAAATGTGTCTTGCAAGAGCACCTTAAAAGTGCAGTTCCTTCCCTAGTCACCTACAGCAAGGCCAGCAATTAGAAATCAACATCATAACTTATTTTTAAAACACAGAAACAACAATACAATAACTGACCACATTCATTTAGCTTCTGAGGTACCTTATTCTTGTTGTATGAACTGGTCTCTCCTGGAACATCAACATCAGTGTTGTCAGTAGCATATTCAGGAATGGGATAAAGGGAGAGGTTTACCCTCCTTCCCCCAACACACAGCGAGCTCTAAGCTCAGTACCTGGTTAGCACAGGCTCCTGATAGAAGTGATCTCTCAGCTTACCAGCTGATTTCATAGATTTCATAGATTTCATAGGATAAGGCCTGGATGGAGCCTCTGCCTCTATGCAGCTATGGAGCCCAGGGGATGTATGCTGCTGCTGTTCACCCTTCCCATCCTTTCCTCTTCCCACTGAATTCAGCAGCAGGGAAACTGGGGGAATGATCAGTGGTGGCAATGTTCATCCCCCGAGCTTTGCAGCTGTGTGAAAGCAGGGGCCTTGGCCAGGCAGCATGCTGAGAGCTCACGTGTCATAGCCAAAGAAGGGTGTGATCATACCACTGCACCCCCTCTGGATTTGCCCCTGTTGCCATGCTATCCATTCTGATTGTGCCGTGTCCTGGGGCTCAGCCATTTTATCCTGCCATGTAGGCAAACACTTCGGGCAACAACCACATGGTTCCTGGAGGCTGCCAAGCCTCTTTTGGCAAGGGCAAGGAGTGGCATATGGTCAGTTTCAACTAACACTGACCTAACATCAATGAAGACAAGAAATTCTTCAGACCCATGTCATCAGGGCAGCCTGCTTCTCTACCTGGGTGTTTTGACATTCAGTTTTTGTTAGCTCTGTGACGTATAAAGCCCCAGTCCTCAGTTTCAATCAGACTGTGGCATGATCACTGTGCCAGTACTTTTCTTGGAGATTTTGCACTGCTTAGCTTTGTGGTTACTGGCCTACTACCTCAGGGCTGGGGCCTCAACTCCAGTTTGTCAAACTCATTATTAAGCTTTGCACCTCAAGTTTATTGTTCATCTTCAAACTGTGGCACTCTTAAGTTGCTGCTTCAGGTGGCTATTTTTGGTACAAATGTCTCAAAATCAATGATTCCCAAAGGATGTGCCAGGGCACACTAGGGGGCTTAAACAGTGATAGAAGATTCCTATGTGTAAGGAGGTATATTCTCTTCTCCCCCAGGTGGTCCCTCTGCCTGCCTCAGCTACTTCAGCAATTCTTGTGACTGCTCCTCTGAGAACTGCCACTACTGCTGCTGTCTTCCCCCAACTCTTCCCCACCTCCAGGCAGCCCCTGTGCTGGCCTCCCCACCCCACCTCCAGTATTGTGCTCTGCTGCTAGCAGGTTGATGCACAGATAGAGCTGCGCTTTGTAGCTCAACTTATCCTCTAACTCCTTCCATGCTCTTGGGGCAGAGGTCCTGTGGGTGTGGTTGTCACCATGAAAGACTTGCAGGAGCAGCCTCAGCAGTAAGGGCTGTCATTGCCTCCTTTGGTACAGGCCAAGGGTTGGAAGGAAGCAGACAGTGGAAAGAGCAGGGCATGGCAGGGTGAAGTCCTGCCCCCTCTATTCTTAAGTGGTACTAGAGCAGTGGTTCTGAACCTTGTTAGCCTCAAGGCCCCGCTTTGTATCTTTTCTGAATTTAGACCTATTTGAAAATAGTCAGGCTCTGCCAGATAACAGGTCCTGCTACTCTCTCTCAGGCTTCTCAAGCTCCTCTCCTTCTGCATATCTCTCTCTTCCCCTTTCATGTCTTTGTTAGAAATGGAATATTGTTAGAAATGGAGTATTGTTAGAAATGCACAGCTTGCATCTTGCACCTGATAAGAAAGAAACACTGCCAAGGACTTTTTTCCTTGCCCAGCCTTGCCACAGCTTTTCTTATACTAAATCGCAGACTC
>NW_017728906.1:46736262-46751856 GCF_001723895.1 Crocodylus porosus | reverse complement strand
TCTCTTCAGGTGTTGGGCTTGAGTCACTATAAGCAAATTGGTTCAATGCTACTTGGTGGCCCATTCTCTCCTAATAGAGCACTCAGGCAGCACTTCCAAACAGGTAACCCACTTTTAACAAGTTAGTCAGGAAAACTGAGGTATGCTGCATCATTGTAACAAACACATTTCATTTAACGTAGACAGAGGACAAACAACCTTAGTCTGCCACAGAGGTATGCTGTCGATAGTCCACTGGCTCTGATTCCTTCATTTGAAGTAAATATACTTTTTATTGGATAATTTCATCAATTCATTTAAAAATGTGGTAAAAAATTTAGGGTGAGGGATGTATGACAGAGGCTGGATTCCATGTAGGCAGGGATGGATGAGCCTCCTCTTGGAAGAGGCAATTGTTGGGACCAGCAAAGTCATTTGGATGTGTTCCCTCTTTGCAGCAGAGCCAGTTTCAGTACATTCTTCATGGAGACACAAGATGTAGCCAATTTTGTTGGAAAGCAGAGATTTAAATATTTCCCATTCTCCTCAAACCAGAGTCAGCTCTGGAGGATGAAGACTAACTCCAGGAGGAGAGGAGAAGTGTGAAGGGCACGATCAGTGTGAACACTTCTACTTCAGACCCCGTGGGAGTGCAGTGGTTCATTTTAGGGAAGCACGGCAAGCCCACTGTGCTGGAGCTGTTCCCTTGTGTTGTGGTTCTTTGTATTAACTTTCCGAAAAATTGGATATTCGTTTTTTTTTTGGCTGTAGCTGAGTTTTAGAGGAGGAACTGTTTGTAAAGGAGGAAGCCCGTGCTGAGGGAAGTGAATGCCTCTGCTCTTTCTTCCTCCCTGCAACTAGATATGGAGGTTCAGATACAATCCTGGTCCCATGGAAATCAATGTAAACACTCCTATTGGCTTTGGGGGGTGGAGGGGAGGGAAGGGGGAGGGCAGAATTTCACTCTTTTTTATTCTGCAAAGGCACTGCCATTTCTAGCTCTCTCCATTTTGGAAGGAATGTGCGATGAAACCCACACACACGACATACTGACTATGAAATGGTAACAAGAAAGAGTCCAGCAGCTTCCTTTATATTTTAGAAGATACAAGAGAAAGGAATTGGCTTCTTTCAGGAATACAGCCATTTTACCCCTTAGCATAGGCTGATTGTGAAATTTGGATAGAATTACCTGGTTTAATAATTGTGCTGACAATAAGAAATGTCCTCAGACCTGGGGGAATTAGAATTCAATAATATGCTAGGTCATTATCTGCCAAAATAAGACTGACAGAAACTAGGAGAAAATGTGGTTGATTTTTCCAGCTGGCTTATGTAACTTGAATTTCAACCATGTCTGACTTCAAGTGTGTCTCAGGATTAATGGGCATATTTTGCATAGAAGCCTGTTTAACTAGTTTAGGCACATATAAGGCAACACCTGCTATGGAATTTGGGCTTCTAAAATGAAAACTTAGGCTAGGTACAGGTGTTACACTTACTGTGCGTTAAGTGCATAGAAAAAGCTTTAAAGGCGTAACAGACACATAAAGTGCTTTAAAAATGGTGGATCAGGTCTTGCTGGGGGCAGGGCTGCCCCCGCCCCTTCCCCTCCCACCGAGGCAGGGAGGCTCCTTTGCCTCAGCTACAGCTGGCAGCAGCAGTGTGAATTACCACGCTGCTTTTCACCACTCTGGGAGCTCTGGGGATGGGGGGTGCCCCCACCAAGACCTAAGCTGGGGGGGTCCACCTGTCAGGGGGGCTCATTTTCTTAACTCCCAGAGTTCCTGGTGCAGTGAAAAGCAGGGCAGAAAACTGGTGCTGCTCCTGTTGGCTGCAGCTGGGGTAAGGGAGCCCCCCATACTGAGGTCAAAGCTTGCTGGCTAGGGTCTGGGGGGGCCAGGCTGGGTCTGCATGGCAGGGGGGCTCCCTTCCTCTTGCCCCCCAGCTGCTGCTGCCAGTCTCTAGCGGGGGGGTGGGGGCTGCTGGCTTTGGCCAGTGTGGGAAGGCACCAAACCCTCCCACTGAACAGCACACCTCTGTTCAGTAGGAACGTGCTGTAACTTACAGAACTTGAAGTACAGCCCAATAGTTAGAGTGCTTTCCACCATGGGCTTTTTGAGTGTCTGTCCTTAGCCATAAACTGTAATGTTGCACCTCACACAGTTATGTAAATGTGGTTACTACTTATGGCTTTGCATAAAATTGTATTCATATTCACAGATTGAATATTTTAGCAGTCACTGTAAGAAACCTTGGGGGGATTTTTTGAAAGCAATCATAATTAACTGTAAAAATTGCATCATGTCAGGATATAGTAATGCATGTTTATTAAAGAGCTTGAGCCCTAAATCCAAAGACTACAAAGATTAGCAGAAGATCAGAATTCAAGCCTGGATCTGGATCCTAATTCCACTGTTCCCTTTCTCTGTGTTAAGTTGAACTAAAACCTGAGATCTGAAGATCTCTGAAACTTTAAGCAACACAGAGTGATGAAATGCAACCCACGTGAAAAAAGTCTTTGGTAAGAGGCATGTGAAGACAAAGACAAAAAAAGAGCAAGAAACATACTGCAAAGAAGTTTAATTACCTCTTCAGATTATTTCTGTGAATTGTATTTTACAAGCTTTAGCCATACTTTTACATAACAGCAATAAAACACTCATTGTTCAAAGAGAGTCATCTGGTGAGTCATGGATTTCTTTAAGTGCTGCCTTTTGAAAATTTCAAGTTGCCTATTTAGAGCACTATACATAAATATATACACACTGATAAATGAAATACAGCTGTGGTTGATTTGTTACTGAATGGTGAGGCCCAGATAATTCTGGGACTGATAGACATAGATAACAAGTAAGCATGTAGACTATCTCTATTCCATGTAATAAATCAGTCCTCACTTCTGTTTTTGTGTCACTAATGCTTATATTGTATTTGTAACTTTGCACTTCACATTTCTGGCATGAGTTGAATCTAAGGTGGCTCAAGGCTACTATATTAATGAATGTTTGCCTTTTCTCTCCTTGAGCGCAATTAACCACAGATACTGCTGTGCACAGGCTACCAGAAAAACGGGAGGTTGTAGAGAAGGATTCTTAGCGTGTTTAACATGATTTATTTCATTTCCCATGTCATTCTGGGTGAATGTTTGTCACTTAAACCAAGCTTTTCTAATAGCTTGTTGATGAAAGGTGTTGTTCTCCAGAAGGGTTCTGGTTATACAGTGTGTCAGTAGATGAAGTGGTAGGTAATCTGTGTTTTAGGGACTGCATCAATTGCAGCCAAGCGGTAAACTGTATTTTAGGCACAATAACAATCACAGCTGGAATGGTAATGGCATTATTACTAACAATTAACTCTACAAAAAGTGAGTCTCAAACTATCTTGGAAATTTAGCTGTGGATTAATTTTTTGTTCCCCTTTTTAATATATCCATTGTTTTGTTGAACTGTATGCATTAAAATAATACATTAAATGGCCACTAGGTAAAAAATATAGGAGGATTAAGTATTTGTGTTAGATTTTGATGCATCTAAACATAGTTGTGACTACTGTATATTTAGTGAAAAGTTCTGGAGGCAGGAAACTGCATTCCTTTTTCCTCCTCTAGCCTGCTGTTTTACTATCTAGCATGTTACCCTTTATAAATGCAGTACAACTGTTCCTAGCAACAAAGTGTTTGTAGACATGGACTGCTTGCATTGGTGATGCATAGGGGGTGCACGCAGGTGCATGTGCACCCCTTGAGACTGGCTGTGTGCCCCCTGGAAACGCCAGCTGCAAAACCAGAAGTGCTGGTGGAAGTGCACTTCTGGTTTCACTGCTGGTGATTTCGGGCTCAGCAGTCGGCCATAGGGAGACACCCCCCATTGGCTATTGGCAGATGGGGGACTCCCCCTGGTTGGCAATCTGGTGTGCTCTGCCAGACTCAGGAGGCATGCATGGTTGCTTGTACATGCCTCGGGGGTTTACTTCAGTTTAATTCTCCCTAAATTGAAGCAATGGGTTTTTAAAACCACTGCTTCAATTTAGGGAGAATTAAACCAAAGTAAATCGCCATGGCATGTACACAAGGGTTGGGCCTGATCCTTA
This sequence comes from Crocodylus porosus, assembly GCF_001723895.1. NCBI lineage: Eukaryota > Metazoa > Chordata > Crocodylia > Crocodylidae > Crocodylus > Crocodylus porosus. The sequence goes on along the minus strand of NW_017728906.1, from coordinate 46,747,785 downwards.
CCTGCCTCTCTGGTGGGGGAGGGTGGGGGGCCAAACTGCCGGAGGGCTGAGTGGTCCCTGAGCTGCGGGCAGCCCAGTGTTTCCCTCCATGGTTGTGCTGTCTAGGCAGCAACTGCCCAAAGGCACCTGACCCAGGCTGTCCCAGGGGGCACTGCAGCTGTGGAGGGAAGCACCCAGCCCCCACACAGCTCAGGTAGGCAGGCAGGCTCTGGGGAGAAAAAAAAAAGATCAGGTTTGCCTCTTTTTTGTTTGTTTTTGCTTGTTTTCAGTGGAGTCTGCCTGCATGGGCTGCCGCTGGGCTGCCTGCACAGTCCCTGAGTTGCACCAAGTTACACGGGGCCTGGTGCTTCCCTCTGTGGCTGTTGCACTTTGAAACACAGCAAAATAAAACACCTCCAAGGTGTTTTAGTTTTCTATCTTACGAAGTCATTAAAGCGCAATCCACTGCCGACAGTGTAAATAGCAGCGCCGTTAAAGCACAACCCACCACCGATGCTGTAAACAGCCACACCATTAAATCAGTGCAAAAGGGCATTTAAGTCACTTTAAAGGCAATTTTTGTGGCATGTACAAAGGCCCATGCTCACTCCTTTCTAAACTGTGTTAACTGATTCTCATCACACAGTTTGAATCAAATTTCAATTTGAATTAAGGGTTAACAGATGATCAAGGGGTTTGCTCTCTTCTTCGCAGACAAGTAGCCCATGTGCTTCAGAAGGGCTGGGGGCTTAGTTAGAATACTAGGGCAGGCAAGTTCCTTTGAGTAGATGTGATGTCTTTTATTAGACTAACTGAGTAGTTGGAAAAAATTACTTAGCAAGCTTTCGGGTGCAATCACCCTTCTTCAGGCATAGGAAGTCTCGGCTGTTCTGTGACTCCAAGGAATGAGAGAAGCTAAAAGTGTGACAGGATGCCAGTGAGAATGTAAATAGGTAGAAATTAGGAAAACAAAAAGGTAGAGCTGGGAAGGGCAGGGTAAAAAAAAACGGGGTGGGGAGGGCAAAGGTAAGTAAGGGAGACTCTACAGTAGTAGTAATTCACAGTAGAAAATAGGCTGTCCCTGAAAAAGGAAATAACTGGCAATTAGGAAGACAAAGGGCAGAAAAGTAGGGGAGGGGAGGAGAGAAGGGGGGAGCAAAGAGAAGTGTAAGAGGCCAGGTCTGGCATGTACCTGGTGAATCATATGTCAGGATACTGATACTTAGTCACAGTGAGGTGTTGTTGGCACATTTGACTTTGTGCCTTATGTGTTGCAAAAACCCAATTAAGTTGCCCTTGAGGGGAAAGATATTTGCAATGCTTATCTACATTCCTAAGGAATACTTATCTGAGATCCTAAAGACTGTTTTTCCTAAAAGCAACACTATAATTATATTAATTAACACAGTTTAAATTGCCTAATTTGGACTGCCCTAATCTGCATTAATTTTAATCCTCATTCAATGAGGATTAGTTAATTCAGAGTGGAGCCAATTTTAATTCAGAGTACAGATGTCCACATATATATAGTGATGGCTGTAGTCTGTATTAAACCTAGAAAAATGTAGCATCTTGGGTGGAAATAAGTAGAGCATAGCTAGATCCCAATGACAACTAAAATGTGTTGGTAAAGGGATTTCTGCAGAACGTCTTGTTCACTGATCCTACAATGACTGTCTTCGTAATGTGTCACGGGGCGGGACGCAGGGGCGGCCGTGATCCCCCTTGCGCCCCTTACCGTGTCACATGGGCAACTAGCACCCTCTTGTCTCTCCCGCCACATCTTCGCTGTTACGGATCTGTAAAGGAGGCTGCCTACGATTCCCTTGTCCACGGTAATATGCTGGCACTATTCCCCGCCCCTTATAGGGTGACTCGGTGCACCCCAGCCTTAAGGGCTATGCGTGCCTCCAAACCTCCCCTTTAGCGTGCCCCGAGCCTCGCAGCTGTACCGGACGTTGTCATATCATACACTCGCCCCTCCTGGGCTCCTATTCCCCTCTCGCCCTCTCCCGGGCCTATTCGCCCACCAGGGCTTCTGTTCGGCTCTGTCGAGCTCTTATCATTCAGGCCCCAATCTGCACGTCGGCCCCTCTCCGGGCTTATATCGCACGCCTGCCCCTCTCCAGGATGTATACTGCGCACCCGCCCTTCTCTGGGGCTTAGTGTCAGTAGGAGACTGATCGCTCCTGAGGCCTGTGCCGTGCTTCCAGCACTCCTTGCCCTCTCTGGGGCCTGTGCTGCACTTCTAGCGCTCCTCGCCCTTACTCAGGCTTCTCAAAGTTGGGCTCAGGCGGCCCTTTCCCTGCCTGGCCCCAGACCTGCCTTCTCGGGCCTAGCTTGCGTGCCTCTCGGGCCCATGCCGCACCCATTGCCCCCTCTGGGGCCTATGTTATGCCTCTCGTGCCCGTGCCGCGCTTCTCGCGCCGCTTGCGCTGGTCAGACTGGAACCATCGACCCGAGCTGCTCAGCTCTCCCGCAGAGCTCCTGCTTCTGCAGCTGCCAGAAGGGAACTGCTAGCTAGGCTTTGGCCTAGCTGTTTATAAGGGCCTGGCCTGCCCTTTTTGGTCATGTGACCATCCTGGTTGCCCCTGCAACCCACGTCTGTGCTGCTTCAGGGAGCTTCAGCAGCCCTATTCCTACTGCTAGTAGCAGGCACCCTGGTGCTCTGCTACATAATGGATTCTGGATAAACAGGAAATACAGCTGGTCAGGGTCATTCTAGAAAGGCAAAACTTGGATATTACAAATAAAAGTGAATCCATGCTTATGAAGCAAAATTTAATAACTAGATTTCATAGATTTCATGAACATTAGGGCTGGAAGGGACCTCGGAAGATCAAGTCCAGCCCCTTGCCTGAAGGGCAGGAAGTCAGCTGGGGTCATAGGATCCCAGCAAGATAAGCAACATCTCTGGCTCATATAGAGTTGCAAGATTTTTTTTGTGATGTCTTTTATTGAACCAACTATATATAATTGGGAGAGATGTGGGACAAGCTTTCTGGCATAAAGTGTTCTTCTTCAGGTCATTTCACACTAGATTTGACAGATAGAATCATCATAACATCTGGAAGTCCATCCTGGAGCATTTCCAGTCCTGTGCTCTCGAACAGAGACTGTGAATTTTATTAAATTGTCTGGCATGTTTAAATACTTGGAAAAGCATTCACTGGGATCTTGCAGGACTGAGAACAGTAAACTCATTTTACTTGCAGTTTCTACATTTGAATGCTCAAGAAATCTTAAAACCTGAGAAGCAAATGTTGTGACTAATCTCTGCTCAAATCTAATGATCAGTATCTTTATTTTCAGCCTGAAAAAACTAAACTTGATTGTGCCATAAAAATTTGCCCATAGTAAGGAGCAATGTAGGGTCCATATTGGAGTGTGCAACCTACTACGCCATTGTATAATGTAATTTACTTTTCATTTAATAGCCAGCTAGCAAAATTGGCCTGTAAACTTAGGGACAAAATAGTGGCCTTGCCTCCTCCTGTCCTCCTTTGGTGCACATGTCCCACCTGTGTGTTCCTTAGGAGTTCAAGGGTTTTAATTTTTTCTGGGTCTCACGTAGGCCATGCAAAGGGATGTGGGGCAAGTCTCCTTGTCCAGTCCTTCATTACTGCACACATGCTGAGAAACAAGTTTGACAGCTTCCATCTTGACCAAGACAGTAGTGATTGGGCCAGGGACCTTCAGAGATGAAACTATGTTGCAGCTTAAGTAAAGAGCTAAGGCTCAGAGGGGGACATATACATATGACTTATACTCATCAGTGGGTTACAGATGCACATCCTCTTCTTAAATGAAGTTTGAGCCTAGCAGTTCTCAGAAAGTGTTCTCAGAGTAATCTTCTTAAATCCGGAGAAGTTGAAAATGAACCATGCTTCTTTTTCAACCAGTTAATGTCAGCAGGAGTCACTACAGGAGGCATAACATTTCCAAAAAAGTTTGGGAGATATACAAAGGTTTGAGCTTGTTTATTTTTCTGACAGTCTTTCTTCACTTTACAGTTAATACACGGCAGATCCTTCCTTTTTTGTTTTTAATATATCATTTATTATTTGGAGAAAGGAGGGTGGGTAGAGACACTTGTTTTATAATCTTTTCATCTACTCAGACATAGAGAGTCAGACAATATCCTTTTATGATTGAGGGTCCCCCTGCAAGTCAGTGCATAGCTGTACTAAGATCAAAAAGGCCTCACTATCCAATCAAAATGTATTTTTTGGACATTTAGGGTGGCCTGATTTTCTGAGGTGCTGAGCACTGACAAATACCTTTGGAGTCAATGAGATTTGTGAGAACTTGGGCATGTTTGAAAATTCAGAGCCAGACTTTGATACAGATTTAAAATGTATAAAAAGAAAAGACCCCCCCAATAAACTTAAGTACTGGAGTATTTTAAATAGAACAGACTGAAAAACTAATGGGCTGTAACTAACTTATTTAGTGGAAATATAGATATTTCTGTACTAAATGCCATGTTCCAGTTGTTAGGCACTTATTGGATTTTGATATATGGTCTCTTCTATCAGCATGCCTAACATTTAAGACAGTCTACATTCTTATAGAGTGACCTTAGTGGCTGAATTGCTCACTTGGGAAACAATAGAAAACAAAGTCCCATCCTGTCCCATCCTCCCCCCTGCCCAGAACAGGAAGAAGCTAGGCAGCAGCAGTACAAGCTTTTCCGCATTGCCAATGAACATCATCCCAGTTATGCAGGGAATAGGATAGCATGCCAGATATGTACAGATTTTTACTCCTCCAGCTTCTCACCATGAGTCTCTACTAAGGACAGAGACGATGAACAATTTAAATCCAAATCAATGTATTGACAAAACAGAAAATCTCAGGGTTTTCCAGCCACTCAAAGTTAGCATACTTCTCCATATAACTTTTCATACTGTAAGCAGCAAATAGAGTTCTAGTTACTCATGTGAACACTATGACTGACCAATCAATAGTTAAATATCTCTATTGGTCTATCAATGATGCATTACAGCACATCTGACTGATCCTTTAACAAAGGTTCCTCAGTTTAAGATAGCGATAATTTGTCAAGTCCTTACAATTTAATGCTTTAACTACTGGCTTCTCTAGTGCCTGTGCATCTTTCCATGACCTGTAGAAGGCTTACACTTATTTCCAATGAATCCTTAATGAATCTTATTCTGCAGCCTCCTTGACCACCAAATCTCTGCTTTACCACCTTTCAGTCTCTGTCTTTTGAAAACTTCTCTTCCATCTTTGAAGCCTCGCCCCAAAATTCTGGCCCCAGTGAAGTCAGTGAGTTTTTTCATTGACTATTTTAAGAGGAACAACTTTCTACACTATGTTCACATTTTGTGTTTAGAGCTATGCTACACTAAGTATGGTGATACCCTTGGCTGCACCTATGTTATTAGAGGTTGAGGATAGATTTTTAACCATCAATGTGAGGTGGTGGCCAGGGCCATCCTTGGGGGTGTGGGGGGGTGAATAGGGGTGACTGCCTCGGGTCCTGCGCTTTGGGGGGCCCCGCGGAGTTGGGCAGAATGGCCGCGGTGACTCTGCATCACCGCTGCTGGCTTTGCGTCCAGCTGTTTGCTAGCCCCCCCCACCGCTGGCACCACTACTGTTGGTGGCAGGGGCTTCTTCACATCCAGGGGTCGCAGGATTGGGTTGGGTCCCCGCACAAGCTGTTTTGCCCCAGGCCCTGCACCAGAGCTGATCCGAGGAGGGTGTGGGGCCTGGGGCAAATCAGCTCATGTGAAGAATCACCCCTGCCCTAATCCCATGCGTCCTGGATGCAAAGAAGCCACCGCCATTATTGGTGGAGGAGCTGGTGGTGGGGTGGGAGGTAGTGAGTGGCCAGACATGAAGTCAGTGGTGGTGGTGCAGTAGCCATGGCCACTCTGCCCGGCACTGAGGCCCCCCCCGCAAAGCACGGGGCCATGGGCAGTCACCCCTGCCCTGATCCCACACACTCCGGATGCAAAGAAGCTGTTGCTGGCTTGGGTGGCGGTGGCGGTGGCGGTGGCGGTGGGGTAGAGTGAGTGGCCGGACATGAAGCTGGTGGCAGTGGCACAGAGTCACCATGGCTACTCTGCCCAGCTCCACGGGGCTCCCCAAAGTGTGGGGCCCCAGCCGATCGCCCCAATTCACACCCCCACTTTAGAGATGGCCCTGGTGATGGCATATTTTCATCTTCTTTCCTATCCAATGATCTTTCTTTTGTGATTGCCAGGAAGTGCCAATTGGATGGTGATTTGGTTATATAGGTGCATCATGACTAGGAATTGAATTGACAAAACTGACTTTGAAATGATTTTTTGCCACTTTATCCCTTCTAGATGAGCAGATTTTATCATACCACTTGGCACAGACCTGACCAGAAAAAATATTAGAGAAATGACTCTTTTGCAGAAACCCAAGCTTAAATGGCGCATTTATATTAAATATGTGCAGAAAACAACCTTTAGATTCCCTCCAAACTTCAGTGGAGGCAGAGCTCAATTGTTCTTCCCCTTTTTAAAGAAATGAAGAGTCATATTCTCCTGAAATTTCTGTTTTTCCACAGCGGGGGGCTTTGCCAGGGACAAGGTGGGTGGTCTTTACCATGTTATTTCATACGGAAGAGAAAAAACATCAGATGATAATACCTTTAATTTACTTTTAACCTAAGCTACATAATTAAGTATTGTCACTAGTTCTTCAAGTGTTGTAGGGGACATAATATCTCAAAACTCATTTTGTGGAGAGTCCTGGTAAACTTCATTATGGCAAAGTAGAAAATGAAACAAAATTGAAAAACGCTCACAAACTAAAACCCTGGCACAGTGCAGCTGAGGATTTCCTTATTCTGACTAATGGGATCAATGCATACCCCAAGGTACTCCAAATATCTGACATTTTTCCTCATTCATTTTATGTTTGGCCAGTATCATCCCCAGGAAAGATTACTGAATGGGCACAGGTGGCAGCTAACAAATAAATGCTTTCTCTTTACAGAGTGCTTCTGGTGAAAGCTCTCTGTTGAAAATCTTGTTCCTAATCGGGATAGCCAAGCAGTGTGGAAGGCAAGGGTTTGTGAACCTTTTGAACAATTTCTAGAGTTGGCAGGGCTCCCAAATTTAGTTTATGAAGCCCTTTTCTTTCTTTAATTGAAACTCACGGTTTATTCCTGCCTCCATCCACCCCAAAGGCAATCCACGTTTTTCCTAGCTAAGGAGATGCTTGAGCTATACATCATGGAGAGACTGCATGTCTGTCTCCCTCTCACCTCTAAAAGCTATAATGGAACAATTCATCATCTGCATATGGCCTGTAGTATCAGACTGATACTGCCTATACCACAGAAGTATTGTGAAGTAGTATCAGACTGATACTGCCTATACCACAGAAGTATTTAGTTAACACCTCTAAAGCACTGAATATGTAAACTGTACATATTATAATACCAATATATAGTGTTGTGAGCTTTTTCTCCCCCATCAGAATTCTCTATCTGTTCTTTTTGCTACAGTCTAAACAAATTGCATTAGATACCTACAGGACAGCCTCCCGTTAAGTTTTTGTTTCGAGTGGTTTGCAGTATTAGATGCAGATTAGAAGCCTCCTGAATTTTTAGGTCATACTGACAAATGCCAGCCCCTTTTTTAATAGGGTATACGGACAACAGGTAAAGACTTCATAAGTTTGTGAGGAGCCATACCTTTGAAAAGATATGAACTGAAAGGGATGATATATAATAGTTTTGGAAAGGGGGGAGACTTAATTACATGTCACTATATCATCATCAGATGTTATTTGTATTACTTGAGAGTCAAAGAGTCCCAGTTGTGGAACAGGATCTCCTGTTGTTTTGGTCGATGCACAAACATAGGACAATAAGGTTGTTCCTGTTCTCAAAAGCACACAATCTAAGTAGGGCCAGGTTCTTCTATGCTTTCCCTGGCTGAGTAGTACCTTACTGTACATGCCTAATTAATTTCTGAGGGGCTGCAAGTGGCAACAGATACTACTCAACAGAAGCATGGGTGACAAAATGTGGCCTTTATTAAATCAATCGAGACTGTATGGAACTCTTGTATGTTAGACTCTTCAATAGCTTTTTAAAACATTCAGGGGTCAATTCAAGACAAATGATTATTATTTTTTCTGACCAATCTGAAAATACAGAAGAAATGTACTACTTCTGTGTGCTGATTATAATGGACTCTGAAGTACAGGAATCATTAATTGCAGTGTAATGGCTTCAGTTCTGCATTTGTGTACATGGACATAAATGCTTTCCCAGCAAACCATAATGTGCCATTCAAATAACTATTTTATTAGCATCAGCAGCATTCTATATTGAGATGATCAGCATATGGCAAGCTCAACAGATGCTTATAGCCAGCATTCAGATGATGTTATAAAAAAGAAAAAGCCATTACATTTTTGGCATATTGACTGAGTACACTCAGGGGGGCTAAACTGGAGCCTGCTGTCATATCTGTCATCCTGCTGATTACCTAATGTGAAACACAGGCCAGTAATGTGTGGGAAAAGAGAGACTTTGTGGAGTCTGAGTGCTGATCCCAAAGACATTACAAGCAACACCCTCTGATAAATATTTAACAAAAGTTCTATCCTGGCAGCTTTGAAACGTTGCTTCCCATTGCCATGCGGTGGGCATCTCATTGGGAACAAAGCTCAGGATTCCTCTGGGTGATTAGAAATCAAACGTGTCATTGGCATGGTGTCCATGGTGTCCTGGAAGAAGTGTGTTGGCTGCCAGCTGATTCGTGGAGAGCAGCTGCAGAGAAAGCTCTTCTTCCTGCCCTCCCAGCTGGAGAGAAACTATCATGAGAGGGTCCCTAGCAGGGAGGGCTGGGCTTGAGAATAAAAAGATGGGTTCTAGCCTGTAATCAGATGCTTGTGGAGCTACTACAAAAAAACCCTTCCTTTCCCAGATGGGAAAGCTGGGGAAAAAATCCCCTGCTCACACAGTTGAAAGCAAATGCTGCTTCTCTTTCCTCTAATAAGAGTACAGTGAAATGCAGAGCACTTGAGAATTGTGTCTGCTGTTTCCATGGAACAACCTTTGAGTCCTGGAAGTACTAGTTCAAATCACAGTGAGATTTAATTTTTTAATGGCAAGGTTTTTTCCTGTTCTAAAGTTGGGGAAGGAGAAGGGCAAGGAGAAGATAACAGAAAACTGAGAGTGGCTGAATACCTTTGAGGAGGCACATCAAATACTAGCACAGTGTTTTTGATACTGGTAAGGGGGCCAGCATCTGAAACTTGCTTGGTTTTGATGCTTGCCAACAAAAGTGGGCAGTACTCTAAACAGAGAGCATTTTATGGGGAGACTTCTCTTTTTTTTTGGTGAGACAGAGTGCCAGTGCATATAGATTTAAAGAGCATGTTCTTGTATGGTGGAGGTTTTTCTTTGACTCCTGAACAAAAACAAGCAAAGAAAAGGGACAGAGTGCATTTTCTTGTCCTCCAGAATAATGAAAGCTCTAGGAACAAATCATGTAGCTTCAAATGTTGCCCTCTGTTCCAGAGGAATTTTGGGTGGTCCACCAAATATTAGGCAGCAGTAGACATTTAGTTCAAGATGAGAGGGTGAGCCTTGGATCTGGTTTTATAAGAATGACAGGTTTCATGGATTTTTGTGGGTTTGGGCTATGTAAATTCAAAACTAAATTTGCTTATAATCTGGATGTTATTTTCCCTCAGCCATGAAGTCTGAGGGAGAAGGGAGATGTGTGTGTTCATCAGATAAAAGATATAAGTTTTAGTCTTGTTTGGTTTCCAAAAGCAATTCAGCTAAGATTAAATTGATTTTTGAAGGGCTGCTTTCTGAGAAGGTAAACAATTGTAAAGCTACAAACAACTAAATTACCTGGTTTTCCAAGTGAGCTCATATAAACTAGAACTGGGCAAACCATTTTGGTGCCAAAAGAACTCACTATGCTGGACTTTTCCTTTAAATGTGAACCAAACATGAATAAAAGCTTTACTGAGTTTGAAAGCAGGCTAGTTTTTCTTTTGTAGTCCTTCTTCTTTCTCTTGCACACATGCAATTCTACATTGTGGCTGTGCTTTGTAACAGTAGTTCTGAAACTTTATGATATTTTCTTAGAAGCTGTGGAATATATATAAGAAAGTTAATCCACATGTGATTTCCAGCCAGAATCATGGGGATGGTGTAGCTTGGATGAGTTTTAAATAAAGATTCAAACTGACACAAATTTACTCATCACTAATATTGACTTGTTCAAGGACAAGCCTCAGCAAAGAAGAGTTGGTAAAAATCAATTGATATCTTCCTATTATCTTTAAATTAAGGGCCTTCTTCCCACTTTAAAGAAGTTAAATTTTGCTCCCATTGATTTGTTGAAGGAGCTGCATGCTGTCCTCTGGGATAAAGGTAGAAAAATTCAGTTTGCATCAGAGAGGTGGTAATGATGATCAGGCTATTACACAAAAACAAACACCTGTGGAAAAGGGATTACAACTACAAGATACAATGCAGCCTGAGGGACAGATGTTCAAAGCCTGGCCTTGAATTTTGCATGTACAAATGAAATTCAGGTTACTTGAATTGCACCTTCACATAATTACAGGTGCAGAACTAGAGACCCAGGTAAGCATAGTATGAAATTTAGCTCTGAAGAAGAGACGTGTGAGAGCACAGGGATTTCCTTAAGTGCCTGAAGACACTGAAGATCAGGACATAAGGTCTGATCCTGATTTTACATACACCAGAATAAATGAGGGGCAATTCCAGTGGAATCAGTGGAACTGGAGTGGTGTAAAACCAACATAAACTTAAGTAGACTCAAACCTCACTTCTCCCTTGCAAGAGATCTGATCACCCCGCTGTAATTCAGCGTTTACCAGCTTTATGGATCAGTAGACAGCATGATAGTTTTAGAAGGACAGTTCTCCTCTAGCTCCCTATAACAGCCCTAAGATGCTCCAGGTGTTTATCCTTTTAGACAGATCATTTTACAGATAGAGTTTCCAAGTTATTAGCAGGGATCCAGGTTTTCCGTTTCCTGTGGAAAAATGTGGATTTTCCCCTTTAAAGGAGGAAATGTGGATTTTAATGTTTGAAGTGGGAAACCACAGCTTTCCCTTTTTGCAAACAGCTCTCCACAGGCTGGCTAAGTTCCAGCGTGCAACAAGCTGTTTGCAAAAATGGTGTAAAACCCTAAGCCCTGTCCAGGGGGGAGGAAGGAGCCTTCTACACACAACAGTGGCACCCCATGCTGTTAGGCACTGAATGGGGCCAGCCTGTGGAGCTGTTTGTTCTCCAGCCCATTGTATGCCCTGGAAGGCATCAGGCCAACTAGTCTGTGTCCTGCCCTCCCACAGTTCTCCCAGACCCTGGCTGCTGCCTGCCAGCAGCTGCCCAGGACTGCACGACTTGTCCCTGCAAAGCTGCAGTCTCATTCCAGCACCCCCCACCAGGGCCTGCAGTGAGCGCAGGACCCCTGGTGCTGGGGCCAGGGCTGGGTGAACTTTCATAGATTTCATAGACATCAGGGCTGGAAGGGACCT
>NW_017728906.1:46732318-46735942 GCF_001723895.1 Crocodylus porosus | reverse complement strand
GCTTTTCCAGGCTAAAGAGTCCCATGTCTCTCAGCCTGTCATCGTAAGATCTGTTTTCCTGACCTCTGATCAGACTTAGAGCTCTGTGGCCGTGGCACAGCCCCACACTGGCCAGGCTGGGAGACCGGCTGGTGCAGTGGCAGGTACCCTGGCTTTCGGGGCTGTGGCACCAAGAGAATGGGGTTCTGCAGTGGCTGCCAGGACCAGGCTGTCCCCCTATGGGCCAGGCCAGGCTGGAGTGCTCCTGGCTGTGCTCGATGGCAGGGGGATCTTCCCAGCCCATCCTGCATTAGAAGGGAGATACTGAGTGGGGCACAGCTGCAGTTGGGTGGGGAGTTCCCTGCATGATGCCTGTGTGACCTGGGTGGAGCCATCAGGTGAAATAAAAGCACAGAAAAAAACAAGGATCATGGTGAGGGGTGGTCCCATCAGGGCCGGGGATCGAGTGCAGGACCCTGGGGAAGATGCAACGTCCAAGCATAGCTGCCGGTGGGGGGTTGCTTCACCTTACTGTAAAAAGAAAACAATGCAAGTGCTGTGGTGAGGGCCAGGTTGGCAGTGGCTGGGTGGGGGGTTCCCTCTGCTATGCCACTGGCTGGGCTGAACTGAGCGTGAGAAGCCTGTGGCCCAGCTGCGGGCAGAGGAGGAAGCTAATGTGGCTATGTGCATGCCTGGGTGGTCGGGGGCTGTGCAGCCTGAGCTAGGGGTGGTGGTTGTGAGGGGCCTGGAGCACATAGGAACCTCCCAGGGAGGCTCTTGGCTATGGTTCTCTGCCACAGAGGGCTCCCCTGGCACAGGCTTGTCCTTCTGGCTTAAACCACCTCCCACTGGCTATCCAGCTCAGGCAGCCTTGGCAGAAGGACCCCCCTAGTGAGTCCCAGACACAAGCAGGGCTGGAATCCATGCCCCGCGCCATTCCTAGTTCCTGGATCCAGGTGCCTTGGAGGGCCTGATACTGCCCTCACCAAAGTCAACAGCTGGACTTCTGTTGTTTTAACTGAATTGAAAGGAAGCCTGTGGTGAGGGAGAAGTCAATACCCCAGACAGGATGTGTGTTATACCTTCTGTAGGTCAATGTGGTGCTATAGGAAAGGCCAAGGAGAGCTATGCAGCACACTAATTGGAAAGTGTCTGAATGTAGTTCCTCCTCCCTGCACTCTCTGTGGGACTAGATGGTCATTTATCTTACTTAGCTAGTCGTCCTCATTTCCCTCCCCCCGCACCTTACATCTCCCAGGAAGCAGCTTTTTCTGCTTTCCTTTCTCCGGAGCCAGAAATAATGACTGAGGCACTGGTAGGTTTCCAAATTGTTTTAAAATTGAAAATATATCAATAAAACATTGTGTTCAATGGATATATGTATATATACTATCATTTCATTTTAACTGAAGAAAAACATGGATTTTGGGCTTTTTAGTCAGGGAATTTTGGATTTTCTAACAGAGAAAACCAGGATCCCTGGTTGTTGGTGATTTGTCCTGCCCTGATTCTACCTGAAGACAGGACTTATATGAGTTCAATTACTGGTCAAGGAGTGGTAGGATAATATTCAGGGGGGTTGTAATAAGCAGCCCCACCAAGGAATAAAAAAATCCATAGGACAGAGATCTCACAAATTCCAAATGTGGGGCAGGAAATAATTTGGTGAGATCACAATGTTCAGAGAATTAGTTAGCAAAGCTCACACCTACTTCATCTAATCCAATTTCCTGCTCACAGCAGGACCACTCCAGCTAGATCATCACAGGAAAGGCTTTTGTTTAGCTGGGTCTTAAAACCCACCATAGATGGAGATTCTACCAACTCTCTGGGTAACCTGTCCCAGTGTTTTACTACCCTCCTCATGAGAAAGTTTTTTCCTAATATCTGGCTTAAACTTCCCTTGCTCCAACTTGAGACCTTGTTCTGTGATCTGTCACCGCTAAGAACAGTCTAGTTCCATCCTCTTTGAAACTACCCTTCAGGTAGACGAAGGCTGCTATTAAATGCCCTCTCAGTCTTCTCTTTTCTAAACTAAATGAGCATTTATACATGTGCTCTGGGGAGAGGAGGGCACTTTTTATGTGGCTGTGACAGCCGTTCTAATTAAAGACCCTGGAGTGTCACATGTACCAGTGTCCCTGTGCTGAAAAATGGGGGTTTGGGTGCTTTAACTAAAGCTCATTCAAGGAGCTTTAGTTAAAGACTCCCACTACCATTTTTCAATGTGGGGATGCTGATACACATGACTCTGGAGTCTGCTGGAGTGTGGTAATTACCACACTCCAGCAGACACGATTAATCAAGTCTGCTCCAATGCATTGCAATTATAATGAATCAGAGCAGCCTCTCTGCACTTGTATAGGAACCCAGTAAGCCCAGTTCCCCCAGCCTCTCCTCAGAAGTTATGTGCTCCAGCCCCCTCACCATTTTGTTGCCCTCCTCTGTATTTTCTCCAATTTGTCCACATCCTTTCTGTACTGGGGGCCCCCAAAACTGAACGCAGTATACTCCAGATGTAGCTTTACCGGTTTTGAATAAAGGGGAAGAATCACAATACTCAATCTGCTGGCAGTGCTCATACTAATGCAGCCCAGTATGTCATTAGCCGTCTTAGCACACCATTGTCTCATATTCAGTTCATTGTCCACTGTAACCCCCAGGTCCTTTTCTGCAGAGCTGCTGCCCAGCCAGTCAGCCCCCAGCCTGTACCGGTGCATGGCACTGTTCTGTCCTAAGTGCAGGACTTGCACTTGACCTTGTTGAACCTCATGAGATTTTTTTGATCCAGTCCTCCAATTTCTCACGATCACTCTGAATCCTAGTCCTACCTTCCAGCATATCTACTACTCCCTGCAGCTTGGTGTCATCTGCAGTCTTGCTGAGTAGGGCTGTGTGAAGCTTCAGTCCCTGATTCAATTCGGCGGAGATTTGGCCTGATTCTGTGGTTGAATCTCCAAATCCAAAAGGAATCAGAAGACCCTTTAACCTACCCGAATTGAATCCAAACCCTCTGAATTAATTTGGAGAGATTTGGAAAGATTCGGTGATATCTAAAGACATAGATACAGCCTTTAATGTTTTTTCTACATACCTCTAGGTAGTAGGGGCTTATGAATGCGGTGATGCTGGGGTGGAGTGTCCCACAGAAGTATGGGGGACTCCCCAGCATGCTTGGCAGCAGATCCAGAAGTGGACCAGAAGCACTTCCGGTCCACGTCTTGGTCCGCTGGGGAGTGTGCTGGGGCCCCACCTGTGCTCCCCCGGCTCAGCAACTGGTGCCCCCAGCATGCTTCCTGGCTGACTCGGATGTGGACCAGAAGTACTCCAGGTCCACTTTTGGGTTCACCGCCGAGCACATGGAGGGGCCCCCATACTCTTGTGGGACATTCCATGCACCCCAGCATCGCAGTGATCACGAGCCATGCCTGTTACCTCAAGGTATGTAGAAAAAACTTTTAAAGCTGTGTCTACGTCCGAATTGTTGATTCTCTGAATCAGCATTGAATCCTCAGGTTTGGATTTGGCCAAATTGAATCAGGGACACGAAAACCTACAAAGCATGGAGGATGGGATTCACCTCCAAGGAGGATTATTCTGCACTGGTCCGGTCCTGCAGGGAGCAAACCAGGAAAGCCAAGGCTG
>NW_017728906.1:46728019-46729988 GCF_001723895.1 Crocodylus porosus | reverse complement strand
GAATCATCAAATTGAATCACGGTCCCTGATTCAGGTGAATCTGAATCGAATCGAATAGGGCCCACTTTGTACACCCCTATTGCTGAGGGTGTACTCTATGCCATCTTCCAGGTCATTAATGAAGATATTGAACAAAACTGGCCCCATGACTGACCTTTAGGGCACTCTACTTGATACTGGCTGCCAAGTAGACATTGAGCGATTGACTACTACCCTCTAAGCACCTGAGGTAACTTGCCAATTGCCCTGATTTCTTGGGAAGAATGAGAACACTTCTTGTTTTTCCCCCTCCTGCTTGCTCTTCCTCCAGATCCCCGAATTCCCCTCTTACCTCAGGGTCATAAGAGAGACAC
Source organism: Crocodylus porosus (assembly GCF_001723895.1). Lineage (NCBI taxonomy): Eukaryota > Metazoa > Chordata > Crocodylia > Crocodylidae > Crocodylus > Crocodylus porosus. The sequence continues at coordinate 46,729,635 of NW_017728906.1, read as the reverse complement.
GTATCTCTAGCATTTAACTCATGAGGGTGAGATCACTAAATCACTAGAGATAATTTGTTCCTACTGATTTTTGATTGCTTGCTTTTTACCTGGACTGAAAAAAGTTAATGTACAAAAACACACCTACTGATTCCACATTATCAAAATCTCCATTAATTTGCTATGAGCCTATGTAAATTAGTTGACTTAAGATTCAGAATATGCTACCTTTGTTAGTCTTTGCTTTGGGAAGTTTGCTTATGGGAAAAGGCAATTTGGTGTTCAAGATGATATTATTATTGTCATTGTTGTTGTTATGCCTTTACAGAGCACACAGGTGTGATGGAAACAAGAACTGAGTAATTATCCTGCTCAGAGGAATGCAGGGATATACCAACGAAACTATCTGCATGTACAGTGCTAACAGGATGTGGAGGATAATAAAGAAAATTGTTTGGCCTTTCTTGCTATTCCCTGGAGCATAATAGACATTTGCCACCCTTTATGGCAGCAGATAAATACGGAGATATACATTGTTCCTTTTCCTAGGTACCCAGTTTTTCTTTTATATTTCTGGCTTCTCACAATTGACTGATTTTTTTTTTTTTTTGATAGTGACCCAAACTCCCTGTACCACCACTGGATGACCTTGGCATTTCACATGCAAATATCAGAAGGGAAACAACAGGAAGATACAAGTAACTGCGCAGTTATTTTCCCATCCAAGAGAGTTGTTATGCAAACTTAATTGTCTTTTTAACTTTGGAAGAATGATGTATATTTTATCAAATAATCTATGAAAATATATTTTATGACTTTGTGTGATTCTGTAGTTGGAAAATAAAGTTTGTCATAAATGTCAAAGAAGCCCAGTTTGACCTTTTGCCTATCTATTAATGTGCTGAGAATGTAAATGTGATGTAGAGTCATGAGCAAGCACAACCCTATGTTTTGAGGCAGGTGAGGCAAGAAGCATATCTGAAGAGCTTCTTGCTATTTTCCAACTATTTAGCTGGTTTAATAAAAGATACAGTATAACCTCATAAATCTGGCATCCTTGGGCCCTAGCACCTGCCGGAAATTTAAAAATTCCAGTTTTTTGAAACATAAGGAAAGTAAGTAGCTTGGCATTGCCTGGCCAGCTGGATGCAGGGCAGAAGCTTGCACACGGTGGCTACTGCCACTGTCTACTGCCCCATGCTGCTGCTCCGCATGCGGTAACCACTACTCCCATCTCCCCCCTGCTCCACAATCGGCCTCCAGGGGTACACTGGTCAAAATAGGTTGAAAACCCCTGATGCAGTGTATTTTTTAGAAGTGCCAGATTTTTGAGAATTATGGAATTTTGAAAACTGGATTTATGAGGTTATACTGTATCACCTTTACCCAAAGAACCCTGTCTGCCTACGTTTAATGATTTCTTTGCCTCCGTCTTCCTAAGTAGGGACCAGAACAGCCACCTCCCTGCTGGGCCCCCTTGGGCCCCGGGGGAGGTACACCTGGGCCACAGGTTAGCGAGGATTTAGTTAGGGAGCTTCTGGAGGGGTTGGACGTATTCAAGTCAGCCGGCCCAGATGATCTCCACCCTAGAGTTCTAAAGGAACTGGCCGAGGTCATTGCAAGTCCCCTGGCACAAC
>NW_017728906.1:46719511-46727739 GCF_001723895.1 Crocodylus porosus | reverse complement strand
TCAGGGCAGCTAGGATCTGGAACCAACTTCCAAGAGAAGTGGTGCAGGCTCCTACCCTGGGGGTGTTTAAGAGGAGATTGGATGAACATCTTGTTAGGGTCGTTTGACCCCAGAATTCTTTCCTGCCATGGCGGGGGGTCGGACTAGATGATCTGCTCAGGTCCCTTCCAACCCTAGAAACTATGAAACTATGAATTGTGGGTCATTCAGTTTAATTGTGAGTAGTTCCAGGGACACCCTGTCAGGTTGCATACTTTAACTGGCCACTTACTAGCAGAGCAGGCAGCAATGCAGCTTAAATGGCTACGCATGTATATAGCTGTGCTGCTTATGTTTTGATCTAGGTTTAATCCTGGGACACTCAGATCTACCTGAAATGAGCTGTCTGTTTTGCCTCGCTGTGTACTATTGGTTCTTAATCTTCCCTATTACCCCTGGGTTTCTGGATCATGTACAGCACAGTTTTGTGCTGTTTTAGGATTGGGTGTTGGTGTAGCAGCCCAGTATTTTTAAGTGGTGAAAATATGAGGCTTGTTTTCAAACTGGTCACTCCTGATGGTTGTTTCACTTAAGATGTTCTATATGGGTTCATTCTGCACTTGGAAAGCAAGTAGAGCACACCTAAATAAATATTTATTCAAAGCAGATTTAGATTAAATAACAGAAAAGGCTTCAGTGCTTTCAGAACAGTAGGATATTGGAACAAGTGGCTCAGGGAAGTTGTGGAATTTCCCTTATTGGTAGTGTTGAAGAACAAACTGGATAAGCATTTGTTTGCCTTACTCTTATATAGGATTGTATAGGGATAGTGCATCCTGCATTTGTACAGGGGCTTGGATTAGATGACACTCAAGATCCCTTCCAAACCTAGGTTTCTATAAATCTGCAAATGAAAAGATCCACCTCAGATGCAGGGAAATATCATTTGGTGTGTTACACATGGGGTGCAAGCAGGAAAATTGAAGTGAGGGCCCCAGTGTAGAGCAAGCCTTAAGGGTGGGTGATGTGGGTGCTGTGGGCAACTACTCAGGGCAGCATGGTCAGAGAGCACCACCCCACCCCACCTCCATGCCCTGGCCGATCCCTGCCCCTCAACCTCCAAACACTTCTCAGGAGGAGCTTGACTTGGGCTGGTGGCAGAGAAAGTACCAACTACCTGCGCCACTGCCACCAGGAGCCACAGCAGCAGGGGGCACTGGCCATGTCTGCAAACGGCCCTGCAGCCCCTGCCCCCCCACTTCAGCTGCATGTCTCTGCAGCTTGGGCTACAGGTGGCCCTTCCCCATGAGGGCAGGAAGCAGCAGGGGGCTATGAGAAGTGATGGGGGAGGAAAGGGGACATGATGGGCCAGAGCGATCCCTGGGGCAGGGCAGGGTGGAGAAGAAGGCATGGGTGGGGAGTGGGGTATATGTGTAAAATACAAGTTTGCCCAGGGCACCACTTTCCCTAAGGCCAGGTCTGTACCCAGTGGTACACCTAAGTAGCAGTAGGACAGGATTTTAACCTAGCATTCAACTGAATGGCTGAGGAGGTGGCCAGTGGACTTCTGGCATAGAAACATGTTTATACCTCAGCCTTCCTGCACATGTGCTGCCTTCAGCAATAGATGTCTGGGGTGGGCAGCACATACTGTTCTTTTATAAAGGAGCAATGAAATATGCTATGTTTTTCTTCAGGTACTCTGGCCCCATGCCAGCAGTATGTCTAGAGTGTTGTCTTGTGGCATCCCATTCTGTTTCTTCTTCCTCCATTTTGAATAGCTCAGTATACTTTAGTAATGGCAGGGTTTTGGCCTAAATTGCTGGTGCTTATATTGTTTTTTATTGCCGTTGTAAATTTTTAATCCATCTTTCATCTTCCAGCTAAAGATTTAATGCATAATTTGGCCTGGGCCATACATATTTGTTCCAGGATAATGGTGACAAAAGGCATTTAAGATCTTGCTTAATTAGCATCCTGCATTCTATTTAGATTGGTGAATTGAAACAGAGATCCTCTTTGGCAGCAGTTGTTTAGTGTAATACAAGCAATACATATAATAAACATTTTTGCCCAGTTTCTGGCTTAAGGCTGAGGAATGTTCAATGTAGATCAGAAAAAGAAATACAAGGGTGGCCTTTAAGCCATCTCAGCTCTTCAGATTCTGGCATCCTCCAGGTGCCAATCTGGTCCCCACAGAAAATTAAAATAGATTTAGGGGAGTGTAGTGCCTCCTTTTTCTAACTGATGGCAGTCTGCAGCCAGCACTCACTCTCACACAACAACAGCTGTTGGCTAGATAGGAGCAGGCAGGGCCAGCACCAAGTGAGGGAAGAAGCTGTGAAGCAGGAGAAAGGCCAAGAAACAGGTGTGTGGTGTTGTTCATCGCTGCCTATTCTGCTCTACAGTTTCCATGGCAGAGCTCCTCTCTGGGCATGTCGACATGTGAAAAAGATCTAGGAGCAGTTAACTCTTGAGTAAACAGTTTTGGGCATGTGTCTACATGTGTAGGGGTGTGGGAGCAGCTTTGCCGCTCCTAGCAGCAGACTTCTCCTGCTCCCTGAAGCCCTGCAACCAGCCGCTGCAGCAGCCAGGGCAAGCTCTGGGCTTCCCCTTGGTGTCTGCCCAGGGCCAGGAGATAGATGTCTTCTGGCAGGGGCTGGGACATTGCTCCCTTTCCCTGGGAGCTGCCTGCTGCCAGGTTGGGCCCTGCCACCAGAGCCTGGGTGGGGACAATGTCCCCCTGCCCTGGCGGCAGGGAGCTCCCAGCCTTTGCTCTGCAATCATGGGGCTGAGGCTGGGAGAACATTATCTCACGGAGGGCATGTCTACATGAGACACTTTACTGCGCAGTACAGCTAATTACTTTGCAGTAAGCATCTGCATCTACATGTGCAGACACTTACTGTGCAGTAGTAATTGCCTCTAATTACAAGTAAATTTTCTACCTGCAAATGCAAGTAGCAAATTTACTCAAGATTAGTAACTGTACAGTAGTACACATATAGACACCTGACCAGGAGCAAATGTGTTTCTGGTCAGCTGGGCAGGAGGGGGTGGGAGATTGCTTCTTGCCCCTGGGAGCTTCCTGCTGCCAGGGCAGGCTCTGCCACTACAGCGCAGGCAGGGACAATGTCCCCCTGCCCTGGCAGCAGGGAGCTCCATGATTGCAGGGCCAGATCCTTATCTCCCAGCTCTGTGACATTGGGGCTTGAGCTTTGGGGTTTGAGCTGGGAGACAATGATCTCCCAGGCCCAGGCCCGCAATCACAGAGTGGGGGCTGGGAGCTCCCTACAGCTGGGACAGGGAACATTATATCTGCTCAGGTTCTCATGCCAGAGCCCACCCCAGCAGCAGGCAGCTCCTAGGGGCAGGGAGCAATCTGCCATCCCTTGCTGCCTGGCTGACCAGGAGCATATTTGCTCCTGGTCAGGCATCTACAGATATGCTACCGTGCACTTACGAATCCTGAGTAAATTTGCTGCTTGGATTTGAAGGTAGCAAATTTACTTGCAATTAGAACCAATTACTGCACAGTAAGCATCTGCACATGTAGACGCAGACACTTACTACTCAGTAATTGGATCTAAGTGCAGTAAAGAATCTCATGTAGATGCATCCCCTGTGTTGTTGTATGGATCTTTGGATACAAACTTGTGGGCCCCGGGGGCTCTTTCCACCACAGGCTGATGGATTCTTCTCAGACCCAGACAAATGCAAAATGATGCCCTCCACAATTGTGTCTTTGGTACTTCATCCTCAAGGCACAGATTGGTTTTATATTTAGAGTAGCAGTGGCAGGGAACAGTAGCAGTAGGGTGGGCCAGGATAGCCAGCCTAGGTGCCAATTTGGACAGCTGGGGGGGGGGGGGAGGATGGAGGGGGGGAAGAGCAGGAAACACCTCAATGTTGCTGTAGCCACATATGTGTGCCAGCAACATGACAGCAAATGTAAGTCACTGCTGCTCCCATGTGTTGCAGCTACCTCAGGCAGCCAGCTGTGTTGTTATGCCTCTGACAGGACGTCCTTCCCTAAGAAGCTGCAGGGTCAGAGTTGGCAGCAAGGGCTTCAGACCAGAATTTGAGGCCAGGATGCAATTTCTTAGGTGGACAGGCAGCGCTTGCCATTCTTTATTCCTGCCATATGAAGAGTGTATTGCTTGGTTGGTTGAGCATCCCATCAGTACTACATAGTTTCACATGTGCAGTAATGTTCTCTCTCTGGATCAGGTTGGAGAACTGCATATTGGAACATACAGTCACAATTCCCTATGCCAAATAAGAGTGTCTGCAATCTGGTGTATTGCATAAAAATTAGGTGTGGACTGTGGGCCTCACATATTGTCAAGTTTGGGAATACTTGTTTAACCCCATATTTTTATTTATACATCTATATAATACAATTAAGTATAATGACAAAACATATATCAAATTGTGGGGTGTTGTTTGGGGAGTCTATTATCATTTTGTATGTGTGGGTTGTCATTTATTGCAAGGTGCTCTGAGCCTTTCTGGATAGAGCAGGATATCAATCTAAATAATAATAATAGTAGTGTAGCTAGGTCAAAGATTACTCTTTTCAGAGTAAGTTCATGTCATAGACAGGAATGATGCTTATGGACAATCACAGCCAATCCACTGATTTCAGTGGGATTACTAATATAAGTAAAGCAAGGAGGATGTGGCTGTATATATGTATATATCCACCAAATGTATAGATCCACCAAAGGATTGTATTGATTCTAAGCAGATTTTGGTTCTATTGCTACAGCTAAATAGGTGATTGTGCAGGTCAAATGTATTTTTGCTAGACATATTGTGCCTGGCATAGTAACATCTGACAATTGGCCTGCACTTAATGGGCATGAGTTTAAGCAGCTTACAGTGAAGTTTGGGATTCTGCAAATGACCGCTAGTCTTCCAGTTTTCTCAATCCACTGGGTTCATCAAGTGTGATATTAAAATAATGAAGAGGCTACTAAAAAAGACTGGAGTCAAACTTTGATCTATATTAAACTCTGTTTAATTACTGGATGGGAACAGAGGTTTGTCTCCATGCTTGTTTAAAACATTGAAAATAATATTTCTTATAACGTTAGAAGCAGGGATGGAGATTTGCAGAAATATAGAGACACGTAAAGCCAAACAAAATACCCAAACAAATAAACAAACACCGCACCCACTCAACCCCCACCCCCCCAGCCCTCTCCAAAAAACAAAACAAAACCCCACACAACAAGTGTGATTCGAGGTCCCAGAAACTATTGTCATTTCATAAACATGATGCTCATCTGTGGTGGAAATAAATGGTAGGAAACAGCAGTGGTGTCACATGAAGTTGCCTTATGATCTTATGAGCTTGTCATCCTAGACAGACACACATTTAGAAGGAACAGGAGATGCCTCTCTGTCTTCCAGAAGGAAGGAGCTATGGGGTTTACAGATTCACAGAAGTTTGGGGCTAGAAGGGACCTCATGAGATTATTGGATCCAGACCCTCTGCTCTGGGCAGGAAAGACTGCTGGGGTCAAATAACCCCAGCAAGGTGTGCGTCCAGTCTCCTTTTGAAGATCTGCAGAGTAGGTGTCTGCACCACCACCCACTGGGAGTCTATTCCAGAGTCTGATCACATGAACCATGAAGAAGTTTTTCCTTATATGCAGTCTGAAACCCTCTTCTAGGAGTTTATGACCATTGCTTCTGATTTCCCCCTGGGGCACTTTGGTGAATAGTTGGCAGATTTTTCCTCCCTAGATAGAACACCTTACACTTTTCAGTGCTGAACAGCATCTGTTTCTGATCCACCCATCTAACTACTCTGTCTAGATCTGCTTGGATCGTCAGCCTACCTTGATGCATACCACTTTGCTGTTCTGCCCAACAAGGTCTCATTTGAGCAGAAGACTGGAAGTGGTTTGGAAGTGCCTCGCCTGATTTCAGCCAGTGGACTGAAGCAACAGGTGCAGAGAGGCTGTGGGTTTACTCTTCACTTCGCTTGGAAGTTGGTAGATGGTTTTCATTCCCTAACTCCATGCACTAGGACTTCTCACTTGGTTCTTGTGCAGAGTGAAGAGGTAAACTTCACACTTGGTGTTGGTTTTGTGTTTTGCTCTGAACAGCGTGATGCATACCTTCATTTCAGATGACAAAGGGATATTTAAAGGCTAGAGAAGACCATATGTTCTACTAATAGCATATTTGTATAAAGCCTTACAACAATCAGTCAGTTTTCCACCATCCAAATCTAATTAGTGATAGCACCTCTTTGCCCATTCTGGTTTGAAAAATGTGTCTAGTTCTCTTTTGGCTTGGATATACTATTTATATATCTACTGCTAACTTCAAACACTTGGCTCTTTACTAATATCACTCTTTTATGCAGACAGAATGTCTCTTTTAAATTGCTCTGCATGGTACTAAGGCAGTGAACATCAGGCTATGAACTTGTTTACAAATTAGTTGCTATTTTGAACAGCTTATTGCCATCAATCTGTTGCTCTTTTTTTCCCTATGATGTGTTTACCTCTTACAATCTCCTATTTAGTATCTTTTTTTCTCTAAGCAACAGAGGCCGATGTAAGTTAACCTTTTTCATCATTCAAAAGTTTAAAACCTAGACTCATCAGTGTTTCCTTCTCAGCAGTCTTTTCCTCATAAGAAGAGAAGAAAACTGCAGGAAGCTTTGTAAATATGTCTAACTAATACTGTATTTACTTGCATCCCACACACACCTTTCCCTCCAGAATTAGGGATTCAAGATTGGGTGCATGCTTTAAGCAAGGAAGCTGATTTCTGCACCAGAATGGAGACATGGGAATGCTGGGAAGGCTGCTGGGGGTGCTCTCTTCCAGGGCACATGCAGGAGGGGCAGAGTCTAGTTCTCAGTGGGTGCATCTGTACATGCCCTTTACTCCAGAATTGACTAATTAGCTTTGCAGTAAAGTGTAACAGTCTATACATGCACCCATATTAGGGTGCAATAAACTAACTAACTCTGCTATAGGATAGTACTGCCCTGGACAAGTACTATCCTACGGCGGAGTACTTACATGTGCTCAAACGCATGCGTAGACTATGATCAGGGCTGGCTGGGGCACAAGGGTGCTACAGTGTGGGGGCTGCCTGCAGGCTAGCCTTGCACTGTAGCATCCCATGCCCTAGCCAGCTCCATCACTGCCTGACATTGCTACCTAGAACCTGGGGCAGACCTCTGGGCCCCCTGCTCTGGGTCAGCTGCTCCTGGGCATAGCATCTTGTGTGCCTGGGACCACCCTGGCTCGACTTGCAGCAGCCCCAGGTGCACATGAGGGCACTGTACCCAGGAGCACCTGACTCTGGCATGAACTGTGCCAGAATTTATCAGGTGCACTAATTTCACACGTAGATGAGCCCAAAGTCATTAATTTCTCCTTGCAGTTCCAAAGGTAAAAAAAGGTTAAAACTTGTCAACTGCTGCTGAATTGGGTCCTAACTAAATCAGTGGCAAAACACCCAGTGACTATATTAGGCCTGGGATCTTACCTGGAAAGTAACTTATAGGGGATGGTGAGGAAAGTCATTTACATACCTATAAAGGGTTTTGAGATTTTAAATATTTTCCATATCCTATTTGAGACAAAAAAACCCAAACTTTGAACCTTGAACATTTTTATAAACTCACTGTCTTCAAAAGACTTTTTTGGATTCTTTATCAATTAATAAAGGATCAGAGGAAGGGAACTCTGAAGTGCTTTGGGTTAGATTACAGGGCAGTCGAGGGGAAAGAGACTTAACAGTGGGGGTCTACTACAGACCTCCCAACCAAGGGGAAGAGCTCGACCAAGACTTCTTAGGTCAGCTCACGGAGGTAGTGAAGGCTAAGGATGTGGTAGTCACGGGGGACCTGAACTTCCCGGACATCTGCTGGGAAGAGCAGTCAGCCAGGTTTGACTGCTCATGTAGGTTCTTAGACAGAGTGCAGGACCTCCATCTAACCCAGGAGGTGCACAGCCCCATCAGGGGAGACGCCTTGTTGGACCTGGTGCTGGCCATGGGAGATGACCTGGTGAGGGGGCTGCGGGTACTCAATCACCTGGGCGACAGTAATCATCGCCTGCTGGAATTCATCATCCAGCGCAAGGTGGCAAAGGCCTGGAGCAAGGCAGCAACCCTAGATTTCAGGAGGGCAAACTTCACTGAGCTAAGGAGAATAGTCAGGGATGCACTGAGGTCCCAGAGGGGAGGGGAGCCAGGTGTCCAAGGAGAGTGGT
>NW_017728906.1:46705677-46719411 GCF_001723895.1 Crocodylus porosus | reverse complement strand
GATACTCCCCCTCTATGCGGCACTGGTCAGGCCGCAGCTGGAGTACTGCGTCCAGTTCTGGGCACCGCACTTCAAGAGGGATGTGAACAGCATGGAGAGGGTCCAGAGGAGGGTCTAGGAATTGGCAGACCTGAAACAGCTTTCTTGGCTGACCTTGCATTAAGTTAACTGAATAACAGGATATTAGCCTGTGTGAGGTACGGTACTAATTGGCCTATGCTGCTTCTGGTATCTAAGCCAGCTCCTTCAGATCAGCTTGATATGTCTGGATAGTACTACATCATGCTGGGTGCATCTACATGTGCACACTTACTGCACAGTAATTTAGGTTACTATGCTGTAACCAAAAATTATTGTGCAGTACAGGTGCATGTCTACACGTGCATGCCCATATTACACAGTAACTATGGTGACTTAGGGTAACTTGGGCCTAAATTTGCTACCTGCATGATGCAAATTTACACCCAAGTGCACACCTGTAGATGTGTTACTGAGTAGTAACACCGTTTGTGTGGACTGACTGTACGCTCAGGTCAGTCCACACACAGTGTTACTGTAATGCCTGTACATGTAGAAGCCTAAAATGCACGTGTAGACATGCGCACTGTGTAGATATACCCTATCTATCAGTGTACTCTCTACAATACTGAGTACAAGGGGTGACATGTAAAATATTTGGGCCTCTGATAATTCCACAGTAAAATAATAATAGCAGTTCCCTGAAATAATGACAAAAAATAGCCAAGTTAATGTATATGGCTTCCATTCATGGCACATGAAAAATTTAATGCCTTAGGGGAGTCCCCTAAGAGCAGATAAAAGCAAACCTTTTTATAGTGATATAATTATTTTACAATATATGCTAGTTATTAAGCCCTCCACATGGAATTCTATAACACCATAAAGTTGTATGAATCCCCCCAAGTGAGCATAAAACATCTTTAATAAGTGTAGATATCCAGAATTCATGCCACGTAATACTTCAATAACTCTGAACCTTTCTTGTTTTGAACGTGAAAATTATTCTAAAATAGTAAGTATTTTAGAAAAACAAACGTATGTTAAAATACCAAAATAAAACAAATTCATTTTCATGCTAATTTTTATCAACCCTCTTTTAAAAACACCCTTTCAGATAAGTTGCATTCTTTCAAAACCAAACTATATGACAGGAACACTTCCTTGGTAGATGCTTAACTGGAGCTATACCTGCAGTTCTTGCTAGAGTGTAATGTAGTTCAAGAACCTTGCATATTTTATTGCTTACAAATGCTGAGTAGATGGCTTAAAAGTATTAACCACAGTTACCCATTAGTCTTCTTTGACCTATATTTTGTATTGTGCTTCTGTGCTCTTCTTACACTACAGCTTCTAATTATTTTGGGTGTCTAGACCTCTCATATTACTCATTTATACATTAAAGTACAAGAAATCTTTAAGTTTAAAATTTGAAACTCCACCAATATTCGACTTGTATTGTGTTGCATTTCTCAGATCACATCTATTAGTGCCACCAGCTGCTTTATTCATTATTGAAAATATTGAGCAAAATGTATGAATCTGAGGCATGCTGGGAGATGGAGACAGAGAGCAAAAGATCCCTGAACCGTTTGGGCTGTATTGCACAGATCATGATGTTACAGAAAGCAAACCTGCCAAACTCTTTATGCTACTCCTCTGAGAACTTCCCTACCTCCTACTGGCTGCTGCTGTTCACAAGGGTACAATGCATGCCCAGCCCAGTGATGTGCCGTGGGTCTCTGGCACCCGGGGGGCCAATGCTTGCATTTGCGCCCCCTTCCTCTAGCGTTAGAACCATTAAAGTGCTTTGCTAAGTAGTGAGAGATGGTTAGGAAATCTAGAAAAGGATTTTCCCCTCCCCATGGCAACTGCCCAAAATGCTACTGGGCAAAGAAGGTGGAGGGAATGTCTTTCTCTTCTTCTGACATCCAAACACTTGTTAGTTGTGACTTTAATTTGTAAGTCTGATGCCATGCATAGTTTGCTTGGGGACATAGTATTATAACAAATAATTTTGTTCAGCAAATTTGCAATTGCTTTGTAGGTGGGTGAACACAAACAGGCATGGTCCTTGGAAAGACAGTGCAAGCAAGACCTCAGTGCAGACCAGAACAAACTGCACTTATTATGGGTAGATAGTAGAGACAGGGAGCCTCCTGATCGTGACGTAAATATGAAAAGTATTATTTTCTCCTTCAGACACACCTTCTTACTCCCTGAGGCAGGTATCTGTTAGCTGTCAGATAGGAACTGAAATGAATTATTTCTTAAGTGTGCACTTTGTCTGGCAAATCTGAGGATGATACAGTTTGAAAGATTGCATATGTATGGTAAGCCTGATTATCAGTAGAGGGTGGAAAAAATGATACTGCAGAATACAAGACTGTGCAGGAAACTGATCTAAAAAAATGCAACAGGATACATAGTCACTATCTGTTTTTCAAATATAATTATCATGGTCAATATTAAATTACCTAAAAGGCCTCAATCCATGTAAAGGCCAGTTACAATACACATAATCTGTTCCCTGATAAATTCCATTTATGTGGAACAAATGCCCAGAAAGAGATTCACTGCAATTCATTTTAATTCACTCTCAGCTATGGATACATGGTGCAACAGGGCTGACACTGCTATTACTTATCTATTGTTAATATGTTATTGACAAGTTTAAACTGCTCACTGTCCAGCCGTTGGTGGCCCTCCATCAGCAATGTAGCAGTGATACTGGGTTCCTCTTTATATGAACATTTAACTTATTGAAGTAGTTTAATTGATTGAAGATGGGAGGATGTGACTCTGATGACCAAAGGCTTCTGCTTTGGAGGGCCTGGCCAGAGTCCACAAGTTAGTGAGGGGCACCAGCACCTACCCGTTCATCTCAAATTCTACAGAGTGCAGTCCAGAGCTGCACATTTTTCAAATTATGGCAGAATTTTTTTATTTAACTTTCTTTTTTTGACTGAAGTATTTTTCACTGAGGGAAACTGTTTCTTCTCTCATCTTAATACTCATTTAGGGCTGGATTCAAAATGGTTCCTTAACTGCCTAACTGGGACTCCAAAGAGTAATTCGAAATGGCCCTGTACTAGGAGCTACAGTAGTTCTTAGGAGGTCTACATTCTTTAGATGCTTCCAGCTGGAACTGCAGCGTTCTTTAGATTTCTATGCTAGGGCTACTGAACTTGTCTAAAAGCAGTGCTTCTGCATACATCATGGCACCTAACTCCATCTGAAGCTCCACTGAGATTCAGATTATTGCTAGGGACACCTAACTCTGCCTACGTTATTGGAAGGGCCTCCAGTACTAGACGGAAAAAACCTCAACAAAAATAACATGACCAATTTGTATTAACTTCAGGTCAGTGCTGGTGATGCCCACATTTTGCTCAATAGTCCCAAGAATGAGAGGCCAGACTAACACCACCCCAGAAGGTGCATATGTCTGTAGTCTAGTGGTTATAGTACTTCTTGTAAGGGGAAATGCAGGGTTCTGGCTCCAGTTGCCAAGACTGTTTTTGGATTTTTTTTTAACCAGTGCTTGAGCCCTTTCAACAAAGTACAAACATAACGCTCAAATCTTTTGTGCTGTAGTTTTAAACTGCTTTGGTAATTTTTGGTTATGCTTTTTAAACTAACGGATCATGTGAAAGAGAATATGCCTTCCGAAAAAATATTCTTAAAAGTGACTATGTCAGCTACTAAATTATTGAGTTCCTGTCACCATTGGGATGGTCCAATTAAGATGATTTTGCTTTATTTGATAAACCTCCTCTTTTTCTGAAATTAAGAGCATTTTTCAGGCACTGTAAATTCCCTAACTGGAAAAGTAACAGTAATAGGTAATGTTTTTTTTCATTTTGGGAGGACACATCACTATTGACTATTGCATGTGTAAAAATATAGGCTGATGCCATTTTACCCAACTCAGAGAAAAACCCTGGGTATATGTAGTGGTATGTGGAAGCATATGTTTGCCACCCATTCTCTTGATTATTAGCTCTATAAAAAAACTACATCAAATAAGATGCTCTTTGACGTTTAAAAATAGATTTAGCATTGTCAATTAGTCAGTCATGCTTGTGGTAATCTTATTCAATGTTATGGTACTAATCACTCCTGGAAGGACTTGCCATATTTTGTAATTGGACTGCCAGGTTTGCATTTAGCTGCAATTCATTCACACATAAATATGACTTGTTAGCCAAATTATGTTGACTTCCTCTGAAGGATGGATAGAAGTATAGTTCTGTCTTCATATGAGATTACAGTACTATGACAGAGAGTAAAATTTCTGTTGGTTTTTTAAATATACTGGAATTGGATGGTGTTAAGGCCACTGGAGTGATGAGAGCACTGGCTAGAATGATGAACATGCCTGTCTAATTATTTCTATTAGTACATGCCCATCTGTCTATCAGTATCTATCTGTTGTCACTTGTCCTATTCTTAAAATGCAAATTTGGGGGATACTTTTTCTGTTTTGTGTTTGGTGTTTTGGTCCATGAATGGCATTCCTAGCTGCTATGGCAATACAAACCAACAACAATAGCTTCAATAATATTAATACTGCTGCTGTCTTCTCCTCCATTTTTATTTTGAATTAGCTTCAGGACCCTTGGCCAGGGCAAAAAGGTCATCTGGAATTTAGCACTGCCACAGAATACTGACGCTTATTAATTTCTTATTTGGAATTTTTTATGACACATACCACCTGGAAGCAACATTTTGACACAAGCTTGAGCATGATGTATTCTGATATAGACTAGAACCCAGACTTCAGAACCAAATATTCCTAATCTATTAGTTCATGTTAGGATCTGGCTGAACCAAATATCCCCACTTTAAACACTTTCCAAATCAGGGAAAATTCAGATCCAGCCTGAACACTCAAACCCCAAGTTCTGCAGCTTAAATTAATCTCTAAGTGTCATGTACCATGTTGGATCATAGAATTCAGAAGCAGACTCTACAATGTGCTGATGAAGCAACTAAAAAAGTCTATACAACAATCCAAAGGAAGTATATAAGCCACACTCCTTGGGTGCATCTACATGAGATGTGTACTGTGGAGTTGACTAATTAGCTCCACAGTAAGTGTCTCAGCGCCTACATGTGTGCCCCTATTAGGGTGCAGGAAATGAATAAACTCCATAGCAGAGTAATACTTGTAAATGCAAGTTTTTCATGTGCAACAGCACATGTATAGATGCTGACCTGGCTGGCTGGGGTACAATTGTGCTTCACTACAGGGGCTGCCTGGCACCTAGCCCTGCACTACTCTTTTACCCCAGCCAGTCCCTCTGCAGCACATTGAGCTGGGTCAGAGCAGCCCTAGGGTGGCAGGCTAACTTCTGGGCCCCCCTGTCAACCAGGGCTGCTCCAACCAGGCTCCATGTGCAGCTCATGAATAAACTCTGGAGCTGATTGCTTCAGAGTTAATTGCTCCCCCAGGTACACATTCAAATGGTGCACTTGGGAGCAAAATATTTCAGTGCAATCAGCTCTAATTTATATGCAGTAATTCATTTCTGGTGCACCTCTTTTGTGAGACTATACTTTCAGAAATGGTAGGGCATAAAATAGCAATGCCTGTGAGTTAGAAGGAAAAATTTGAAAGGGAAAAATCACTAGTTTACTTGTCCATTTCTGTAAACATTATTGTCAGATTTGGAGGTACCTGCTCCTGGTAGGAGCTACTCAAATTTGTTCCAACTGTCATGCAATTCTAGTGAACTTAATCTGTGGATTTAGGGATGTGGTATATTTGAAAGCTTGATGTTTTGCATTTCAAAAAACCCAGGTAGCATGAACTGCCTCAGTTTTATGTACACCGGGGGGACATATGTCTCTTTGGGTGACTGGGGGTCCCCCCCATTACAGGGGGATCAGCCCCAAATGAACGCATGCTTTTAAGTGGATTTTTCCTGTTTGGGACTGCCAAGCAATTGATGTAGGGGATGAACCCTGAAGGAAGGAAGGGACTTCAGATGATGCACCTTCTGAGAGGGTTGAGGAATTAGTGAATTGATTTGTTTATTTATGTTTGAAAGTGGTTGGTCAGTTAACAGAAGGGGGTGAACCCTGATTGAATGACAGACCAAAAATAGGATTAACCTGCTGAATGGCTTTTATTGAATCAATTGGAAGGACTTGACCAGGATCCCGGCAACCTAGGAAAGACCTCTATACTTGTTACAAGGGGTCATTCCTCAAAAGAAGAATTCAGGATAACATCTAGGATGTGGTAAGGGTGAGGTGTGTAATAAGAGGCAGAGTCACATGAAGAATTTCCTCTGACAGGCCCAGATCTATCAGCCAGCATAACCAGCTCCCAACTTGAAAGAAGATCAAAGATGTAGCAGTGTTGATCCCCCCATCTTGACATCATCCTCTGGTAAGATGTCGGGCTAGAGGGGGCCTAGTCCATACAGCACCTACCCCCTACAGGGATAACTTTAATGTTATTGAGCCAAATTCATCCTTATCTCATCGTCTTCAGTTGGGTTGGACCAATGAAGAACTTGACTTGTGCTGCTATACTATATCATAAAGCAGCTGCTGCAGTATTATGGCAATTGTAATGGCCACCCTGTAGTCTTTGCAATGGTTCACTCTTGTTGGCCTATTTAAATTGCTGGTATTTAGCAGGTGGTTCAATGAGAAGGGGAAATGTCTATCTTCTACTTAATGCTCCATGAGAACC
Organism: Crocodylus porosus; assembly: GCF_001723895.1. Classification (NCBI taxonomy): domain Eukaryota; kingdom Metazoa; phylum Chordata; order Crocodylia; family Crocodylidae; genus Crocodylus; species Crocodylus porosus. The sequence continues at coordinate 46,712,684 of NW_017728906.1, read as the reverse complement.
AGGGAAAAACCTGCACTAAACACTTGATAAAGAAAAGACTGAATAATGTTTCTTGTTGTGTTACAGCTTAAAAATGTAATTTAGTAATTTGACATAATAGATCTTTGAAAGAAGGGAAGGATAGGTTCCTGAGAGAAGATCTGAGAATAATCAAAGTTCAGAGTTAATAGGACAAAATACATTCAAGAGTTTCAAAGGCTAAATCTTACCCTTGATGGAAAAGAAAAGAGCTTGGTAAGGAGTCTGCAATGAAACCAATGCAAAAATTGCAGTGAAATTGATACCATTGGTAAACAAATTTGAGTTACATTCTATATTTAAGACTTTTTCATAGAAAAGCATCCAGAAATATAAGTCTTTCTTCAACAGAAGTTCTAACAATGACACTGCTCATTAAAAAACTTGCATTATCTTTCAATTTTAGAACATTTGTTCTTCATTCCATTCATCACTTTTGCTGGTGCAAAATAATAGGAGACAGACAAAAGCCATTAAAAATGTAAAAGCTATTCCAGGAAATCTGTTAGTGTACAGGAAATCAGTTAGCTAACAATTATTAAAGTTTCAAGTATGGAGCATTTCATCATTGACAGGACAGGACTTCAAAATAAATAACAAATATATTTTCTGTTTTTTAAATGAGATTTTGCGATTTTGCATAGGCTTCAACAATCAGTGATTTAAACTAATATGGGAAGTCCAATTAAATTGTCCTGTTTAGATCTTAGGGCATCTAAAATCCCAATATATCTGGACTCATTGGAGGACAATTTAATTGTAGTACCCAATTTTACTCTATTTTGTTTTTGAAAAAATGGATTTTTTGAGATCACAAAGAGTGCAGGAGAATAAATTAACATTCCTTCTGGAAGCTACAATACCGTTAGGTAAGAAACACTGGCTGCATATACGCAAGATGCCTATTGTGTATAAACAAGTATTAAATGACTGTGCAGTAACCCGAGTTACTGCACAGTAGCGCTAATGAACGTCTTTTTTTGTGATGCTACTGCACAGTAGCCTAATAGTACTGCGGAGTACTGTCACATTATGGTTGTTGCCATGCAACACTACTGTGCAGTAGTATTAGGTTACTGTGCAGTCAACGCCTTGTGTAGATGTGGTCACTATGTTCAGCTAGGGTGCTTTCCTAAATGTTATATAAAAGATTGTTACTTGCTAGCAATGATTTGGGAAAGGAAAGGGTAGAGCTCCTTTAAGTTTGCAGAGATAAATCACCCACCACTGAAAAGCAAAACTGCTAGTGAGAGAAGCAAAGGCACAGAAAGAAGGACATCTCAGGTATAATGATCTGTGATGACTATAGTCAATTTGGCGGTGGGTTTTGGGGATGGCCTAACAAAGCCTTCAGGTTCTGCCTGAAGTGTGTCAGTGAAACAGCCCTTCTGGAGCTGAAGCAGGTTTTTAGAACCTGACTGCCTAAAACAGCAGCACTCAAGAGTTTACTGTGCAGGCGACTGTGGAGGAGTGGAAAGGAGAAGTATGAATATTTAGGCCAGTGGTCTCCAAAGTGGAGTGCGTGCACCCCAGGGGGTGTGTAAGATGATCCATTGGGGTGCAGGAACAAAATATTAGAACTTATATTTATATAAATATACATATATTGGGGGTGCGTGTTCAAAATTTTTTTACTGATGGGGTGTGTGAATATAAATATACATATATTGGGAGTGTGTGCTCAAAATTTTTTTATTGATATGAGCGCGTGATCAAAAAAGTTTGGAGACCACTGATCTAGACAGTATCAGAGTACAAAATCTGTCTTTGACTATTCAAATTATTGGCAAATATTTACTCCAGCTTTAGCCACTGATTATCACCTCCTGCCAGATCATAATGGTGGAGAGTGATTATTTGCTTTTCATTATTTCTTTGCTTGTTACACATGGTTAATTTTACTATGGAAAAAAAAGAAGCTTTAGAAAAATACTTTTACTATTTAATTGCTTTGCAGAAAAGAGAATAAACCACTATGTAGTGATAAATTCTTTGCAGCAATTCTTACCAAGAATATATCATTTAGAAATGAGCATTATATCATATTTTCCAAGCTATTCTTAAGATTAAACCAATGGTGTACATACTGTGCTCTCTTTTACAGATATGAGAGGAGCATAGGAACTGAAACCCATTTGTTTTGGACATTTTTCAAGGTATAGCTATTGTTTATATTGTGCAGTGGCCCAGGGCTGTAGAGGAGGAAATTGTAACTTGTAACAAGCAAGTTGGAGCATATACAGTATGTGCTCTTGGAAAACTCAGCTCTCTATCTAAAGCATCAAAGCTAAATGTAGGAAATAGACCTTTTAAAGGTAAGATAAAAGAACAAAATGAGAGAGTGAGGAAACAGGCAAATTACATAAACACCCAAGCCTTATTCTGAGGCCATTTGTACTGGTATAAATTAAGCCTAGTTGTGCTGAAGGTAATGATAAAAAACTAGAGAAAATAAGATGACAATCAGATTCTGCTACTTAAATGTCTCTGTTTTAAAATATATTTGTTTTGTTTTAGGCCTAAATTTTCCAGGGGCTAGTTAAAAATCAGGTGAGGGTTAGAATGCGTTTTCTGTTCAAAATGTGGTCTGCTTAGAAAGATTATTTTTATTACATTAGAGGCTCCAAACAAAATTAAAGCCTTATTGTGCTAAGCAGCATGCAAGTGTATAATAAATGACAGTACTTGCACCAATGAAATGGTACTTTAAGTAGACAAAGAAAAAGAAGTACCATTAACCCTATTTTAAAGTTGGGGCCAAGGTACTGAGTTACATAGCATTTAAATGGTTTGATTAACATGATGCAGAATGTCTGTGGCCAAACTGGAACTTGAACTTGAACTCACTGGGCGCATCAACATGTATGCTTTACTGCTCAGTAGACTAATTTACCATGCAGTAAGTCATCACCACCTACCCATTTGCCACAACTAGGGCCCAGTAAGTTAACTTACAGTACCATCAGATAGTCCAAATACAGGTACTATCTAACAGTGGAATAAATTACTGAGCTTAAATGAATAGATAGTGGTATCGGGTTTAGTTTACTTCCACTCAAATTGCACCAGAGTTCATTCAGTTGCATTACTTGCATGTGTAGATGCACCCACTGGCTGCATCCACACAAGCATGGACGTTTGTTTCTCTGGGGACAAGAAGCAGCAGCATACTTTGTACCGTTGCTACCTGTCCCCAGGGAATAGTCATGCTACATGTCCTCCGGTGCGTGGCAAGTTATGCTGGGTGGGGTAGGGGAGGCTGGGGCCAACAACTGTGCTGGCCCCAGCAGCCTTACCTGGGGGCCTCAGAGAGCTGCAGTCATGGCACTCCTGCAGCTGGGAGCCTGGCTGGCAGCCAGAGTGTTGCTCTGGCAGGCCAGGCTCTGATTTTGTGTGGTGCATGTTGCCACCGTGTGTGCTGCCCAGCCTTTTTTCCACATGGGCTTTTCTCACCCCTGGATCTCCTGGGGTCAGCCCCACCCCTGTACTGCAAGGTAACTGTGGAGAATGCCTGAATTTGTGGTTTGTGGCACTGCAGCTAGGTCACGTACTGCATGGCTGTGCTCAGCTGGATGCAGCCACTGAGTCCTAATTCCATGTCTTAACCATAAGCCTGTTTTTCCTCTTTGTGAAATCTTATTAAATGGATATCTAATGAATGAAGACCCATTAGAAATATTGATACATCTTCCCTGCATTATGCCTATGGAAGGGGTTAGTCGGAAGGGTTTAGAAGTACTTTGAAAAAGGCTAGCATGTACTGGTGTTACTAGAAGGCAGCTGTTCAGATTCAGTTAAAAAAGGAGATGATAAATTCTAAACTGAAACTAGAAGAAGAAATTCATGGTATGTGGCAGAGACCAGTAAAATCCTTAGGAAAACTGTGCTGTGCTAAAAAAACCATGAAGCAGTCTGTAAAACAAATAGAAGTGCCAAGTCAACAGGGACTCAACAGCATAAATATATCAGCAGTGCTGGGTAAATGTAAAGCCTGGTGCTACAAACATCGTCTGTTGCCACAGTGACAATGACCCCTCTTGAATTTCTAGTGTTAAACTTGGACCCGAGATAAAGGTGAATGAAAATAAAGACTCTGAGCTTTGTGTCCACCTTACTAGGGGATTATTACATGTTTAATTTTTGTTGTCTTTCCTTTATTAAAAAAAAAGTAATGGCTGAATGTTACTGCATGTGCCTGGTAAGAATCTGGTATCACTCATTCAAGGCATACACGGCATACACGGACAGCTTTATAATAAACTCACCAGCTTACTGTTACCAATATATCTCAGTCCTGACCTCTTATACCCCCGTCTGACTCTCCTTTGCTGAGGCTACAAAGCTGACGAATTGTATCAATCACCAGGATGTTTTTCCAGTATGTTATAATAGAAATTATTTAAAGGAGGCTAAGTTGAGATGATCAAACTCATTCCAAATGTGTCTCTAGAAGGCACTAACTTACAGGTACCCTTAGTTCCTGCTGAACAAAATCTTTACTCTGAATATTGCCATCTATAGCTTTCCTTTTGTCCTTCAGGAAGCTATAGATTGTAGGGGACAGACCTCACAAACTGAAATAAAGAGAGAAGGTTAAATAAAGATGGAGATAGAAGAGCAAGTATCAACAGAGTTCACTAACAAAGAAAAGTAAAAGAGTTAAGATACTTTCACTTGGAACAGTTAATTTTACTTAAGGGAATTGAGGCCACAACACTCAGTAGTTTAGGTTAAAGAGCTGGGAAGATGGAAAAAGAAGAATAAATAGAAGAATAAAACTAAAAGATGTGAAAGAACAAAAGAAATGATTAGGCCTGGATAAACCAGTGGAGAAATCCATGGCCCATTCATATTAGATCTCAGCTCTGTCTAAGCTTTGCTTCTACCCTTTTACAAAATCATTTATAGCATAGGTGTACAAATGCTATAGCATTTATATACAAAAAGTATAGACTGCAGCTTTGTCTTTTGTGTGCCTGTTAGAAGGGAGATTTTGTAGCACATTAAACATTTTTTTCAGAAAGTGAAAGAGGTTTTATATACTGTCTTGGGAAGGAGATTTAAATTCCCAAACTCTAATAAGCTTTACCCATATCAGGTGTTGCATCCCTATAACACTATAATGGGTCTTATACTAGGATTGTGCGAAGCTTTGGTCCCTGATTCGATTCAGTGGAGATTCAGCTTGATTCGGCGACCAAATCTTCAAATCAAATCAGGAAGCCCTTTAATCTCTCCGAACCAAATCAGAACCCTCCGAATCGAGTCAGGGAGATTTGGAAAGATTCATTGATTTGAACATAGACACAGATTTAAATGTTTTTTCTACATACCAGGTGGCTTGTGAATGCTGAGATGGTGGGCCAGATGGAGCAACCCACAGGAGCTTGGGGGGCTCCCCAGTGCACTTGGCAGCAGACCTGGAAGTGGGCCAGAAGCACTTCCAGTCCACTTCTGGGTCTGCCAGGGAGTGCAATGGGCCCCCCCCATACCTCTCCAGCTTGGTGACTGGTGCCTCCTGGGTCTGGGGGGAACCCAGGGTCCCCCTGTGGCCAATCACTGAGCTGGGGGGGGATGCGGCCCCCCCCAGTGTGCTCGACAGCAGACCCAGAAGTTCACTGTCGAGCATGTGGGCCCCCCCATGCTCCTGTGGGATGCTCCATCCACCCCTCCATCACAGCATTCATGAGCTCTGCCTGGTACCTTGCAGTATGTAGAAAAAACATTTAAAGCTGTGTCTATGGCCAAATTGCTGATTCTCTGAATCAGCCTTGAATCTTCAGATTTGGATTCAGCCAAATCGAATCAGGGACAGTGATCCAAATCAAGTAATTGAATCACTGTCCCTGATTCGAGCTGAATCCGAATCAAATGTGGTCCATTTCACATACCCCTATCTCGTACCAGGGCAAGGAGACTAAGATGCAGTTGTCCTAAATTAAGAGCAAGTTTACTGAACCCTAACAGATACAATTCTAATTAAAATTAAAGTTGTAGTAGCAGTTTAAAACTGTGAAGTTTATAGCTAGTCAGAGTAGATGCTTACCACCCCGAAATGTTGCAAATACAACTTCACTGGTTCATCAGGCCATGAAGTCTTGCCTGGGGCACCCCTGGTTGCTCCTATGTCTGATGTCAAGACAAGATCTTGGATCAGTGACAGGATCTCTTCAGTCTTTCTTCAGGAGTGTCTGAGGAGGGGTTCCAACTCTTGTTCTTACATACCTTATTGTTACTGTGTTATCATTAATACATTAGCATAAGCTCTTCCCTACGATGCATATTAATGAGCCCATTTCCACTTGCCATATATGATTATCTGTAACTGAGATTTTCCAGTAGCTAAAAGTGAATTTATTTTTAGGTAGGGGTTAATTTTGCTACTGGTAAGTTCCCTTTTTTCCCCAGCCAAATTCCGTATTTTTGGTTGTCCCAATTCCTGTTTTGACTTTGGTCATCTGACCAGGGTCTTCCCAGACTTCTTCTTTTCCTTTGCCAGACATGGGTCATGGTTATAATAAGCATGCAGCAAATACAGAAATTGGTTTCTTGCCAAATGCCAGTACTATCGAGCTGAGCCCAGAAGCCTCTGGGTCCCAGCACAGGTCAGATTTTATATCTTCCCCTTTTTGTCATAAAGGGATAGTTAGCTGATGTATCTTAGTACACCAGCAGCAATGACTTTAATAAAGTTACATCTACTTAAAAAAGCTAAACATCTGGCCCTTATATCTTTCTGACAATGAGGAGAATAGAAATCTTGTGTGTTATATGCTGACTTTCACCTTTGGTCATGTTCCTAGTTACCACAGAAGAGAGATTTTATAAACAGCATTAGTGATTTGTGATCATATGTAGCATTAAAAGTATATGTATGTAATGACTACACACAGGTTGTTTGCTATTGGAAAGCCATTTATTGATAGACCCATGATCATTTCATAGATTCATAGATGTAGGGTCAGAAGGGACCTCAGTAGATCTCCAAG
>NW_017728906.1:46688923-46705122 GCF_001723895.1 Crocodylus porosus | reverse complement strand
CATCTTGGATTCAATAATGACTCCAAGATCCTTTTCTGCCTCTGTGCTGACAAGAAGGGAGTTCCCCAGCCTGTAGGTATGCTGCTGGTTCTTACTGCTCAAGTGCAGTACTCTGCACTTGTCAGTATTGAATCCCATCCTGTTCTCATTTGCCCACCCCTGTAACCTGTCCAGGTCCATCTGTATCCTGTCCCTCCCTTCTAGTGTGCCCACTATGCCCCAAATCTTGGTGTCATCAGCGAATTTGAACAGGGTGCTTTTCACCCTCTCGTCCAAGTCACTAATAAAGAAATTGAACAGTATGGGCTTGAGGACTGAGCCCTGGGGAACTCCACTGCCCACATCCCTCCAGGTCAATTATGACCCATCCACCACCACTCTCTGGGTGTGGCCCCTCAGCCAATTTGTGACCCATCTGACTGTGTAGGCATCAATGCCACAGTCACCTAGCTTTTTAATGAGAATGTGGTGGGAGACAGTGTCAAAGGCCTTCCTGAAGTCCAGAAAGACTACATGCACCACAACACCTGCATCCAATGATTTTGTGACCTGATCATAGAAGGCAACAGGTTGGTCTGACAAGACCTGCCTCTAATGAACCCATGCTGCTTGGTCCTGAGTATTGTCCCCGCTGCTCATCCTTCCCAGATGTGCGCCTTGATAATCTTCTCAAAGAGCTTCCCCAGGATCAAAGTAAGACTTTGGGGCCTATAGTTGCCTGGGTCCTCCTTCCTCCCTTTTTTGAAAATGGGTACCACATTGGCCTTCTTCCAATCTTCTGTCACCTGGCCAGAGCACCACAAGTGCTCGTAAAGCCATGCCGGGGGCCCCTCAATAACCCCTGCCAATTCCCTCAGAACCCTGGGTCATCCATTTGAAAAATTAAATTTTTTGTCAGAAAAATGTAGATGGGAATGAATTGTTTCCAACTCAACTTTTCAAACAGCTCTACATTAAGATAATAAGTCAAATCCATAGGTGACTGATACAGGGGTGCATGTGTCCCCCCTGACAGGGCTGGTGCCCCCCTTGATGGCTGACACTGATACTGTCAGTAGGGCTGGTCCCCCCCGACAGGGCCACCGCCTTTGGCAGCTTCTGCAGGTGCCCTCTCAGATTAAGGAGGAACCAGTCATGGTCAAATTTATGACTGTCTTTGAAATATATAGAAAAATATTACTTTTCTCATGAGACATAGCACCATCTTTGTCTAAGAATGGTTCAAGATTCATAGTTCATGTATTCAGAGTTTCTGAATTATACAATATACAAGCTTTCCTTACTTTTCTGTCCCATATTCTGCTTCTGGAACCTGGAACCATGATGTTTCATTTCTTACGATGTGTGAATTCAAGGTCTGATATGTTATGAAAGAGTTATATGATATCTGTTGTAAGAGGATGACAAAGCTTCCTGTTGGAAAATAATATAGTATATTTTAACTCTTCAAGACTTCTTCATGCTAAAAAGTATTTAAGTCTATGGAAACAGTTACTTTTCCAAATATTAACTTCCAATTAAAAACACAGGGGAGAGGTAAAGGGATAGTAGATTCCAAATCATTGAAGCTCTTAGAAAAGTCACCTGTGTTGCTGGTGGTCACGGAAAATTTCATTATATTTGTTGGGAATTTTCTGTTGAAATGATTTTTTGACAGAAAATATTCTCTACAATTTGAATTTTCCTACAGAAAATATCCAGTTTTGCTTTTTAAACATTTTTATATTGAGAAAACCTAAATTAAATATGTCATTTTGAGTCAGTTCAGTTTGAATTAGAATATAACACCCTTAAAGGCCCTAATCCTAGGGAAAGATCAAAAGTCGCCATGCTCCTTTCTTGTCTGTGCACCAGAACCCACCCTACTTCCCCTTGTGCAGAGCGAGGGCTTTAGTTTAGTAAGGGAAGTTCTGTATCTACCACTGCTATATTTCTATTGGGAGAGAATTCCTTGGTCTGGGGTAAATCTTTAACGGTCTGCTTTGGCTGGTTTATGTAGTGCTGAGTGGCCACAGTGGGCTAGAGAAATGGGCTGAAGGACAGGACAAGATTAAGAAAAATCTTTCTGGGGAACCCTTTTACCTTGAGTGCTTCTGGTCCTTTAGACATGTTTCTACCATACAGCCCTCCAGCATTTTGCCTATGTGCTAAGAAAATCTCCCTTACTAGAAAGAAGGTCATAGCCATGAGTTTACTATACCCAGCCATACTCAGCTGGGAGCACTAGCATCTGTTGCCTTGTGCTAGAGACATTCTTGCTTGCTTTCAAGTGGTGGAAGCATTATACATGTCTCCTTGATGGGAATACTGGAGTTTAGGAAAGGAGTTCTGACACTCTTCTCCTTGCTGTGTGCATGTGAGGGAGTAGCCATAACCCAAACACAAACTAGGATGGAATAAAGAAGGGACTGCTCTTGGGATCACTTTGTGGCTATTGGAGTATGAAGCTATGTGAGACAAGCCAACAAGGGCGGAACTAAGGGGAAAAAAACAAGAGAGATTGTAGGCTGAGGACAAAAAGTAGGAGAGTATACATTCGTCTGAGAAAATAGCCACACATCTGGATCCCCCCACCGGCTCAAGGCACTTGGCTAACTCCACATTCTATGAAACTGTTCATACCCCTTAGAGTTTGAGAAACCTGAAAAGGACCCTCCCCCAGCATTCCCAGGGGGAAGTGCTCAAATTCCCATTATGAAATCACTCCCAGGCCCTCTCCCCATGGAGGCTTTGATAACCAGTCTACAGAGCCTGCAAACCACAATAGAGGCTACACAGGCACAGAATGCAACCATGCTGGCCCAAGCTGAAAAGTTGCAGAATGAAAACGTATCTCTGAAGGCCCAGAATTGCAAACTGCTGCTTCAGTCACCCCTTTCATATTGGCTGCTCAACATCCCCAGAACCCTTAAACCACTGCTACCTCCTGTTTTCCCAGTGCCTGTAGACTTGTCCCATGGACAGATATAAGGTGGACCTGATAACCAGCCTGCTGATGGGCAACATTATTGCCTAGGCTTCCATATTCTTGAAAGGCTCCTGCAGGCCCTAAAGTAAGGGTCCAAATCTGGGTCAAATCTGTGGAATCCCATCAGCTTACTGCCAACATTCAGTGAAATGGGCTGCCCAACTTTTCCATTTCTGCTGAGGACTGAATGAGGAGCTGGTAAGGGCTGAGGCTCTTACTTGTCTGGATCCAGACATGGACCTCTGCATCTGCATAGCCTGTTGGCTGATAGAGAGAAAGGTGGAGTGGGTGGGATCCCCAGTGCGGCCCCCATAACCCTCAACCTCCCCCAGTAGACCAGGCAACTGAACCTATGCCAGTGGATACAGTGTGGTCATATCTATCCAAGACAAAAAAGAACCATTGAAGTTTCAGGCCTATATTTTTGTTGTGGGAGCCAGGTCACATGGCTATCAGCTGTCCCACTAAAAGAAGGGGTACTACACAAATAGGAAACTCCAGCCTCAATAGAGGGGCCCAGGCTGGGGGTAGAACATGTTCCTCAAGTTTCCATGCCTTTCCCTGTTCTGTCCTTTAACAGCCTCTGCAGGACACTGGCCCTGTTACCTTCAGGTAATGCTTTATCTTAGTTGTCTGAGCTAGGCTAAGGTTCACTAGTTAACAATGGTGGATTTCAGCACTTCTAGGAACTTCATGGACATCCAGTTTTCTGAGGTTCACCACATCCTGGTACAAGAGAAGCTGTGCCAGAAGTTGTAGAAGCCATACGTGGCTCCCTTCTCTCCTCTGGCCCCCATCAGGGTAGATACAATTCCACTGGCAGGAGGGACCATGGGGAGATGCTTCAATTGATCTGATCCAATCCCCACAATTCCTCACAATCTTGGGTCCACTGTGGCTGGCCCTTTATGATCCCCTCATCCAGTGTGGGTGGTCCAGAAGCTGGAATTCATTTCTTCCAACTGCACTCAGGTCCTCTGAATCTCAGCATGCTGGCAGTATGGGGATAGCCACATCCCTTACAATCCTCAAATAGGTCCCTTCTGACCCTGACATCTATGAAAATCTAATCTATGAAATCTATTAAATCCAACCAATTTATGTTCAGTGGCCACAGACCCTGGGCCCCAGTGAGTCCACAGCCAAGTCCTCACTACCCACAAAATATTGGGACTTCTGGAGTGATTTTGACAAGAAATAGGCCAATACCTTACCCCTAGATCACATCAACTGCTCCATTGCTTTGCAACTAGGTGCTATGGTCCCACTCAGGCATATATAATTATTGTCTGAACTCAAACTCTCGATTTAGAGAAATTATCATCAGGAGAAGATAAAAGGTTAATTTGGACTCCTGTGTCTCCTGCAGAAGCCTGTATATTTTTTTGTTGCCAAGAAGGATGCAGCTTTGTATTAATTACTGAGCCCTCAATAAGATAACCACCCACTTCTGGTATCCTTTTCCTTTAATCAGTGAACTGTTTGAACAGTTGCATTTGGCACAGATCTTTACCAAGGTACACTTATGGGAAGTTTACAATCTAGTTAGAATCAGGGAGAGGGATGAGTGGGAAATGGACTTCCAAGCATGTTATAGGTAGGGATCTACCTAATTTATGGAGGCTGCCTCTGTATTCAGTCTGAGTGTAGCATTCAGGGCCATTTCTGTGGTGGAATGTGGTACCTTCCCCCTCCCTCCCATGCCTCTGATAGGCCAAAGGGCACCAGAAATCCTGCCCCTTCCCAGAGATTGATAGATGGCCACCGGTCAATCTCCAGGGAGGGGTAGGACTTCTGGGGCCTCTCAGCCAATCAGAGGCATGGAGAGCCCTCCTGCCCCTCCTGGGAGATTGAAAGATGGCCATTTGTCAATTTCTGGGAAGGGGCAGGATGTCTAGGGGCCCCTGAGCCAATCAGAGGTGTGGGGGGAGGGGCTGCTGCACTTTACCACAAAAATTCCCCCCTTTCTCCTTGTCTCCTTCTCCCCCATGTTTCAGGACACCCTCTGTTTGCAGATCCCTTCCCCTCCCCCTCCCTTCCTTTTTCATGGAGATTGGGCTTTTTCAAAGAGGACCTACCAAATTTGTGGTTTCTGCAAAAATCTTATAATTAGGAATTTGGTAGGTCCATAATTATAGTCATTTCAAATACTGTATAATGTCTTTTGGTCTGTGCAATACCCTCACTACTGTCCAACATTTTTGTAAGCAATATCTTTTGTGACTTGGACCATTTTGTTATTATCTACTTGAATGATATTTTGGTTTTTTTTCTGTGTGACTGCTGGGTTTCGATTACCCGCTCTCGGGCGGTTTTAGCTTTGCAGGTAGATGTCAAACACCTGTTGGCATCTTGTTGGTGTTGGAGTAGCTCTCTTTTTTACTGTGTCCCCAACCCCATTCTCGCTCGCCATGACTTGATTTTCCTCAGTGTAAGGGGTTGGTTCATGGGACACTCCATGGCCCAGGATCCTTTGGCAGTCACTTCACAGGGCTCCCCCACCCCGGCACCCCAGCCTCATGCCACCTTCAGTTCATCCTTCCTCCACTGGTCTTGTTCCCCAGCTGTGGAATGACACCACCAGGCCTGCCCCTAAGTGGCTACAACCCCTCTGTCGTGGCGACCCCAATAAGCTCGATCCATGGCCCACCTCGCCTACTCCCCTCCCTTCAAGGAACAGGGACTTCAAAGAAAACTCTGGCCTCACCGAGGCCCCCTTCAGCCTCACTCTGCAGACATACTGCTCCTAGCTCTTTCTTCCCCAGCCAGGGTTAACCAAACAAAACAACCCCAAAAGAAATGCTGACTACTCAGCATCTTGCTACTTGCTGAGCTGTCTACTCCGAGCCCTCCCCGACTCCCTTCTGGCTCATCCCTGGCCACTTACTTCCCCCCAGTCTCTCCTCCTACTTAGTACCCCAGCAGCTTGGCGGCAATGCCCGCCCCGACTGTACTCCCTTAGGGCTCTCCTGGGGTCTCTCCTCCCTGGCGCGGCTGTCTCTGTGTGCCGTCGTTCTGGCACCCCACCTGTGGGTCGCGCTGCTCTCTGGCTTCCGTCTCACCGCGTCCTCTGGATTCATGCCTTCAGCTCCCTCATCGTCTGGGGCAGTATCCAGCTGAGGCATCTGTTTCTGCTCAGGCTGTGTCTCCTCTGGCTCTCCTGGCTCCGTGCTGCTTGCTGTCACCGTCGCCACCATCGCAACCACTCCTCTCGCAGACGGGGCTGATCGTTGCTCCTCGCCAGGACTAGCCGCCCCCTCCGCAGCTGCAGCCGCTGTTTTTATCTCTGCCGGCCGGTGTCCCTCCATGACGTCAGTGGCTGGGTGTAATTGGATAAAAAGGTGGCTGACGAGCCGCGCGGGCTCCTCCCTCCGCCTCGTGTGCGATTCGTCTGGAGCTGCAGGTGAGTCCTGTTTACTGTTTTGCTTCCTGGGACATTCTGATACATAGGAATCATATGACCAGCATGTATGTTTTGTGTTGGAGAAGCTGAGGCACCATGGTCTCTATGGAAAACTTGACAAATGTGAGTTTGACAAGACCAATATTGAATTTCTGGGTTGCATCATCTCAGAGGGGATAAGAATGGACCCATAGAAGTGGCTTCAATTACTGAATAGATCCCTCCATGAGATGTCTGAAGAGTGCAGCAATTACTGGGAATTGCAAACTTTTATAGATGTTTTATTAAGGGCTTCTCCCAGATTATCATGCCCACCACATCTCTGCTTCAGAATGAAGTATGATTTACATGGATTCAAGAGGCTGAGGGCAACTTTGAACACTTGAAGCAAGCCTTTACCTCTGTCCCTGACTTGATTCATCCTGATCCAATGACAGCTTTTGTAGGGGAGGCAGATGCTTCCAATTTTGCCAAAGGGGCATTTCTGTCACAGTCCACAAGGCCTTGGAACTTTCTACAGCCTTGTGTCTTCTAGTCCTGAAAACTAACACCATTGGAAAGGAATTACACAATCTGGGATAAAGAATTTCTAGCAGTTAAGACTACTTTTGAAGAATGGTGCCACCACCTGGAGAAAGCATTTGTCCCGACTGAGGTCCTCACAGATCATAAGAACTTAGATCATCTATGTTCTGCTTGGAGCATAAACCAGCACCAGATTCATCAAGAATTATTATTTACCAGGTTCAATTACTGTGCAATCCAGAATCCCTCCCTTAGTCAGAATTTCAACTCCATGATGGAATATTATATTGTGGGCACCAGACATATACCCCAGAAAGGGAGCAAAGGTGGCATTCCTACAGTGATATTATGATGCCCCTATAGCTGGGCACTTTGGGTATCTTTACATATGCTCTGGGGTGGAGGCAGAGGCACTCTAATTAAAACACCCACAACATCATGTGTATTCAGCATTTCCATGCTTCAAAACGATGGTGGGGGTGTTTTAACTAAAGTCCATTCAATGTGCTTTAGTTAATGTGCCTCTGCTGCCATTTTGAAGCATGGGGCTTCTGAATACACATGACGGGGAGGCTACTGGAACATGGTAATAATCATGCTCCAGCAGACTTGATTGAGTCTGCTCTGACGCATGCTAATTAACATGCATCAGAGTAGACGTTGGACAAGTGTATAGGTGTCCTTTGGTGTCCTGAAGACATGGAGGCTGGTCTCTTAGCATTTTTGATGGCCATGTGTGAACTAAGACATTTAAAACTATGCTGACTCCTTCAACACTTGTGCCTGGACAAAGGTTCCCTATGCCGGACCTCTGGTGTTCCTTCAACACTTGCACACCCTGCCACTGCCATGGTCTACAGTGGATATTGATTCACAGTCAGACTATCCCACTCCAAGGGGCACACCACCATCATGTAGTAGTTGACTCTTTAACAAAGAAAGCACATCTTATTGCAGTCCACAGCACCACAGCAGCTCCAGAAACAGTACAAATGATGTGGAATTGCTGGGGAGAAAAAAATATACTAAAAATAAAATGCTGGCTCCACAGTGGAAGCCAGCAGCTTCTATGGGCCAGCCTCGCAGCCTGCAGGGTGGGGGAGAAGGAGAATCTTCCGACATGAAGGAGAGCAGCCAAGATGGTGGCTGCTCCCTCCTCTGTCTGCCACTGATAAGCTGAAAGGACAGCCTTTTGTGTGACTCTGCTCCTCTCCTCCAATCAGTGGGGAGGCATGGGGCTGCATGAAAGGCAGCCCAGTGGGCCAATCAGTGGTAAGGGGTAGTGCCACTGGGGCCCCTCAGCAAATCAGCAGGGTGTGGGGTGGCTTGCCACAATAAGCCTGCGAAAATGGTAGCTGGTGCTGTGATTGCCCGTCTGCTGCATCGATTTTGGTAGGCCCCTGCATATGTCCATCCTTGACCCTTGTTTCATTTATTGATTTGCAAAATCAATCTAAATCAGACTGGAGGCACTTGTCTGTCCATGCTTTAAGTACCTAGCTGAATTGGGGCTTTAATTAGGAAAAAACATGGTGTGCTAAATTGGCAGTGCTGTGCCATGACCCCTAGACTGCCAGATGCAAATTGCAATGAGAGGAAATGGTAAGAGAAGAAGGAAAAAGACACAGGTTTCTGCTAAAACCATGTCAGAGGAAAAGATCTTTCTGGCTGAGGGTAAAAAATGACAAGAATAGATCCTGCACAGCAGCACAAAATAAAGTTTTAACACTGAAGATAAAATCTTAAAGAATGTTTTATTTTTAGATTTAAAACTTTAATATTGCTAATTAACTTTAGTGGGGGGTGAGGAGTCCAAGCAGGTAGAAGCCTGCTGGTGAGATTAATTATTCACCCTGGGAAAGGACAAGGTGTGCATGAAGATGCTTAAAAACGGGAAAGAGGAGATTGCTGGCAGGGAACAGATAAAACCAGGGAACACTGAGTTCTGTGTCGAATGTAATATATGTAAGTTCCCCCCCAGAACTAGAGAGATTAAAATTAAGAATAATAATTGCAGCTAGTTATGTGGTAAAAGTTCCTGTTTATGGCATTTTTCTGCAGCATTATGGAAATTATAATAAAACTGATACAGGAAGCCATCACAGAAAGGCGGCTGCATTAGGTAAAGAGGTTTGCCTACGATGTGATCTGGATAACAAGCCACAGCTGATACATAGCCCTGGGGTGTTTTGCAGTAAATGTGAGGGGATAAATGTCAAGAAGAAAGGAATGGGTGGATTCTCTGAAGGCCTTTCTTGGAGCACCTGATCAGCCTAAACACCGTAATCCACTAACATGAGGGAAACATAAGAGCAAATTGATTCTGGTTGACAGAAGGGTAATTCTCCTTGGTTGGAAGTTAAGCAAAAAAGAAGCTTAGAGTCTAGAGACCCCTTTCCTGACAAGCTTTACTTAGGGGTCTGTGAGGTAATGCAAAAGGAAATTAGAAGAGAGAGGGTGGTAACTTTAAGAACTCTGTTCAGCTTAATTGTTACAAATCCCATATATGCAGTAGAACGGTGTATACATTTATTTGAAGGTTATCATCTGGTGACTTGGTAAAGAATACAATACAGTGGGAAACTGAGATAGACCTATGGTTGTCCCATCACTGATTCTGCCTCCTTGGCCTATGCACATCCCTGAGGATCAAAGGCGCACCAACATTTCTGCACCCTACTTTATGGGTGGAGGGAGGCTGTCACTATTTCTTTGTACCCCATAATAGTTGTATTGTAGTAGCAATGTTGACGTTCAAGAATCCTCTCACTTGGTAGAAAAAAGATTAATCTTCTTTGACACAGTAATTCTCCACCCTCTAATACATATGCATGCATGTATGCATGTGTGCATGTGTGCACACACATGCATGCACGCATGCACCCCCCCCCCCCGCCGTGGCTTTTGTGGATTGGTATTCATTCATTGTTGAAAGACATCAGATTAGGAGGGCATCTGTGCCTACTTGAGATGCCAGAAGTAGCTAAATTCAAGGAGCCCAACAGAGCACACCTGATCATGTTTTAGAATCTTGTAACGGGAGTTCAGGTCCATTTGCTTGGAATCTGGTGGTCTTCTTGCATTTCGTTTTGGAGAAAAAAATTTAATTAGTGTTATTCTCCCAAATACACCATCTGATAGCACCCAACTGATATAGCACTACTATTAAACTAAGCATGTTGGCAATTAAATGATCATAATTGAGTTGCACTGACACTTTCTGAGATGAAAAGGGCAGCTCAGCTAAAAAATGTTATGTTCCACTCACACTTTGCAGGTTTTCTTTGGTAGGAGCTTATTTTTACAATGAAGGCTGAAGTACCGGAGCACAGAATGTCTTTTTCCAAGAGGTGGTGTTTTGCCATACTCTTCCTACTAAGTTGCCCTTTGCCCATTAAGCCCAAATACATCAACTCAGATATTTCTTTGGCTCTGAATATTCAGCATGCTGCTTCTGCGTACAAGTCTTTAAGGAGTTACCCTTATGGTTAGGATCAGTTTTGTGGTGTGTTGTCTCTCTTGTTCTGTACCTGTTGTACTCATTTTAGTTTCCATGGGACCAAAATGATTTGGTCTAAGTAATGCCTTTGGTCCTGATGAGGACAGTTAGGTGAAACTTAGGGTATGACACAATGCAGGATAGTACAGAGGTTCCCAGTTTAGCACTGAACAAATAGTTCAGCTCCCTGGAAACAGTATGGCTGCATTAGTAATGATCTTCATAGGCTTTTATCCCTGATGAGATGCTGGGTGTATTAAGAACATAAAAAGTGCTATGCTGGGTCAGATGAATGGTTCATCTAACTCAGTGTCTTGACAGTGGATCCCTAAGGGAAAGAGAGTCCCATCCCCATGGCTCCAGGTGCCGGAACTGCCTCCTCCAGCCCCAGTTGAAGGCACCTTTGCCAGACCCTAGTGTGTGCTGTGGCCCCAGTGTGGGGGTGGGGGGTGAAGCAGGGCCCCCCACCAAAAGCCTTTCCAACCCTGAGGGGGACCCCTCAGAGACCCCTTCCTGCCAGTTGCCCTGCCACTCCCTGTGCTACCTTGTCCACCAGCTCAAGGTGCTGCAGCTCTCCCTCTCCCAGTGTCTGGGGAGGTAGTACACTGGGTGGTCCAGGCGATGCTCTGCCAGGCCCTTTCCCCCACAGGGGCAGAGAAACGCCCACCCCACCCCATCCAGCAGCCAGGAGGAGCCTGATAAACCACAGGACCAGAAGGAGGACAACTGGAAGTCTGTGGGCTCCACAGAGCCTGCAGACCTCTTAGCCTCAGCAGTACCCAGGGAGGAGCTGCTCCGATTCCTGGAGAGCAAGCTGTGCTCTGGAAAGAAGGTGCAGCTCACCCTGGACTTCAGGGGGGGTCTCCAACAAGCTTTCAACTCAGTGAGGGCCCTTGTGGGGGAATGCAAGGGGCGTAATTAGAGCAATGCTAAAAACTACCAGCAGGCCCTTAGCTTCCAAGACTCCCTCTTCACCTATGGGGAGGACACTGGGATACCTGATGGACCCTGAAGCTGTTGTTGCCTCCCATGAAAACCCTGGCAACCTTAACAATACCCACCCACTAATGATGTCCCACACTGTGGTTACACTCAACATGTGTGGCTGCCAAAATATCTCCACAGGTGCCAGATACTTTTCTTCCTCTGGAGGAAGAAAACTCTGATTTTCCTGCAGGAGATCCACACAACTTCAGCCACCAAAGCTAACTGGTGACTGGACTGAGGGAACAGGATCTACTTCAGCCACCTCATAGTGACATCCTGTGGGGTAGTGACTGTTCTTCCCAAGCTTGCAACCAGAGGTGTTTCTTGCCATTGATGTGGTGCCAGACTGTCAGTTTCATCTTTGGTTTACAGGGACTCATCCTCAACCCGGTAAACATCTATGCCCCATGTAGGACCCAGAGAAAGCCCATTTCTATCAGCAGGCAGCTGCCTACCTAGGGACCCTGAGCCCTCATGAGTGCCTGGTCCTCAGTGGGGACTTTAATGTCACTTTTGAGGCACTGGACCTTACTAGCAGGGGTGGAACAAGGCTGCATGGACATCCTCAGGGAGGGGCCTAGAATCGTAGAAAATTAGGGTTGAAAGGGACCTCAAGAGATTATGTGGTCCAACTTCTTGCTCAAAGCAGGACCATCACCTACTATATCATCCCATCATCACTGATCAGTGTTCACTCCCTGGTGGACATTTGGCATGCTCACCACCCTGACAACACCACCATCTTCATATTTGTCAGGGAGGAGGAGCAGCAGGGTCAGTCCAACCATTAGGCGAACTAGGCAGTTGTCTAGGGCACCAAAATTTGTGGGGGGCGTCATAATTATATGCAGAACAAAAGAACAGGAACATCATTCTAAATAACAGCCTGGCTGGCAACAGCTCCATCTTGGTCTAAGACCTTTGATTCGGTAGGGGGAGAAAGACCTCTGAAAAGTTCTCAGGGGAAAGATCACTAGAATTGCAACTCCTACCTTTTCAACTCTCAATCGGACTTATGACAAGAGCATACCAGTGGCAAGGTCATCCTAAAAGATGAACCCCTACTTCTTTATCATCCTACAACTCATGACACTGATTTCTTATACCTTCCTTTTCCCTTCCATCCACCCTTTTTAAAATCCAAAGCACCCTAGATTTCGTTATTGTATTTAAAATTTTGTCAAGAGTAAGACTACCAAAATACCCTGACTGTGGGTACAGATAAGTATTGTGCCTGTAATTCAGGAAACAGGCTTCAAGGTAGGAATTTCTTGGTTTGATTTTATAGATGTCATTTAATTTGAATGATGTAGAACTGATGGACAAATGTTGTTATTATCGTAGGTACATCTGAGTGGTCATGTTTAATATTCTCAATTTTATAATGTCTAGAAATGGTCGGAGTAGGATTGCTGAATCGTTACATTTAATTCTTGTAAGAACACATGTGATTTTTAAAGTAAGTCAAGCTGGGGTAAGCCTTTGTGTACATATTGTGGTTGGAGACTCATGCGAGAGATACATAGGCATTTAGAATATGTGTGTTAATGCAGAATGAGTGCTAATTAATTGCTAGCAAGCTCAAGAGATATTCTTTAGTCAGTTCATTATATAACACCTATATCATTGTTGTGTAAGGAAACAGTTGCATGACTGTGTGTACAGAACATGGGAGCAGTGGGCATGCCACTCCCAGTTGGACCGAATCTACATATCCATGCTAAACACCACCCAAGTCCATGCCTCTGGCGCTAGACTGACCCCCTTCAGCAACCAGCATCTAGTAGATGTTTGGGTCATGCTGCATCCTACTGGCACTTCAATAATAGCCTGAGGGAGGAATCGGACTTTGTGGCTTCCTTCTAGGAGTTCTGACTGGCCTGTTGTGGACAGTGGCAAGCTTTTATCTTGGCCCAGAGGTGGTGGGATGTGGGATCAGGCAGTATGGTCGCCATTACACCTGGGGGCACACCTGACAGTGGGAGACAGCGAGAGAAAAGCTTGAGTGGGAAGTGCTAGAGTTGGAGAGGTGCCTGGCTGCTGATCCAGATGACCTATCCTTCTGTGGAGAGTGTTGGGACAGGTGGGAAGAGCTCCAAGCTCTGGATGACTACTGTGACAGTGGTGCATTTATTTGCTCATGTGCCCAGCTACTCTGAGAGATGGACCAGGGCATCCTGCTTCTTCTACACGCTGGAGAAGAGGAAGGATGCCAAGAAGTATATTTCTTGCCTCTTGGCAGAGGATGGCACTCCTCTCACAGATCCCAGTGAGATGCAAGAAAGAGTAAGGATTTTCTGTGCAGTGCTTTTCTTGCCAAATCTGATGCCAATGTCTACCAGGTCCTGTGGGATGGACTGCCACAGGTCAGTGTGGGTGACTAGAAGGTCCTCAGCTAGAGGGTCCTTTCACCCTGGCCTAGCTCTCAGATGCCCACTACCTGATGCCTACCAACAAAGTGCCAGGCATTGATGGGCTGACTATGGAGTTCTACCACACTTTCTGGGATGTCCTCAGCCCTGACCTCACTGCTGTCAGGGCTGAGTCTGAAGAGGATGGGGAGCTCCCCCTGTTGTTCAGGAGGGCTGTCCTGACCCTACTGCTCAAGAAGGGAGACCCCCATGACCTGAGGAACTGGGGTCTATTCTTGTTCCTCTGTATGGACTATAAGGTCATAGTGAAAGCATCTCGCTGTGCCTGGGGTCTGCGCAGGTGGACATGATTCATCCACAGTTCTAGATGTACACAGTTCTAGGGTTTTCTATCTTCAAAAAGCTGTACCTGGTATGGGATGTCTTTGAGCTTGCTTGTAGGGATGGCCTGTCATTTGCCCTCCTGTCCCTTGACCAGGGGAAGGCATTTGACAAGGTGACTCATGAGTCCTCACAGGCATGCTTGGCTTTGGCCATGATTTGTGTGGTTTCTCCAGATGCTGCATACCTCCTCAGAGTGCATGGTCAAGATCAACTGGGCACTGACAAGGTACATCATGTTTGGGCAGGAAGTGTGTCAAGGCTGTCTGCTATTAGGCCAATTCTACAGCATAATCTTTGAGCCATTCCTCTGACTCCTGCACAAGTGGGTAGTGGACTTGGTGCTCAAGGAGCCAGCCATGAGGCTGATCCTGTCAGCTCATGCAAATAAATTGCTTCTTGCTATCCAGGACATGGGCTACCTGGTGCAGGTGGAGGTCTGCCAATCCATCTACTTGGTGGCCTCCTCTGCCTGGGTCAACTGTGTCAAGATCTCTGGCCTGCCATTGCTTGACAGGTGGCAGGTGGGCTTGCTCTCACCTGCGCTTCAGAACATCCAGTGGAGTGCAGGCTTGCTGCTCTGTCTGGGGATCTATTTGTCTCACAGTGACCTCTCCTTAGTGGAGAACTGGCACCAGCTAAAAGTCAGGGTGTCTGAGTGGCTGCAGGCATAGGTAGGTTTGAAGAAATCTCTCTCCCTTTGTGGGAGAATGCTAGTCATCAACCATCTGGTTCTGTCCATGCTCTGGCACCATTTCAATACCCTGGATGCACTCCTGGAGCTCCTGGTGAGTCTCCAGAGATGTACACTGGGATTTTCATGGCCAGGATGGCATTGGGTCTCTGCAGGTGTCCCCTTGCAGGCAGGGCCTTGTCTGCCTCCACAGCCACGTCCACATCTTCCAATTTCAGGCCCTGTAGAGGCTTGTGTATAGTTCTGGTAGGCAAATGATGCAGGGCCTGATTGGCTGTACTTTCCTCCACTACCTCTGGGGGGTTACAATATGACTGGCAGCTCTTCTACCTGTGAGGTTTCCCCAAGCAGTACCTGGAAGAGCTGCCAGATTTCCACCAGGACCTCCTCAGGGTCTGGAGGCTGGTCTCCACCTCCAGGTCCCCAGGGATGATTGCCCAAGGCACTGACCTCTTTGCCAAGCCCTTGATGAAAAACCCCAAGCTGAGGGTGCCAGTGATGGAGGTGTCCTAGGTGAGCCAGAGGATGGCCCTAGCCAACATCAATCATATTGGAGACCTCCTAGATTATGCCAGGCAGAGGTGGGCAGATCCCTCCATACTGGACAGGTGCATGGAGCTGCCCATGCTGTGTGCTCTCTGCTGCTTGCTCCAGGATGTAAAAGCCTCTGATTCTGGCCAAGGTGGCCATCTATAAGACCAGGAAGGGGGCTCTGACCGGGGGGAACCCTGGCGAGTGTGGGGCTGTCTTTCTGTCATTCTTTCATTCACATTTCCCAGCAGAGTTTCACTGGCCGATGCCCATAGGCTCCCTTGACTCATTCAGGGGGCAGTGGGTGCCTACTCCTGTGCTCTGCTTGTTGTCTCCTTCCATATCTCTTGTTATTAATTAGTAGCCTCACTCTCCTTCTGTTTTTTTTTATTTGTCCCAAATAATCTGTTGTTGTGTCCCCAGTGGCTTCCCTTATTAAGGGAGGCTTATAGTTTTTCATGATGGGCCTAAGCCCATGCCCCTATGGCATGTCAAATAGGTCTGTTTGACAGTAACAGGAATGGATGCTTTAGAGGGAGAGCCTTGAATTGGATATATCTAGAGTGATCTATCCCCTTTTCATTACTCTCCCTGCCAGAATCCACCATTTTTGGTTTAGAGATGCCTGTGGAAACATCTTCAACTATTGTGCTCAGCAGCTATTAATGTACAACAGCATATACACGAGACTTAGGCAGAAATCTGCTAAAGATCCAGAGAACAATCTAGAGAACAATTTAGATTGGGCCTGCTACATAAGTACAAGGCTCAGAAGGTGCCTATATTTTAGAAGTTCTAATGTCTACAAAAGCAATTTAAATCTGGCTTTGAGATATAAT